>NC_090768.1:38285460-38300460 GCF_036898095.1 Palaemon carinicauda | reverse complement strand
ATTTTTCAGGGGGCTCTTATCCTGAGGTCGTTAAGAGAATCCAGACTGTAATGTATTAATATATATGGCTTATTTGAAATATGAAAAACACGTTTAAATGTGCAAAATGTATCATATATATATATATATATATATATATGTGTATATATGTATATATATATATATATATATATATATATATATATATATATACGTATATATATATATATATATATATATATATATATATATATATATATAAATGTGTGTATGTGTTTATTCATTTATTTATTCTTTGATGGAGTGCAATAAACTTAAAAGGGTAAAAATATTTGTTAATAAAATTAAAAATCCTATTTTTGTGTAGATAAAAATGATGAAAGGTATCTGGAAATTAATCAATCGAAATTTAAATTCAACTATATTTCATATGAGTTTATTAATACATGCATATTTCATACAGTTATGATAAAATATAACTTGTAGCACGTAACTGTTTAAAAGTTCAATCACTGGTTCAACCACCTTGTCATAGTGTAGCATCCCGGGAAATGAGTCTATCCATCATCTGTATATATTTGAGTTCCTGATTGCGAAATTTATGTTTAGGAATTAATGTTATTCGCAGGTGTTCTTAACGAGTGAGAAATGTCAAGTTACTCTTTAGAATAGAAAATGAAATTTGATGAAAACTTTATTATTATTATTATTATTATTATTATTATTATTATTATTATTACCTCCGCCAACGAATTTATGAGGAGATTGATTTTGCCCCTGTTTGTTTATTTGTCTGTTTATTATTATTATTATTATTATTATTATTATTATTATTATTATTACCACTACTAACGAATTTAAGAGTTGATTGATTTTGCCCCTGTTTGTCCATTTGTCTGTTTTTTTTTTTATTATTATTATTATTATTATTATTATTATTATTATTATTATTACCTCCACTAACGAATTTAAGAGGAAATTGATTTTGCCCTGTTTGTCCATTTGTCTGTTTATTATTATTATGATTATTATTATTACTATTATTATTATTATTGTCAAATCCTAAGCTATAACCCTAGTTAGAAAAGCAAGAGGATATAAGCCCAAGGGCTCAAAGAGGAACAAATAGCCCAGTGAGGAAAGGAAACTAAGTAATAAATAAACTACGAGAAGTAATAAACAATTGGAATAGATTATTTTAATAACAGTAACTGCATTGAAATAAATTTTTCATATACATACTATAAAAACTTCAAAAAATAAAGTAAAGGGAAGCGAAATTATTATTATTATTATTATTATTATTATTATTATATATATATATATATATATATATATATATATATATATATATATATATATATAAAGGTAGTAGGTTGGCCAGGGCATCAGCCACCCGTTGAGATACTACCGCTAGAGAGTTATGGGATCCTTTGACTGGCCAGATACTACTAAATTGGATCCTTGTCACTGGTTACGGTTCACTTTCCCTTTGCCTACACATTCATCGAATAGTCTGGCCTATTCTTTACAGATTCCCCTCTGTCATACATCTAACAACACTGAGATTACCAAGCTATTCTTCTTCTCTCAAGGGGTTAACCACTGCACTCTAATTGTTCAGTGGGTACTCTCCTCTCGGGAACGGAAGAAGAGTCTCTTTAGCTATGGTAAACAACTCGTCTAGAAGGACACTCCAAAATCAAACCATTGCTCTCTAGTTTTGGGTAGTGTCATAGCCTCTGTACCATAGTCTTCCACTATCTTGTGTTAGAGTTCTCTTGCTTGAGGGTACACTCGGGCACACTATTCTATCTAATTTCTCTTCCTCTTTTCTTGTTTAAGTTTTTTATAGTTTATATAGGAAATATTTATATTAATATTACTGATCTTAAAATATTTTATTTTACCTCGTTTCGTTTCCTCACTGGGCTATTTTCCCTATTGGGGCCCTTGGGCTTGTAGCATCCTGCTTTTCTAACTGGGGTAGATGCTTAGCAAGAAATGATATATGTATATGTGTATATATATATATGTATATATATATATATATATATATATATATATATATATATATATATATATATATATATATATATTAATGTTTGTGTGTGTTTGTTTTTGGTACTTGAGCATATTATTTTACGTTTATAATGAATATATCTACAGTTAGTTTTCAGGATAAAAGGAAAACTGCATTCACTTATTATTATTATTATTATTATTATTATTATTATTATTATTATTATTATTATCAATTGCTAAGCTACAACCATAGTTAGAAAAGCAGGATATTATAAGCCCAAGGGCTCCAACAAGGAAAATAGCCCAGTGAGGAAAGGAAACAAGGAAAAATAAGATATTTCAAGAACAGTAACATTAAAATAAATACCTCCTATATAAGCTATAAAAACTCTTTAACAAAACAAGAGGAAGAGAAATAAGATAGAATAGCTACAGAGGCTATGGCACTACCCAAGACTAGAGAACAATGGTTTGATTTTGCAGTGTCCTTCTCCTAGAAGAGCTGCTCACCATAGCTAAAGAGTCTCTTCTACCCTTACCAAGAGGAAAGTGGCCACTGTACAATTACAGTGCAGTAGTTAACCCCTAGGGTGAAGAAGAATTGTTTGGTAATCTTAGTGTTGTCAAATGTATGAGGACAGAAAATATGTAAAGAATAGGCCAGACTATTCGATGTGTGTAGGGAAATGGAAAATGAACCGTAACCAGAGAGAAGGATCCAATGTAGTACTCTCTGGCCATTCAAAGGACCCCATAACTCTCTAGCGGTAGTATCTCAACGAATGGCTCGTGCCTGGTCAACCTACTACCTCCATATATTATATGTTGTTGACAAGTGTTTTCGAATCTTTTTACGTGACTTCACCAGGACTAAATTTGTTGAACAATGGAATTATACTTTAATATAAAAGCTATTGTGACGCAGTTCCGGTAGGCCCTGCTGCTTCGTCCGGTGCCTTAGATGACCGCGGAGGTAGCAGCAGTAGGGGAATCAGTATTATGAAGCTTCATCTGTGGTGGATAATGTGGGAGGTTGGGCTGTGGCACCATAGCAGTACCAGCTGAACTCGGCTGAGTCCCTGGTTAGGCTGGAGGAACGTAGAGAGTAGTCCCCTTTTTGTTTTGTTTCTTTGTTGATGTCGGCTACCCCCCAAAATTGGGGGAAGTGCCTTTGGTATATGGATGGATGGATGGATAAAAGCTATTGTGGTGTAAGTTTTGTCACAAAAATATTTGGATATTCAGAAATTAATATACAAATTTTGATAAATGAAAACGTTAAGAATCTTTGAAATGAAAAATTTTATGATTCGTTTTGAAAGACAAGATGTTTGCTTCGAAAGTTTTTAACCTTTTGGTGTTCAGCATTTTTTTTTTTTTAAATAAAGCTGCTAAACACATTGAATTCCACCCCCCCCTTCCCACCCGGTCTGCGACCCACCACTGTCCACCAGTCACAAGATACACAGTTCAGATCTAGGATTCAACTGAGGACTCGTGAACCTTCCATGAAAGTGATGCAGGTCATTCATCATTCAGTAGATCGAATTGGGATTTAGATTCTCAGATTTAAGACTTCGGTTAAAGAAACTATGAATTATTTTTCTTCATTCACTTTATCACTGCAGCACTCTTTCGACAAAACCACTTGGAGCGCATAATTAGAATCCCTTTTAATGTTCAATATTAGCGTTTGGAGGGCGTTACTTACAGCATCAGCTACTATGAGCTCGCCGTAATTGAATTTCCTGTGGAGAGTTTTGATTCCGTCAATTCCTTCCTTCAAGGTGGGTTTCCGAAGTAGATATCAATACAGTGACCTTATTCGTTTCCAGTAATATCTCTATGAATTACTACTTAATAGGACTTACTCTCTGGCCCTCAAACGGTATTGATCGTATAAGAAAAAAAAAACAAGGCAACAAGGTTTTAGTGTGTATTTAGGTGCAGCATCCAGCGCCCCCTAGACTTCAGCTCAGGATTCCTTCCCATCCAGAGATCGCTCGAGTGCTCTGATTGCGATCATCTCTTCTGTGTTCCCGGGCTGCTCCAGGACGGTTATCATCCCAAGAGCAAGAGCCTGTGTCCCACACCAACAAACCAAAAACATACTCGGCCTCAGCAAAGCCCTTTAGAAGAAGAAGAAGATTTAGAGAGAGAGAAAGAGAGGAAGGAAGACCTCCTGTTCCCGGGAAACACCGAAGGTAGGCTTCTTGACTCCAAGCGAAGCCCAGAGGAGAGCCCCCACTTCGAGAAGACCCAGCAAGAGGTCCTCTTGGCTGACGGAAAGGTGGTCCCCGGGCCCCTCCGAGTCGATCCCCGAAGAGGGACGTTATGCCACGTCCGTGGCGCCTTTGCGACCATGGCTCCGTCAGGAGACCCTCCAGGAGGGCGTCCCAGCCGAGCCACGGCCCCCGGGCAACTCCAGGGAAACCCTGGAGAGGTGACCTGTCTGCCAATGAGCCAGAAAGATAGGAGGAGATAAGAGATTCAAAAGTAATACATACTGGGCAGCTGAGACCATGAAGACCAGACGGAAACTGCAGGCTTTACTAGAAATTTTTATTGAAGTAAGCCGATTGGAAAGTATTATGGAAATTTCAATAAAATATAGCTCTAGTTTTATTTGTGTTAATGATTTTTGGAAACAAGCATTAATTTTGATTTTAATAATAACATTATTTTCACAATTTGTTAAAAATATATAATTATAGGAGCACTAAAATAATATTATAACGAGGGCTCAACTTGGGAGATGGGCTACATTGAAGCAAAGAACGAAGTCTTCCAGCAGTTCCTTTGAAATTCCGGAGACTCTGAGGATCTGATATTCGCGCCGATTTCCGGAGACTTCTTTTGGATCTAAACTGAATGGCTCCTGTTTTTGCAACGACATACAATTGGTTGTACTGCTTAGATTTACTGCTTAATTTATAAACTTTTAGGCCCTAAGGCGTAATGCAGGGGCCGGGGAAGCCATTCAGCACGAGATACAAATGGAAAAAAAACATATTCAAACACCAAAACAAATAAGACAAGGAGGATGATCTTGGAAAATTACGTTCTCAAGCTTTCCTTCAAAGACCCAGTCTAGATTGAAGACAAAACTATTCCCGTTAAAATTATACGTAAAGAATGATCTGAAAAAAATCCAATGAAGATGACTCGTGAATTGTTAGGAAAAAAATACTTAAATCTTTTCCTCTTCAGCTTCATTCCCTTCTATTATATTTGGTAGCGGTTTCTGATCAGAATAGCCATTATATAAAAGTGTAATTCCATCAGCCAACAAATGTAGTCTCGATGAAGTCACGTAGAAAGTGATTCGAAACACATGTCAACAATAAATGATAAATGGAAATTAGTATAAAAAGTTTTCCTTTTATCATGAAAACTAACTGGAGCTCAGTTTGTCCAGAGTGAGAGAGAGAGAGAGAGACAGAGAGAGAGAGAGAGAGAGAGAGAGAGAGAGAGAGAGAGAGAGAGAGAGAGAGAGAGCACTTGCAAGTGTTTCAACCAACTTTTGTTCACGTTCTGGTAATGCCTTGCTAATCAACTAAGGTATGTCCTTTACAATTATAATACCAGTAAAAACACTTTGAGATCAAAGTAGGAATGGCAAATATATATATATATATATATATATATAGATATATATATATATATATATATATATATATATATATATATATATATATTATATGTACACGCACATATGAGCATTGATTTATTCTGTGGAAAGTGGAGTTTCAATACAAATAATAGTACCAGAGTTATGATACACATCTTTATTGCTTAGCTTTCGGAAAATCTATTTCCACCATGAGAGCCTTAAAATAGATTCTCTTTATAATTTAGAACATGGTCAGATAATTAATTAAAACGAACATCATAAAACTATATGAATATAATAAAATGATCTAAAGCTCTAAAATTATTCTAAATACAAAGAATGCAAAGCGCTAGCACTAAAAACCTTCACAAATTAAAATTAAATACAAGAATGTTCCTTTTAAATATTATTCAAACTATGTTTCAAGTTATAGAGTGTATCAATTTTTTAGGCTGCGATGATGGAAATAGATTTTCCGAAAGCTTATCAGTAAAGATGTATATCATAACTATGGTATTCCTTCTTAAAATCCTTTAACGGATTTTGTCCCATACGTAGAAAAATGGTTTCATTCGTAAATTTTTTCTTTTCTTTTCTTTTTTTTTTCTTTTTGTTATTTGTTATTTGAAATTCGTTCCCCGTTTCTTTTACACTGGTATCTCGATACGATTTATTTGGTGGTGTATGCCAGAATCTACAAGATAAAGTAGCTTTCAATGTCATGTGAACGCAATGTTAAGCATTAATTATTATAATGGCTCTATCAGGAATCTAAATTGACAAAATATGCGCGAGAAGAAAATACAAGTCATTTCATCCATGCGGTATCGGATCATATAAAGATTTGTTGTTATTTGTGTCATTATCAGTATGATTCCGTTAACAGAATAAACTAGAGGGGCACCCAGTAGAGCGCAGACCTCCGCCGCGGCAGTTTATTTCTCGACCCTTACCTTGACCTTTGACCTTAACATGTATTAATTGGCGCGGATTTTCATACACTCAAATATGAACCGAGTTTGAAGTGCCTGTGACAGCGATGGCTGATTACGTGAATTGGACATTTTGCTTTGCCATGACCTTGATCTTTGATCTTGACCTTCCAAATTTTAATCATTTCCAGCTTTTTGCGTAACAGTTAATCTCTGCAAGTTTCATTACTCAACGATTAAAATTGTGTGTAGGAAGCTGTTCACAAACAAACAAACACATAAACAGGGGTGAAAAACATAACCTCTTCCTAATTTCGTTGGCGGAGGTAATAATTGAATTACAACAAAGAGAAGGAGAGATATGTATTGTAGATTTCGTTTTATTTATTTCCGTTATGTATTCTTATGTATTGCCTCATCGACCCACATGTTTACGGGCTGCTGAGGTACAGTTAGAGCCCCTATCCTTTATT
This sequence comes from Palaemon carinicauda, assembly GCF_036898095.1. NCBI lineage: Eukaryota > Metazoa > Arthropoda > Malacostraca > Decapoda > Palaemonidae > Palaemon > Palaemon carinicauda. The sequence continues at coordinate 38,293,438 of NC_090768.1, read as the reverse complement.
CAGTTGACTGTTTATAACAACAACAACAATAACAACCACAACAGCAGACCCACATGGGTCAATATTGACCATTTAATAGACTCCTGATATACGCTAAATATAAAGCAAAATTCTCTCTCTCTCTCTCTCTCTCTCTCTCTCTCTCTCTCTCTCTCTCTCTCTCTCTCTCTCTCTCTCTCTCTCTCTCTCTCCTCATATATGTACTTTTCACAAATAATCATAACCTGCTAATTAACACCTCATTACAACCTTTTACGTTAAATCTAAAGAAAAATTCTCTCTCTCTCTCTCTCTCTCTCTCTCTCTCTCTCTCTCCTCTCTCTCTCTCTCTCTCTCTCTCTCTCTCTCTCTCTCTTCACAAATAATCATAACCTGCTAAATAACACCTCATTGTAACCTTTTACCGTTCTCAGATTTCCTCCTAATATTATGTATTATTGCCTATATTTTTCTATAATTCATACCTAGACATAACACAATGCCTCCTAGAAACGGATAGACATAGCATTGGTCGACTTTTGTCTTTGAAATGAAGCTTTTATTCCAAGACTTCTTTTACTGCTGATGCATTATCGGTACTTTTGTTCTCTTAGCATTAAAATTTATGATCACGTCATTGGAGGGTAATAAATTTATAAATGTCAGGAAGCGCTGAAATCCGATTCTTTCATGGAATTAGGAATCGCACAGACGGGGCAAACTTCATAATTCCGAGTGATTGACGAGGAAAATGAAACCAGAAATTTGTACCAAGAAGTAATATGAACAGTTATTATTATTATTATTATTGAATGCTAAGCTACAACCCTAGTTGGAAAAGCAGGATGCTATAAGCCCAGGGGCTCCAACAGGGAAAATAGCCCAGTGAGGAAATGAAATAAGGAAAAATAAAATATTTTAGAAATAGTAGCAACATCAGAATGAGAAAAATCGTATGATATACCTCTGGTCACAATGAAGCAAAATAACCTTTGCCGGTTTGGTGGCCGATGTGGTAACGTCCCTGACTGGTGATCGTAGGTCTGGGGTTCGAGTCCCGGTCAAACTCGTTAGTTCCTTTGGTCGCTGCAACGTCACCATCCTTGTGAGCTAAGGATGGAGCGGTTTAGGGAAGCCCATAGGTCTACCTGCTGAGTCATGGCCCTCTTAGGTCCCAGCTTGGGTGGAGAGGGGGCTTGGGCGCTGATCATGTGTATATATGGTCAGTCCCTAGGGCATTCCCCTACTTAATAGGGCAATGTCACTGTCCATCGCCTCTGCCATTCATGAGCAGCATTTAAACCTTAAAGACTTTAAACGGGGTTACTTTCAATATAAATAAAATAGGATTTAAAACTTCCTTTCGATAAGTATTCACGATTCAATGTTTTCTTTTTTTTTATTTAAAAACATTGAGATTAGTTGAAGTTGCGATTGTGAATACAATATATGTTAAAACAAATTATTCATGTTAATATATTATGATCTATATATGATATAAAGTGTAATAATTGTAAATTTATATTTCCTAATAAGAGAGAATAAAAGATTCGGAGTGAATTAGCTTCAGTAGTCGTCTTCAATACTGAGAACATTCACAAATATATATACAGTATATATATATATATATATATATATATATATATATATATATATATATATATATATATATATATATATATATATACAGTATATATATATACATACACATAAATATATATACAGTGTATATATACATGAAAATATATACATATATATATATATATATATATATATATATATATATATATATATATATATATATATATATATATATATATATATATATTGGGAAATTTTCATTTTCTTACTCTTTTTCAACTCTGATCGACCTAAGAATCCCTAAGAGCCGTCTACGTAATAACAAAAGAAACTTATCTTTTAATATATCTCGTCTTTAAAATATCGTTTAGGGGGAAACCTGAGTAAAGTGGATAAAAGAATCAAAGAGATAACGAAACCAAAGACAAATAGGAGGGTTCGCAAAAATAATCACAAGAAGAATCCTAGTGTTTATTGGCCATAGCTTCGGGGGGTGTTAAGTTTTACGGCTGAGGCAGAACGTGCAAGCAATGCTGAATGAATTTCCAGTTGCTTTCTGTATTGCTTAGTTGTTGCTGCTGTACTTCACACGTATTGCTCGATCAGTTAGATTTTTAATTGAGGGTCTCGTCATCTCTCCATATTAATTAGATTCTCAATGGAAGGTCTCGTTATCTCTCTATTTATAAATTAGATTCTCAATGGAAGGTTTCGTCATCTCTCCATGTATCAATTAGATTCTCATTGGGAGGCCTCATAGTCTCTCCATGTATCAATTAGTCTCAGCGGAAGGTCTCATTATCTCTCCATGTATCAATTAGTCTCAGCGGAAGGTCTTGTTATCTCTCCATGTATCAATTAGTCTCATTGGGAGGCCTCGTCGTTTCTCCATGTATCAATTAGTCTCAATGGAAGGTCTCGTTATCTCTCCATGTATCAATTAGATTCTCAATGGGAGGCCTCGTCGTTTCTCCATGTATCAATTAGTCTCAATGGAAGGTCTCGTTATCTCTCCATATATCAATTAGATTCTCATTGGGAGGCCTCGTCATCTCTCCATATTAATTAGATTCTCAATGGAAGGTTTCGTCATCTCTCTATGTATCAATTAGATTCTCAGTGGAAGGCCTCGTCGTTTCTCCATGTATCAATTAGTCTCAATGGAAGGTCTCGTTATCTCTCCATGTATCAATTAGATTCTCAATGGGAGGCCTCGTCGTCTCTCCATGTATCAATTAGATTCTCATTGGAAAGTCTCGTCATCTCTCCATATTAATTAGATTCTCAATGGAAGGTTTCGTCATCTCTCCATGTATTAATTAGATTCTCAGTGGAAGGTCTCGTTATCTCTCCATGTATCAATTAGATTCTGAATGGAAAGTCTCGTTATCTCTCCATGTATCAATTAGATTCTTAATGGAAGGCCTCGTCATCTCCATGTATCAATTAGATTTTCAATGGGAGGTCTCGCTATCTCTCCATGTATCAATTAGTCTCAATGGAAGGTCTCGTTATCTCTCCATGTATCAATTAGATTCTCAATGGAAGGTCTCGTTATCTCTCCATGTATCAATTAGATTCTCATTGGAAAGTCTCGTCATCTCTCCATATTAATTAGATTCTCAATGGAAGGTTTCGTCATCTCTCCATGTATTAATTAGATTCTCAGTGGAAGGTCTCGTTATCTCTCCATGTATCAATTAGATTCTGAATGGAAAGTCTCGTTATCTCTCCATGTATCAATTAGATTCTTAATGGAAGGCCTCGTCATCTCCATGTATCAATTAGATTTTCAATGGGAGGTCTCGCTATCTCTCCATGTATCAATTAGTCTCAATGGAAGGTCTCGTTATCTCTCCAGGTATCAATTAGATTCTCAATGGAAGGTCTCGTTATCTCTCCATGTATCAATTAGATTCTCATTGGAAAGTCTCGTCATCTCTCCATATTAATTAGATTCTCAATGGAAGGTTTCGTCATCTCTCCATGTATTAATTAGATTCTCAGTGGAAGGTCTCGTTATCTCTCCATGTATCAATTAGATTCTGAATGGAAAGTCTCGTTATCTCTCCATGTATCAGTTAGATTCTTAATGGAAGGCCTCGTCATCTCCATGTATCAATTAGATTTTCAATGGGAGGTCTCGCTATCTCTCCATGTATCAATTAGTCTCAATGGAAGGTCTCGTTATCTCTCCAGGTATCAATTAGATTCTCAATGGAAGGTCTCGTTATCTCTCCATGTATCAATTAGATTCTCTATTATTATTATTATTATTATTATTGCTAAGCTACAACCCTAGTTGGAAAAGCAGGATGCTATAAGCCTAGGGGCTCCAACAGGGAAAATAGCCCAGTGAGGAAAGGAAACGAGGAAGGAGAAAATATCTGAAGAACAGTAACAATATTTAAAAATATGGAAGGTATCGTCATTCATAGGTAGTAGGTTGGACAGGGAACCAGCCACCCGTTGAGATACTACCGCTAGAGAGTTATAGGGTTCGTTGACTGGCCAGACAGTACTACATTGGACCCTTCTCTTTGGTTACGGTTCATTTTTTGCTTTGCCTACATATACACCGAATAGTCTGGCCTATTCCTTACAGATTCTCCTCTGTCCTCATACACCTGACAACACTGAGATTACCAAACAATTCTTCTTCATCCAAGGGGTTAACTACTGCACTTTAATTGTTCAGTAGCTACTTTCCTCTTGGTAAGGGTAGAAGAGAATCTTTAGCTATGGTAAGCAGCTCTTCTAGGAGGACAATCCAAAATCAAACCATTGTTCTTTAGTCTTGGGTAGTGCCATAGCCTCGGTACCATGTTTCTCCTCTGTCTTGGTTTAGAGTTCTCTTGCTTGAGGGTACACTCGGGTACACTATTCCATCTTATTTCTCTTCCTCTTGTTTTGTGAAAGTTTTTATAGTTTATATAGGAAATATTTATTTTGGTGTTGTTGATGCTCTTAAGATATTTTATTTTTCCTTGTTTCCTTTCCTCACTGGACTACTTTCCCTGTTGGAGCCCCTGTGTTATAGCATCATGCTTTTCCAACTAGGGTTGTAGCTTAACAAGTAATAATACTAATAATAATCTCTCCATGTATCAATCAGATGCTCGGTGGAAGGTCTCGTCATCTCTCCATGTATCATTTAGAGTCTCAATGGAAGGTCTCGTCATCTCTCCATGTATAATTTAGTCGCAATGGAAGGTCTCGTTATCTCTCCATGTATCATTTAAGAGTCTCAATGGAAGGTCTCGTCATCTCTCCATGTATCAATTAGATTCTCAATGGAAGGTCTCGTTATCTCTGGCGATCTGCTGGACTGGGATTTCAGACTTGTTAAAGCTGGATAATTTCTTAAGTCTCTGCAACCTCACCATCCTTGTGAACTAAGGATAGAAAGTTCAGAGGGAGCCTGTAGACTTACCTGCTGAGTCAGCAGTCATTGCCTGGCTCTCTCGGGTTCTAGCTTGGGTGAAGAGGGGGCTTGGTTGGTGATGTGTTTATGTGGTAGTCTCCAGAGCATTGTCACTCTCCTTTACCTCTCCCATCATGAGCGGACCTTTAAAACCTTTGAATATTCTTCTTGGCCTTAACCTGAAGTTTTTTTTTTTTTTTTTAAATTCACATTTACATCCTGGACTGCACGTTTCTGAATCATTTCTTGAGTTTCTCGCTTATTCGAGTAGGAAATTGATTAAATTTATTCGAAATTTCTGCAAGACAAAGTCAGATTAATTTACATGAGTTCGCCTTAGTGCAGTAATAATAGGAGAATTTATTCTGAAGGTTTTAAGGAACATTTTCTCATCCTTTTTTTTCATTCTGGCTTTTTAGGATCTGTATAATAGCAATGAGCATTGAAAAAAATTACATTTAATTTATTGCAAAATTATTCGCATGCTTTTGTATTTACAGGAACTTAACCTGCTTTTATCATTTTCATTGTTATTATTATTATTATTATTGTTGTTGTTGTTGTTGTTGTAATTGTTGTCTTGTTGTTATTTTGTTTTGATTTAATTTTTCTTGATATAAGGACTTTGTTACCGCTGTTGATATTGCTACAATAGAATTATTATTTGATTATTTGATTATTATTATTATAACTTGCTAAGCTACAACCCCAGTTGGAAAAGCAGGAGGCTATAAGCCCAAGGGTTCCAACAAGGAAAATAGCCCAGTGAGGAAAGGAAACAAGGAAAAATGAAATATTTTTAAGATTAATTACAACATTAATTTGATATCTCCAATATAAACTATAAAAGCTTTAACAAAACAAGAGGAAGAGAGATAAGATAGAATAGTGTGCCCGAGTGTACCCTCAAGCAAGAGAACTCTAAACCAAGGACAGTGAAAGATAATTATTATCAATATCATTTTAGAATAACCATAATTTTATTATTATTAATAATGAGGATGATGAAAACATTACTTTGAATTGGTACCCATTTGCTTCACTTTTCCTCTATTGTCTCCTCTCGTAACCATTGAGTAATCTCTCTCTCCTCTCTCTCTTCCTTCTCTCTCTCTCTCCTCTCTCTCTCTCTCTCTCTCTTCTCTTCTCATGCTTATGCATGGTAAATACATTATACACTTTTTCAAAGGATCATGACTTGATTAAGCATCCTTAATTTAAAAGCACAAACATTTAATATGTCCATAATCGTAGAAAGGATTGATGCTGTTGCAGCTTCCTAAATTTACCATAAACAAAGCAGAATCTTCTTCCTTCTTCTTCTTCTTCTTCTTCTGCTTTGAGTGACGAAAAATAGAGGACCCGGTGAAACCCAGCCTGTGGGGGGTGGGGGGGGTGGGGGGGGGCAAGACAGCCTCAACTTGGTGCCGGTCTCAAACCCGGGTAAATGGGGGAGGGTTGGTGGCAGGAAAGGATCCGGCCATGAAAAATTAGCCAAAACAAATGTGGCCAGTGAATATTATCAGGATAAACAAAGCAGAATCACTACGGCATCAACAAATAAATTTATATACTATTTTTTCTTAGATAGAAATATGGAAAATCAGTATAAATATAAAATTATAGGGAAAGAAAGGTATGTGTATTTAAGGGAAAGAAGGGCTGAAACCTACAAAAGCGTAGAATAATGACTGGCAAAAAGGTTTCACTTTCATCTGATTCCATTAAGGAAAGGAAACCTATAACAATTGGTGGCTGGCGTTATGGATGCAGGAAAACCTTTCCCTTCCTCGTGTGACTGGATGTCTGGATGTAATATCCTGGATTAATGGGAATGCAAGAATTGGGTGACTTGGGATATATATATATATATATATATATATATATAATTATATATATATATATATATATATCTATATATATATATACATACATATATATATATATATATATATATATATATATATATAATACACACACATATATATACATATATATATGATATATATATATATATATATATATATATATATATATTTTATATATATATTATAATATATATATATATATATATATATATATATATATAGTATCTATATATATATATAATATATATAGATAAATACACAGACACACACATATATATACACATATACATACACTATACACAGTAACGTGGTTAGTGTTGTGTATCGTCATGGTCAGCAAAGCTGTACTAGTTAGAATCTACCCATACTAGGTTGGTTTGCTGTCAGCGATCAGACTAAAGTCTCTCGCCATTATAAATCCGCAGTGGCGATGAAAATGGCCAAACCCCTGACATGACTAAGGCCATGTCTTAGACCCTTTTCCTGCATTGTACTAGAAATGACTGCTTTTGTTATGGTGTATATATTATATATATATATATAGTATAGATATATATATATATATATATATATATATATAATATATATATATATATATATATATATATATATATATATATATAGAGAGAGAGAGAGAGAGAGAGAGAGAGAGAGAGAGAGGAGAGAGAGAGAGAGAGAGAGATTGATTGATTGATTGATTTAAGGTTTTCAGACATCCTGACATCTAAGGTCATTGACGCCGATATCTTTTTGTTTATATATACAAAAAAATGAAGATTATTCAATAAAACCGAAAAGTTGGATGTCATTATAAGGAGAGGAGAGAGAGAGAGAGAGAGAGAGAGAGAGAGGAGAGAGAGAGAGAGAGAGAGAGTGTGTGTTAAGATATATTCGTTTCACAGACTATACTTTATTGCAAGGATATCTTTGAATGAAATTCATGCATAGCTCTTTTTATGTTTGTATAAACACTTTGATTCGCTTTTAGTATGCAATTTCATGAGTGTTCATGTATCATAATTTATGAAATAGATATATGGAAAATTGATATGCCATTGAAAATAACTTTCACATTTACGTCACATTTCCATTACATTATGAAAACAGTTGAATCGTTTTCTTTTGA
>NC_090768.1:38272931-38280431 GCF_036898095.1 Palaemon carinicauda | reverse complement strand
TACCGAGAAACAAAATTATACAAATCTCTCTATCTCTCTCTCTCTCTCTCTCTCTCTCTCTCTCTCATGAGTATCAGGAAATAATATTATACAAATGGTTGCCAGTCCTACACACACTCTCTCTCTCTCTCTCTCTCTCTCTCTCTCTCTCTCAGAATTTATAGTACCGAGAAACAAAATTATACAAATCTCTCTCTCTCTCTCTCTCTCTCTCTCTCTCATGAGTATCAGGAAATAATATTATACAAATGGTTGCCAGTCCTACACACTCTCTCTCTCTCTCTCTCTCATGAGTATCAGGAAACAATATTATACAAATGCTTGCCAGTCCTACACATACTCTCTCTCTCTCTCTCTCTCTCTCTCTCTCTCTCTCATGAGTATCAGGAAACAATATTATACAAATGCTTGCCAGTCCTACACATACTCTCTTTCTCTCTCTCTCTCTCTCTCTCTCTCTCTCTCTTTCTCTCTCTCTCTCTCTCTCTCTCTCTCTCTCTCACATGAGTAACAGGAAACAATATTATACCCAATGCTTGACAGTCCTGCACATACACACAGACTCTCTCTCTCTCTCTCTCTCTCTCTCTCTCTCTCTCTCTCCCCGTATTTTTCCCTGTGTCTGTTATTCCCGAGCTGTTGTTTTCCAGCTACGAACTGTCGAACTGTCAGCTGCCATCTGAAGTGTTGGCGGCTGAGGTTTTCCTCCACTTGTTATCATTTTGTCGGGAGAGAGAGACCTTTTAGCCTCGTCTAGACTATCGGGTCACTTTGCATGCAAGGTCAATTCTCTCCGGAAATAAAAGCTCTGTGTTTTCCTCTGCGCTCGACTTTTCCCTTGGTAATATTGGACTCGGTCCATTTGATGGCACGTCAGACTTGGGACTCTCTCTTCTGTTTTCCTTCTCTTTTCTATACGATATAAGCTCGTATAGAGCATATTGTCCCGATACCATAAAAATACAAACTACAAAACAAAAGACTGATAAATGTAAAAATAAAAAATAACCTTAGAGAGAGAGAGAGAGAGAGAGAGAGAGAGAGAGAGAGAGATGCTGTAATACTAGAATTATGGAAACGTGTTCCCTAAACAGGCTAATCACGTGACAGTGGTGGTTTGTACATAATTGGGAAAAAGTGTTTTTATTTTAATTTTTATTACTTTTTATATAGTTTATCTATTTCCTTATTTCCTTTCCTCACTGGGATATTTCTATTTTTTCCCTGCTTTTGAGGAGGGTTTTCGTATCCTCCACTCTGGTATTTCCCGAGAACAGACTTATTAGATTTTACTCAATTGGTGTTGCTGTTCCTTGCTCTGTTCCATTCCCTTTAAAAATCATCAATCCTGTAATTACTGTTCCTTGCTCTGTTCCATTCCCTTTAAAAATCATCAATCCTGTAATTACTGTTCCTTGCTCTGTTCCATTCCCTTTAAAAATCATCAATCCTGTAATTACTGTTCCTTGCTCTGTTCCAATCCCTTTAAAAATCATCAATCCTGTAATTACTGTTCCTTGTTCTGTTCCATTCCCTTTAAAAATCATCAGTCCTGTAATTACTGTTCCTTGCTCTGTTCCATTCCCCTTAAAATCATCAGTCCTGTAATTACTGTTCCTTGCTCTGTTCCAATCCCTTTAAAAATCATCAATCCTGTAATTGCTGTTCCTTGCTCTGTTCCATTCCCTTTAAAAATCATCAATCCTGTAATTACTGTTCCTTGCTCTGTTCCATTCCCTGTAATTTCCTGTAATTGTTAACTTGGTGCCATCCGTTCCCAGGTTTTGGAATTTTCCAATTTGGTTCCTATAATCTGCCCTTTTTCAAGAAGCGAACGAATCCCTCTATTCCTTCGGGATTAGCCCCACACCCTTCAATCGAGCGCCTCGGTTTCCTGTCTCGTATTAGAAATAAGTTATTTCTGCTGTCATGTTTACGTGTGAAAGCTTGAGCTAGATGTTCATAGATATGTAACTGGGTCTCTTCAGTCACTGACTCCATTCGAATAGTGGGGAGTTTAATGCTCTCTCTCTCTCTCTCTCTCTCTCTCTCTCTCTCTCTCTCTCATGAGTGTCAGGAAACAATATTATACTTTGGTTGCCAGACAATATTATACTTTGGTTGCCAGTCCTACATACACACAAACTCTCTCTCTCTCTCTCTCTCTCTCTCTCTCTCTCTCTCTCTCCTGGTGGACACGATACTCAGTAGGAATATATATATGTATGTATATATATATATATATATATATCTGTCATAATCTTGGACACGGTACTTAGTGGGAATATATATATAAATATATATATATATATATATATATGTATATATATTTATGTATACATATATATGTATGTATATATATGTATGTATATATATATATATATATATATATCTTCAGACACTTGCTCTTTATTATATAGGGGAAGATCCCTGCTAAATGAAGCTCGAAAAGCATACCCGTTAAGCGCTTGAGATAATAAAAGGAATAATAGAGTTCAGTGGGACGTGTCCAATTTCTAATGGATGCCCCAAACGTCCCTCAAATTACTTTGTTTTGAGTAGAGTAAAATGTGACTGTTTTCAGTAGGCTGCAAAAATTGTTTAAGGCGAATACGTTTCTCTCTTTCCCATTCAAGCTACCACACCTAGAATTTACAACATCTAAGATTCACTTCTAAAATTTACACCTCAAGTTTACAACATCTAAAATTTACATCATCTAGAATTTACACCTAAAGTTTACCACATCTAAAATTTGTCACATCTAGAATTTGCCACAATTTAAAATTTACCACAATGTAAAATTTGCCATATCTATAATTGACCACACCTAAAATTTACCACACCTAAAATATACCACTTCTAAAATTTACCACTCGTAAAAATTTACCACACCTAAAATTTACCACTCCTAGAAATTTACAACTCCTAAAAATTTACCACACCTAAAATTTACCACATTCAAAATTTTCCACATCTAAAATCTACCACATCTAGGATTTACCATGCCTGTAATTTACAAAGAAAAGCTTGTTTGCTTTCACAACGAGTGATATTAGATGGTCTCAAAAAGTGACTATAGTCAATTTTTTTTTAGTGAGGCAGATTTGCACCGAGTCGCAGCGGTGCCCTTTTAGCTCGGAAAAGTTTCTTGATCGCTGATTGGTTGGACAAGTTAATTCTAACCAATCAGCGATCAGGAAACTTTTCCGAGCTAAAAGGGCACCGCTGCGAGTCGGTGCAAATCTGCCTCGCTAAAAGAAATGGACTATAGTTTGTCTGTGTGTATGTGACCACTGAACAATTACAGTGCATTAGTTAAATCCTTGAGCGAAGAAGAATTGTTCAATAATCTGTGTCGTCAGGTGTATGAGGACAGAGGAGAATGTGAAAAGAATAGGCCAGACTATTCGGTCTGTGTATAGGCAAAGACAAAATGAGCCGTAACCAGATGTAGCACTGTCTGGCTAGTCAAAGGACCCAATAACTCTCCAGCGGTAGTATCTCAACGGGTAGTTGGTTCCCTAGCCAACCTGCTACCTATGTTTTTGCATTTGTATAGTAATAACAATAATATTAATAAAGAAAATCAAACTTGAGGTAGTTATTTCATTAAATGCATCTTTAATAATTAAATTTTTTTGCCTCGAAAATTTAGTCTAAATAATTGACTTGACAATAACAGGAATTTATTCATAGGCAGGCGATACAAAATTCATTTCCTCTCTTGCTGCAGCGGTGTATTTTATGACAGTTTCATAAATTTCACGGTAAAATACATTATTTTTTAAGGTAAGAATGATATACAAAATATTACATTTGCACATCAAATCCATATAGGTGATTGTTATAACTTTCATTTTCATGACTTTTTTTTTTTTTACTTTTGAGTTTTTTTTTTGAAATATAATGATTAAATGCAAGTTGATAAACAATAGTAGTAAGTAATAATTCTTTATAGTTGAGATCTGATATATTCCAATCCTCAATATAGAAAGTGATAAGAATATTTTATCTTAAGATAACGGAATAGGAATGATAAAAAAATGAGAATCTTCCGTTAAACAGCTCTTTGGATTGTTATCATAGATTTCAAAATTCGTCTTTTTTTATTCCATTGTGTGACGATGTTGTTATTATTATTATTATTATTAGTAGTAGTAGTAGTAGTAGTAGTAGTAGTAGTAGTAGTATTTTCATTATTATTATTATTTTTGTAAGTATTAGTATTTTTATTATTATTGTTATTATTATTATTATTACTCTCTAAACTAAAACCCTAGTTATAAAAGCAGGATGCTATAAGCCCAGGGGCTCCAACAAAGAAAATAGCCCAGTGGGGAAAGGAAACAAGGAAAAATGAAATATTTTAAGAACAGTAACAATATTAAAATAAATATTTCCTACATAAACTATAAAAACTTAAACAAAACAAGAGGAAGAGAAATAAGATAGAATATTGTGCCTAAGTGTACCCTCAAGCAAGAGAACTCTAACCCAAGACAGTAGAAGTCCAAGGTACAGAGGCTATGGCACTACTCAAGACTAGAGAACAATGATTTGATTTTGGAGTGTCCTTCTCCTAGAAGAGCTGCTTACCATAGCTAAAGAGTCTCTTTTACCCTTACAAAGAGGAAAATGGCCACTGAACAATTACAGTGCAGCAGTTAACCCCTTGGGTGAAGAAGAATTGTTTGGCAATCTCAGTGTTGTCAGGTGTATGAGGACAGAGGAGAATCTGTAAAGAATAGACCAGACTATTCGGTGTCTGTGTAGGCAAAGAGAAAGAACCGTAACGAGAGAGAAGGGTCCTATGTAGTACTGTCTGGCCAGTCAAAGGACCTCATAACTCTCTAGCGGTAGTATCTCAACGGACGGCCGGTGCCTTGGCCAACCTACTAACTATTACAGTTCAGTAATTATAGCAGTTATATATGAAATCTGTTGTATTTTTTCGTTATTTCATTTTGGTGTTTTTTTAGCAGTTTAATTAGATATCGAATGATTGCTCGAGCTTCTGATTTTCATTAGTAGTTACGACACATTTTTTTTTTTTCATGAATGATAATGTCTATGAGAGTCTGAAGTCTTACTGTATTCATTTCAAAGTTGCCGCATAATTTAATTAGTAGTTGTGGATGTACATACGTAATAATAAAGACGAGACATAAATATTATTTTATGTCAAATATGTCTTTGAGACCAACAAACATCTTTTATTTTAGAGATGTTATTAACTTATAATTCGACATTGATAATCTTGTCTATTTTTGGGAAAAGATGTATTTGGATTATTATGTAAGGACTTATGTTTGTGCCTTAGCTTTTGCAAACGAAACCCCATACTTTTTATGTTAGTTTTGGGATAACATTACAGTAGATAAATCTATATGTGGAAAGTAAAAAATTAGATTTCAAGTTATCTTTAAAATTCATATTACATAAATATAATATTTGGTCATAGATGATAGTAATATCTGAATTTGATATTTATAATCACGTGCCAGTTAAATTATGAGAAGCTGAATTATGCCTCTTAATTTTTTTTTTTATATACTTTTGGACATTTTTTTTTCAGTTTTATGATTCCTTTATTTTTCATTTCTCGAAAAACTCTACTGAAAAATTTTCTTTACGAATCCAAAACTAAATATTATATATTGCCCTTACAACTGGTTACCATCTATTTGTTCTACAAGACTCTCTCTCTCTCTCTCTCTCTCTCTCTCTCTCTCTCTCTCTCAGCAAAATATTTAAGACTCGACCAAAGCTCGGCGAATGTCAAAGGAAGACGCTTGTATATATGTGTTCATGCATTGCATGAATATCCTCCTACGCTTTGGTCTGAGGAAAAGACCCCTTAAATTTCCCTCGGGTAAATTACCTTTTCATGACTCGGAATACTCAAGTCTGTGTTTAGTTTCGGCCGAATGAATCCTGAGTGACAGAGCATAAATTTGGCTGCATGAAAGTTGCATAAATGAGTGGCCAGCTTATGTTGCAATTTTTCGCTGGGGAATGGTAAATACTGTGCAAATTCCTTATGCTATCCTTGGCTAATGATAATTAGAGCAGTGAGCAACAACATCAAAAACAAAAACAACAACAACAAATGCAGCTGTTTCTAGTCCACTGCAAGACAAAGGCCTGAGATATGTCCTTATTCATATGAGGGCTTTGTCCTTTTCATCACCACTGCAGATTGGTGGTGGTGGGAGACTTTAATCTGATCGCTCACAGCAAACCAACCTAATATGGGTGACCCTGACTAGTACAGCTTTGCTGATCATGGCGATACACAAATCCTTTCACCACGTTAAGGTCTCCCAAGTCCCAACTTTACAAAGCTATTATGCATGCATATTAAAGAACGAAACCTCGCAAGGGAAAGAGGACTCTAATGTATACAGTGTCCTTTTTCAACGAATTCTGCTAGAGCTTGCTAGCAAAACATTTGTTGTTTATTAAGGCAACATAAACACATGCGCGCTCGCAAGCACAGCGTGACCATCCCTGCCTTGTCTAGCTGCGTACAGTGATCTAATGGGGAGAAAGTGTGCATCAAAAGGACTTTAAAAAGAGCAGAAGAAGAGTTTTACATGATAAAAAAGTCATTAAATGATAGTGAGAGGTTTTTTAGGTAGTGGGTACATTACTGTTTTTGTAAACATAGTTATCTACTGATAAGGTTCCGTAACCCTGAGAGATATGTAGCGTAATTATTTATAGATAAGGTTTTATATTCAATGTAGTTTAATTTTATATTCGCTGCATATAAACAACGGGACTATTTTGTCGTCTACTATAAATTTCTTTAAATCTCGTAACATTTAGTTCATATTTGTTATTTGTTATTTTGCTTATAAGTTTAGTGGGTTTATTTATTCATTTTAGTTAGTCACATATTTTTTTTTATTACTAATTGAAGTGGCTACACATTAAGTATAATCTGTTTGTAGACTTTAAAGGGTAGTTGGTTGTGTATTTTTATGTTTTTTCAATTTCCTTTCATTATAACAAAATATGTTTTACAGGTGAAATTTTTAATGATCGACCAAATATCCCGAATCTCTCTCTCTCTCTCTCTCTCTCTCTCTCTCTCTTCTCTCTCTCTCTCTCTCTCTGTATGTGTATGATCAAGCGTATTTTAAGTGTTTTGAGATTTATGAGACATATCACTATTGTATTTCATGTTAATATGTTGATTATACTCAAAGAAGTAACACTTTACCTTTTATTAATTTGTTTTTACGATATTTTTGGTTTATTTATTTGTCGTTTACCTTAAATGCCCCATGACTGTTAATTATGATAATTATTATTTTTGTCATTATTATAACAAATCCGCATTCAGTTTGATGTTAAATTTGCATTGGTTATATCCATATTACTCAGATTCTTTTCTTGATTTGATATTTTTGACATACTCTTATGAAATGGGAAGGTATGAAAGTTTATTTAGAATCCGAACTAGTCTTAGAATAACCTTATGTTGATAGC
>NC_090768.1:38255431-38260431 GCF_036898095.1 Palaemon carinicauda | reverse complement strand
ACGGGCCCAAATGGCGCCAGTCTTGTGAAGGGTTTCCATGGTGAAATACAATTTTATCTGAGCAAACATGTTTTGTGGAAGTTAATTTCAAATCAGCGCAAGACTTTTTTTTTCCGGGGTGGCCTGGTGGTAGCGTCCTTACCTGCTGATTACCAGACTGGAGTTTGAATTCCTCTCAAACTCGTCAGTTCCTTTTGTCGCTGCAACCTCACCATCCTTGTAAGCCAAGGATAGGGGTGGTTTGAGGGAGCCCATAGGTCTATTTTCTGAGTCTTCATCAGCCATTGCCTATTCTTCCGTGGTCCAGCTTGGGTAGAGAAGGGGGCTTGGACGCTGATCATATGTAATATGGTCAGCCTCTAAGGCATTGTCCTGCTTGATAGGATAATGTCACTGTTTCCTTGCCTCTGCCATTCATCAGTGGCCTTTAAACCTCTAAATCTTCACCATATATTTTTCTCTTGTATTATCTTTGTATGATTTAATAGATGGGATAGATTTATAAAAGAATAGATCTCTAGGGTCAAGAATTTCATTGTGGTAATCTGATTCAACTATTAATAAAAAATTGTTCCTTCATCTGATATACCGAGGTGTATGAAAGAGTTCCTGTTAAAGTTTTATCCCTTGGCTAATACATTGAACTCTTTTCGATTTTTCATTTAAAATTATAATGAAAAATTAAATTATTCATAACTACGATTGTAAGGTGAAATATTCACAATGACATTTTTCATTTTTTGAATGTAATGCAAGTTAAAAAAAAATATCAATATGGAAACTGAATTAAGGAATGGTCTACTTGGAAACCTCCTTTATCAAACAAGTAAATAAAAAAAAAAAAAAAAATTGCCAAATTTCTTCTACAGACGTACTTTGGAAGAGTCTGAAGTTAATTGTCTGATACGCTTGAAATTCTGAAACTCGGCAACGAACAGCCATCTTTAGTTTTAAAAGAAATCTTGTCAGGAATAAAATTCAAGAAAAATTTATATATATATATATATATATATATATATATATATATATATATATATATATATATATATATATATATATATTACTGTACACAACTTCAATTTCAGGACACACTGATCCGTTGGTGTTAAGAAGTCTCAAGATTTTTATAATGCTGAAGTCCAAATTTTAGGAATGTGTTAGGATACATAGAATTACCTTTAACAAATTTGCTTTTATTTTAAAGAAAAGACTAATTATATGGAATTTGCTATTTTGGTCACTGATCTTTCGTCTTTTATGGATAGAATATCCTTCAAGAAACGTATTTTGAGCTGCATCTCTGGTAAATCAGCATCTGATTTCTATTTTTTAATCAAATAGAAAAAAAAACATGCAAAAAAGTAACACAATTATGAATACCCAACAAACGAGGGTAACATTTTATTTTTATCTCATGGTAGCTGCTAGCATGATTTCTATTTTTTTAATCAGATAAAGAAAATATGCAGTACAGTAACACAATTATGAATTCCCAACAAACGAGGGTACTTTTTTTTTCTTTTATATATATATATATATATATATATATATATATATATATATATATATATATATATATATATATATATATATATATTTATATATATACAAATATATATATATATATATATATATATATATATATATATATATATATATATATATAAATATATATATATATATATATATATACAGTATATATATATATATATATATATATATATATATATATATATATATATATATACACACATATATAAAGTCGTGATAGCTGCTAGCATGACATACATTTTTTCCATGCATGTTACGTCAGTTGGAATAATATTTTCAATAATGAATTCACGTCGTTATGTACGTTAACTTTTTTTCCTATTTTTAGTTTTCGGGTATTGTTTTTAATGAAGTAACCTCTATTAATAGACACTGTTCGTTGCCTACTTTCAACCTTTTGACCTTTATTGTAGGTCTACGTTTAGTCTACTTTGAGAGGCAAGGCGGATGAAATACAATTCACTTAATCGAGGTTTATAATTCCTTCAGCTGTTTTCTCTCTCTCTCTCTCTCTCTCTCTCTCTCTCTCTCTCTCTCTCTCTCTCTCTCTCTCTCTCTCTCTCTCTCTCTCTCTCTATATATATATATATATATATATATATATATATATATATATATATACACACAAACACAACAAAAATACTCGTAATTACCCTCTATGGTCAAAGTTTTCTTTTAAAGATAAAAGAAATATTAAAGAGAATATTTTTTTTTACTAGTACATGATATTGAATATTATTTCAAAGGAATCATTGAAGTAATTTTAGATCATAACCGTATTGCTCGTTTGTAAATGACATCCTTGGGGGTGGGGGGTTAGGGGATTGTTCTGAGGGGTTGAGCCAAGTTTAGGATCAAGACAATTGATGGTGTTTTCAATTTATACATGTATGTATTTTCTTGGAGGAAACCTGTTCTCAATTTATGCATGTATGTATTTTCTTAAAGGATATTTTTTTTTTTTTTTTTTTTTTTTTTAAGGAATCGTGCTGTTGTTAATGCTACTTTTTTTATTTCCTCCATGATCTAGTTTGTACATATAAGCTGATTTAAAAGAATAACAAAATCTATTAAGAAATTTATGGATTGATCTCCATTGTTATCTAATTGATATTTTGTCATTTCTTTTCTTAACGTTTTGTACAGTATATGACGGACTGTGGCTGCCTAGTGAATAACGTCTCTTAATCTCTAGCGTTCACAACCTCACCGTCTCTGTGAGCCAGGGACTGGGGCTCGTGGGAGCCTATAGGTCTACTGGTTGAGTCATCAGCAGTCAATGCCTGCCTCTTCTTAGCGGTTGAGAGCTACCATGTGTATATATGGTCTGTCTCTAGGACATGCTCTTGCCCTTGTCTGTTCCGCTCGTAAGCAACCTTTTATGTAATTATAAAGCTTCCAGAATATTAAGTGCTCTGGTTACAGAACCACTTCCACTTACTACACAACCTTTGAAGTTTGTTTGTTGAAGAGGCATCCTTCAACTAACAACATAAAACAAAGAAGTTGAAAGTTCTGCCAACCATCAATTATCAGTGTGTTTCATTAATAAATAAATATTCATTGATATACCAGTCATTGCCATGAAAGGATTGATAATTACTTTGTCAAGGTAAAATGGGATGATCTTCCACTTGAAGTCTGTTGTCAAAATGTTTTAACGTCTTAATAATTGTGATGTTATCAGAACACTTCTGTCAATTAGGCTTATTATTATTATTATCTAAGCTACAACCCTAGTTGGAATAGCAGGATGTTATAAGTCCAAGGGCTCCAACAGAGAAAAATAGCCCAGTGAGGAAAGAAAGTAGATAAACTGCAAGAGAAGTAATGCACCGTTAAAATAAAACAATTTAAGAACTGTAACAACATTAAGATAAATCTTCCATATGAAAATTATAAAAAGAGACGTATGTCAGCCTGTTCAACATGAAAACATTTCCTGGAAGTTTGAACGTTCATTACTATCAATTCGCGTGGCTTACATCATACCACCCCAAAAAGCTTGAATAAATTAAGACGTTGAATGTTGCATTACCATCCTTGCTTGAGCAAGTCTATATTCTGATGGAATTCATAGCACGATTTTAATTAGCTTTATTGCGACCAGTAGCGTATGTACACAGGTCAATAGAGGATATGCCCCAAGCATTCCAATGTCAAATACAGAGTTGTCTGAATATCTTTAATTCGGTACCCAGACGATGCGGTGCGACAGTGACTGCCTTCATGTTTTACTCTTAAGCCGGAGAATTTCTAAGGGGGTCGATGGATTGTAATTAAGAGTAATTAAATATGAGACTGGTGTGGTGTGGTCAAGGATAGAGTATTCCCCCCAAAATAAGACGTGATTTGAGATGTGCTCTTTGTGTACATGTGCATTTATATGTACTTGTTTATTTGACAGAGTAAACAAGTTTTGTTGCTTTATATATGCATCCATATTCGTATGTATTCTTGTATTTTTACATCCGCCAACGAAGTTAGGAGGTGGTTATGTTTTACTCCCTGTTTGTGTGTTTGTTTGTGTGTGTGTTTGTTGGTTTGTGAACAGTTTCCTGACCACAGTTAATCGTAGATTAATGAAACTTGCTGGGATTAACTGTTATGTAAAAATCTGGAAATTGTTAAATTTTGGAAGGTCAAGGTCACGGTCAAGCAAAATGTCCAATTCACTCAATCAGCCATAAGTTTGGACATCGTTGTCACAGAGACTTCAAACTTGGTTCATATTTGAGTGTATGAAAAACCATGCCAATTAAGTATGGTCAAAGGTCAAGGTCGAAAAATAAGCGGAGGTCTGCGCTCTACTGAGTGCCCCTCTACTTTGTGTATGTACTTGCACACAGATTTTTTTTGTGAAAAGTTTTGGAGGCTGGTTTCACTTGATTAGGCCATGGACAAATGTAATAATGTAATAACGACTATACTATCATATCCACCTACAATAAAAGCTACAAGTGGGAAATACACCTACTTAATATATCATTAACTATGATCGAATAGTATTTAAGAGAATATACTATATTGGATTAGTTTGAGGTTATTGTTAAAAATGTTTAGCTCAAGAGAACGTTTTAAAACATTCAACATACTCGTTCTCGACTGCATATTATATTTTATTTGAGATAAAGTATGACGTAAACATGAATGCAGACTTTTCAAAATAACTTTTGATGATAGAAATAACGGTTTTAGTCTTTATCTTCGTGCCATGATATCAAGTAGAACTGATGACTCATAGTCTCCTATATGCCAGGAAATGTAGTCATTTTATTATATAATGATTGCATAATTTCCACTTTTCGGGGACTCCCAACGATCTTGAGAAAAATAGACTTTAAAGAAACGGGCAGATTTCTCTTGTAAGTTTTTTTTTTCTTTTTTTTTATATTTATGATTAGAATACCGACGGTTGTTATATTTTTCGGTAATCATTTATTCCCCTC
>NC_090768.1:38240431-38245431 GCF_036898095.1 Palaemon carinicauda | reverse complement strand
ACGTTAGTTGAATAAACTATTCTGTCAATCTGAGACACAAGTGCGTGGCTCGTGAAAAATTGATGTTTTGGAAAAAGTTCTTTGTTATAATCTATTCATTTGCTATTAAATATTTATTGCTAGCGATTGGTCTTGGGGGAAACTATTTTCATATACAGGGTGTCCCAAAATAATGTATACACTCTTCGGATTGTTACAACTTGTTCAGTTTATTGATATTAACGTGGAAAACAGATTCACAGGAGAGAAACAATGCACATTTAAAGATTCTGAGATTTCACAGTGAAAAAGTAAGGATACATGGGGAAATTTGAGAAGGTTAAAAATAAGAGATCAGCTCACATAAAGTGTTCAAACTGGTTTCCGTTCTGCTCAATATACTTTTTGCATCGTGAAAATATGGAACTACAAACTGTTAGTAGCATTTCTCTCGGTATCTGAGGACATTCTTCTTCAATTGCCTCTCTAAGTTCGTCAATTGTTTTAGGTTTTCTACTGCGCACTCTTCAAAGTGCGATGGACGCTCAATTTTAGGATACCTGTTTCACGTGACAGTTGACGAACAGATTTTCGTGGGGAATTCTGAACATTAGCAATAACATCTTGGTCTTTAGTTGGGCTTGTCGATGTTCTTTTTCGTCCTGAATGTCCTTTTTCCATGCACTGTATGATCCCATGATTCTCAGAGTTATCTACGATTCGTGAAATGGTGACGCGTGTTGGGGCATCTCTGTGGAACTCACTCGTAAATCGTCTATGCACTACAGCTTTATTTTCACATTTCCAGAATGTTTTCAGTTTTTTTTTTTTTTTTTTTTTTTTTTTTTTTTTTTTTTTTTTTTTTTTTGCTCGAACGTA
Source organism: Palaemon carinicauda (assembly GCF_036898095.1). Taxonomy (NCBI): domain Eukaryota; kingdom Metazoa; phylum Arthropoda; class Malacostraca; order Decapoda; family Palaemonidae; genus Palaemon; species Palaemon carinicauda. Next base: position 38,244,573 of record NC_090768.1, on the reverse strand, counting down.
AGCCCAGTATCCGCCATTCTTACTCCAAAATCAAATCTGAAATAGAAAAAAAAAATATTAGCTATTTAAAGTCAAAGTGTATACATTATTTGGGACACTGTATTGTACCTTCTGAAAAAGAATAATTTTGTTGGGTTGCTGTTGCCTCACAGTTAAAATAATAGAGAAGCATTTAAAGTCTATGTTACTTATACACCTACAAGCTTTTCCTGTTTATGAACGGTTTGTTTTTATTGTTGGATATATTTGCGGTATTTTTGATGAATGATTTCAAGTGATAAATGGCATATTACTTTTGTGAGCTAATGTTACCGGTCAAAAATGGTGTTTTAATATTTTTTTTTTAAGCTGACACTTGTGAATCAAATTACAAAATCTCAGAATTATATTACCATCACGTAATATAACGCAACAAGTGAAGCAAGGACACCTGCACAAACAATTCCATTGTAGTGGCCGATGTGGTAACTTCCTTGACTGGTGGTTGCCAGACTGAGGTTGGAGTCCCGCTCAGACGCATTAGTCTATTTGGTCGCAACGTCCTCACCATCCTTGTGAGTTAAGGTAAGGGTTTGGGAGAGCCTATAGGTCTATCTGCTGAATCATCAGCAGTCATTGCCTGGCCCTCCTCTTTCCTAGCTTTTGTGGAAAGGGGCCTTGGGCGCTGATCATATGTATATATGGTCAGTCTCTAGGGGATTGTCCTGCTCGATAGGGCAATGTCACTATCAGTTTGCCTCTGTCATTCATTAGTGCCCTTTAAACCTTTAAACAACAAATATATACCAACAAGTACCATAAGATTACCAAGGATATTTTTCTAAAATACGATCCGAATGTAAAATTAAATACGGACAGTCCGTAAATGATTTAACTGGATTAAGTGTGTAATTTCTCTCGTTCTCAGAAAGTAAAGTGATCTTTCACAATAACGCTAGTAATGCTACGTTTAATTTCTTGGTGTATGTGCGTTTTTTTTTTTTTTTTTTTTTTTTTTTTTTAGTGTTAACTACTGATATTAATTGTATAACAGACGTTTATGTAATATTCGTGAAATAATTTATTTTATCAGTTATAGAAATTCCTTTTAAAACTTTATATTGAATTCTCATTGTATTTAATTTACATTAAAACCAAGCAGAAATGCCTTGCTGAGTTTGATTATACATTCATACACCATTGAAGTATGATCTATTTCAAATTGACGCATTCTTTTATTTTAATATATCGAATAGACTAAAAATTACTTTTCTCTCTCTCTCTCTCTCTCTCTCTCTCTCTCTCTCTCTCTCTCTCTCTCATGAGGTACGTGTAAGAAGGGATATGTATATTACCAAGTTTTTATGGTTACAGATAGCTATTTTTGCTCTCCTTAGGCTAGCTGGGTAGTAGTTGGAACCCTGCCTCTCGTTACTATACCTATAATAATAATAATAATTATTATTATTATTATTATATCATTACGACTTGCAAAGCTACAACCCTAGTTGGAAAAGCAGGATGCTATAAGCCAAGGGGTCCCAACAGGGAAAATAGCCCAGTGAAGAAAGGAAACAAAGGAAAATAGAATATTTTTTAAGAACAGTGACAACATTAAAATAAATATTTCCCGTATAAACTATAAAGACTTAAACAAAAAAGAGGAAGAGAAATTGGATAGAATAGTGTGCCCAAGTGTACCCTCAACCAAGAGAACTTTAACCAAAGAAAGTAGAAGACCATGGTACATAGGCTGAGAGAGAGAGAGAGAGAGAGAGAGAGAGAGAGAGAGAGAGAGAGAGAGAGAGAGAGAGAGCTAAATTTTTAAATAATTTGTTCTTCCCGTGGTTTAATCTATATTGTTACATCAAGTTGGTGTTTTTATTATGGCCTGCATGTCCCAACACAATGTAATAGTTGTTATTTATCTATAATGTTAAGATTTAATGACCAGTTTAAAACTTTATATAAAAGTTCTGAAATGTTCTTTTGTTCTGCAATTATTTATGCGCTAAAATTTATTGTCTAGCGAAATCTTACAAGAGGCCCTTTGCGTCAATAGGCGTAGGGGGAGATGATAATGATGAATTGCGAATTAAAATATTGAGTATGATCTAAAGTACTGAAATGATACTGAATAAGAGAACTGCGGCAAACCCCTTGAATCAACAGCTGCCATGAATATTTTTTTTCTAATATCTTACTTCTTCTAATTTGTCTAAATTTTTTCCCATTTCTGTGTGGTGTCGATGTTTCTGGTCAGCTTTCTCCATCTACATCTGTCCCACACCTCGTCACCGGTTAATCCCCTTGATCGAAGGTCATCCTTGATACAGTCTACCCACCTTCGCTTTGGTCTCCCTCTCCTTCTCGTTCCCTGTACCTCCATTTCCATTACTCTCCTCCCAATATACTGTTCATCTCTTTTCATGACATGACCATACCACCTCAGTCTACTTTCTTGGATCTTATCTGATAGTTTTCTAACTCCTGTGGTACCCCTAATTACCTCATACCGTATCTTATCTCTTCTTGTCACCCCACACATCCATCTCAACATTCTCTGCCATATCCATCTTCTTCTCTTCTGTCTTCTTTATTGCCCACGTCTCCGCTCCATACATCATTGCCGGTCTCACAACTGTCCTGTGTACTTTACCTTTCAACTTAACCCCTATTCTCCTGTTGCATAGTACTCCACGCATTTTTTTTCCAATTATTCCATCCTGCTTGTATTCTGTGGTTTATTTCTGCACCCAGATCACCATCCTCTGTAACTGTTGATCCTAAATAACTGAAATTTTCAACTCTTTTCAATCTCTCTTCTTGTAAACTAACTTCCCCATTCTCGCCATTTTTCAATCTCAAATACTCTCTTTTTCCTGCTGATCTTCAATCCCCTGTTTTCCATTTCTCTTCTCCGCTCCTCCAGTTTCTCTTCTACTACCTCTCGCCTAGTGCTACACAGTATATCATCATCAGTAAAAAGCATACACCAAGGAGACTGATCTCTAATACCTTGTGTTACTACATCCATGACCAGATCAAATAGGTAAGGGCTCAATGTAGATCCCTGATGTAGTCCCACATTTACTGGGAAACTTTCTGTTAGGCCTATACTGCTCTTAACATTTGCTTCTGCCCTTTCATGCATATCTTGGGTGATTCTTACGTATTTCTCAGGGACTCCACTGCTCCTGGCAGGGTACTCGATCGTATGCCTTCTCCATGTCAATAAAGACTATATGTAATCCTTTTTGTTCCTCCCGATGTTTTTCTATCATCTTTCTCAAAGCAAATATTGCTTCTACAGTCCCTCTTCCTGTCATGAATCCAAATTGTTCCTCACCAATTGTTGTTTCATCTCTGAGTCTCTTCTCAATGATCTTCTCCCATATTTTCATAGTATGGCTTATCAGCTTTATGCCTCTGTAGTTGCCATGTTCCTGGGTGTCTCCTTTCCCCTTATAGATGGGAATGATTAGGCTTCTCCATTTCTCTGGCATCTTTTCCTCATTGAAGATCTTCTGTGTCAGGTCCCACAAGATATCTATGCCTTCCTCTCCAAGACTCTTCCACTCCTCTACTGGTATATTATCCTGTCCTGCAGCTTCACTATTTTTCATCTTCTATACTGCTTGTTCTACTTCTCTTCTAGTCACTCCTATGGTAACTGTCTCTTTTGGGAGTCCATCTTCAAATACTGTTCTTGGGTTCTCCTCATTCAATAGTCCTTCAAAATAAGTTTCCCACCTTTTAATGTCACTCTCTCCTGCTAGACCTATGCCATTGCCATCTTTTATTTGCCTTATATGTGCCAGGTCTTTGGATGCAGTATCTCGGGCCTTAGCAATTCGTAATATTTTCTTCTCTCCTTTTGGTGTTTCCATCTCTTTATAGATTGCATTTAATGTCATTTAATTACAGCAATTTCCATTGGATTGACAAATTGTGATTATACATGTTTTCAAGAACGATTTAAGTTCACTCGCATTCGGACAATTTTTCTTGTAAGTTACATAGGATCAATAACTTACTAATGATTATAATTATTTGTTTTCATTCGGTAACAAGACGGAAAAGTGTTATTTATTAATTGTAAGATTCGAGACGTTTGACGATAATATTCCAGAGAATATTTTCTCAATTTTGTCTCTTGAGTT
>NC_090768.1:38230431-38235431 GCF_036898095.1 Palaemon carinicauda | reverse complement strand
ATATACATATATATATATATATATATATATATATATATATATATATATATATATATATATATACACTTTAAATATCCATGTATTGACCAGACAGTACTACATTGGATCCTTTTCTCTGGTTACGGCTCATTTTGACCTTGCGTACACATGCACCGAATATTCTAGCGTATTCTTACAACATTCTCCTCTGTCCTAATGCACCTGACAACACTGATATTACCGATCAATTCTTCTTCGCTTATGGGGTTAATCACTGTAATATAATTGTTCTGTGGCTATTTTTCTCTTGTTAAGAATATAGGAGATTCTTAGCTAAGGTAAGCAGCTCTTATAGGAGAAGGACACTCCAAAATCTAACCATTGTTCGCTGGTCTTGGATACTGCCATAGTTTCTCCACCATGCTCTTTCACTGTCTTGTATTAGAGTTCTCTTGCTTGAGGGGTACACTCCGGCATGCCGTTCTATGTTATTTCGCTTCGTTTATATATATATATATATATATATATATATATATATATATATATATATATATATATATATATATATATATATACATATATGAAGAATATAATTTTATGTTGAAATATTTTATTTTCTTTGTTTATTCTTCTCTTGTAGTTTGTTTATTTCCTTTAGTGATCTCTCTTCTTCTGTCGCTCATTTGGTTCACTATGTAAACACGTAATGTATAGTAGTACCGGAGAGTGTTTTATCTTATGAAATGTCGGTATAGATAACTAGAGAAAACTTTATCCAAATTTGTTTGTACTGTTATGCTTGTAGATAGATTTGCACCATCGGACCCTTCATTCATGCCATTATAATTGACAAATTTATTGTTATTATTGTTAAGTAATAGATTTCAAAGAGTTGTTGTTGATGGGCACCATAGTGAGTATAGGAATGGGATATCCGGTGTTCCACAGGGTAGTGTTCTTGGCCCATTACTTTTCATACTATATACACATGACATGTGGTTTGGCCTAGAAAACAATCTTGTTGCATATGCAGATGATGCTACTCTCTTTGCATCAATTCCATCCCCTGAATGTAGATCTGGGGTTGGGGAATCCCTTAATAACGATTTAGCTAAAATTAGTGCATGATGCAAATTATGGGGTATGAAGATGAATCCTAATAAAACTCAAAGTATGATTGTAAGTAGGTCAAGGACGGTGGCTCCTCAACATCCGGATCTCAGTATTGATAATGTTTCTTTAAATTTGTATGACTCTTTTTAAAATTTTAAGGTGTGTTTCTCGACAGAAAATTTACTTTTGAGAAACACATTAGGTCTGTGTCTTCTTCAATTGCACAAAAAAAATTGGCTTATTGAGAAAGTCTTAAAAGATTTTCGGTGATCAATCTATTCTGAAGAAGTGTTTTAATTCTTTCATTCTACCTTGTTTTGAGTATTGTTCTTCTGTCTGGTGTTCAACTGCTGATTCTCATCTTACTTTATTGGACAGAAACTTACGGTCTAATAAATTTCTTATTCCTGATCTAGATATTAATCTTTGGCACCGTCGTTCAATTCGTTCATTATGCATGTTGCATAAGATTTTTCGTAACTCTGACCATCCTTTACATTCAGATCTCCCTGGACAATTCTGTCTTGTTCGTAATACTAGGCAGACAATTAATTCTAATAGCCAGGCCTTCTCCATCATGAGGCTCAATACTACACAGTATTCCAGAAGTTTTATTCCAGCTGTTACCAAGTTGTGGAATGATCTTCCTAATCGGGTAGTTGAATCAGTAGAACTTCAAAAGTTCAAAGCTGGAGCAAATGTTTTTATGTTGGCCAGGCTGACATGAGTCTTTTTATAGTTTATATATGACATCTCTGTTTTTGACGTTGTTAATAGTTTATATAGGACATATCTGTTTTTGACGTTGTTAATAGTTTATATAGGACATATCTGTTTTGACGTTGTTACTGTTTTCAGAATGATTTATTGTTAACTTGTTCTCATCATTTATTTATTTCCTTATTTCCTTTCCTCACTGGGCCATTTTTCCCCATTGGAGCCCTTGGGCTTATAGCATCATGCTTTTCCAACCAGGGTTGTAGCTTGGCTAGTAATAATAATAATAAAAATGATGATAATAATAATAATAATAATAATAATATTAATATTATTATTATTAATTATTATTATTATTATTATTATTATTATTATTATCATTATTATTATTATTATTATTATTATTATTATCCAAGCAGCAAGCCTGGTTAGAAAAGCTAAATGCTTCATGTCGAATAACCCAGATAGGAAAAGCAGGCCTGCAGGGAAAAGAATCTTGGAATAAAAGATGAATATTACGATAAATAACAATAGTAAGCAGATGAATAACAATAGTACACCTACAAAACGAGACAATGGTTCAACCTGCTCAACAGAAAACTGGGTGCCAATTCAAGTATTGAGATCAACAATGGTCACAATTGAGGTGAAACTTTTAGAACACTGTGTTGTATTGACACTGGTGAAAGGTAGGGGAATTTCGGGTGGAGTGTATAATTTGGGAGGTACAGAATGTTGAAGATGGTCGGAATAATGGAAAACCTTATTCAGAATCCGCAGAGCTAATTGCATTCAGAATCCGCAGAGTCGATTGCATTCAAAATCCGCAGAGCTAATTGTATCTAGAATTTGCAGAGCTAATGGCATTCAGAATCCGCAGAGTCAGTTGCGTTCAGAATCCGCAGAGTCGATTGCGTTCAGAATCCGCAGAGTCGATTGCGTTCAGAATCCGCAGAGTCGATTGCGTTCAGAATCCGCAGAGTCGATTGCGTTCAGAATCCGCAGAGTCGATTGCGTTCAGAATCCGCAGAGTCGATTGCGTTCAGAATCCGCAGAGTCGATTGCGTTCAGAATCCGCAGAGTCGATTGCGTTCAGAATCCGCAGAGTCGATTGCGTTCAGAATCCGCAGAGTCGATTGCGTTCAGAATCCGCAGAGTCGATTGCGTTCAGAATCCGCAGAGTCGAATGCGTTCAGAATCCGCAGAGTCGATTGCGTTCAGAATCCGCAGAGTCGATTGCGTTCAGAATCCGCAGAGTCGATTGCGTTCAGAATCCGCAGAGTCGATTGCGTTCAGAATCCGCAGAGTCGATTGCGTTCAGAATCCGCAGAGTCGATTGCGTTCAGAATCCGCAGAGTCGATTGCGTTCAGAATCCGCAGAGTCGATTGCGTTCAGAATCCGCAGAGTCGATTGCGTTCAGAATCCGCAGAGTCGATTGCGTTCAGAATCCGCAGAGTCGATTGCGTTCAGAATCCGCAGAGTCGATTGCGTTCAGAATCCGCAGAGTCGATTGCGTTCAGAATCCGCAGAGCCAATTGCACAGTATTCAGAATCCGCAGAGCCAATTGCACAGTATTCAAAATCCGCAGAGTCGATTGCGTTCAGAATCCGCAGAGTCGATTGCGTTCAGAATCCGCAGAGTCGATTGCGTTCAGAATCCGCAGAGTCGATTGCGTTCAGAATCCGCAGAGTCGATTGCGTTCAGAATCCGCAGAGTCGATTGCGTTCAGAATCCGCAGAGTCGATTGCGTTCAGAATCCGCAGAGCCAATTGCACAGTATTCAGAATCCGCAGAGCCAATTGCACAGTATTCAAAATCCGCAGAACCAATTGCACAGTATTCAGAATCAGCAGAGCCAATTGCACAGTATTCAGAATCAGCAGAGCCAATTGCACAGTATTCAGAATCCGCAGAGCCAATTGCACAGTATTCAGAATCAGCAGAGCCAATTGCACAGTATTCAGAATCCGCGGAGCCAATTGCACAGTATTCAGAATCCGCAGAGCCAATTGCACAGTATTCAGAATCAGCAGAGCCAATTGCACAGTATTCAGAATCCGCAGAGCCGATTGCACAGTATTCAGAATCCACAGAGCTAATCGATCCAGAATTCGTAAAGCTAATTGCATTCGGAATCCGCAGAGTCGATTGCATTCAAAATCTGCAGAGCTAATTGTATCTAGAATTCGCAGAGCTAATTGCATTCAGAATCCACAAAGCTAATTGCATTCAGAATCCACATAGTCAATTGCATTCAGAATCCACAGAGCCAAATGTACAGTACTCAGAATTTGCAAGCTAATGGTATTCAGATTCCGCAGAGCTAATTGTATTTATAGGTTAACAAAAGCCAAGGCTAATTTGCCATTTTGAATTTGTTCCATAAAAAAGATTAATTATTAGACTTTTGTTTAAATATTTATTTGTTAATAAACTCCTTCCTCCCCCTTCCCTCCCCCACCCGTCCAATCTCATCTGCCCACCATCCCCCTTCTATATCGCTAACATCGACTTTGCTGTCATGATGTATTAACATTTTCATTTAGTTTTATATTTGCGGGTATTACATCCTAACCTCTCTCTCTCTCTCTCTCTCTCTCTCTCTCTCTCTCTCTCTCTCTCTCTCTCTCTCTCTCTCTCTCTCTCTCTCTCTCTCTTCAAAAGTACTGCACCTTATCGCTACTTTTTCTGTAAAATATCAATTGCCATTTGATAAATAATCTAACGATGTTATGCATTTAATAAGATTAATTTTACTATTGGTATGCTTTTGATAAAGTAAAATTTATGATCAATATGTATTTTGTAAATTTATTTTTATGACTGATACATATAATGCAATAAATAAAGTAAATGTATGATCAATATGCATTTAATAATTTAAATCTCATTATCGTTTTGCATTTGATAAAGTAAGTTCATCCTCATTTTGCATTTAATCAAGTTGATTTTATAATAGTCATGCATTTCTATATAGTTAATCACAGTGATTTTGAATACAAATCATAATTGAAATTATATTAAGACTTGTCAATGCTAATCAACGTCATTTGTTTCCATTGCAATTTCCCCTTGATTAATTTACTGGGAAACACGTTGTTTGAACGACTTGACGTCTGCCAGACATATTGGCCGTACCTTCTGCTTCAAGGATGATATTGATTACTGATATCTATTTGACATTATCCC
>NC_090768.1:38222931-38225431 GCF_036898095.1 Palaemon carinicauda | reverse complement strand
GGCGAGTTAAGAGGGATGATATGGAGAGAAGAGGTTTGGTGGAAGAGGATGCCTTTGATAGAAGCCATGGGAGAGGTCGTGTCAAGGCAACCGACCCCTTAATGTAGAGATATCGTTTGGAAAAAAGAAGAAAATTGTGTTGTTTACACAGACTGTGTTCTCTATGGGTCAGCTGATGTAGGGAAGATAAAGTAGACAATGGCTTTAATCTCTCCATTGTATGGGCGGTTAGATCGCTCCCTCGTGAGAGTAAGATTGAATCAGTGAATGTGACTTGTGGTGAGGTGCTCTCTCTTCTTTGTGTTTAACTAATTCGATTTGAAATGAGATATTCAAGAATATTTTTTTTTTCATTCGGGTGAGTGTTTTGCTTTATAGTAGTCAATTTACGGGTTATGTAGCTTTGTTTAAGAATAAGAAAAAAAAAAAAAAACTCTTGGTGGATTCAACAAAGGCATGCGATACTCAAAAAAAAAACTCCCATACACCGCACTAAAATTGCAGTAAAGTCGTTATTTTAGAAAAAAAAAAATCTGTAAATGGACTTCAGTTATCTTGGAAAACTGGTAAAGCTCTATATCATAAAGAGGATGGCCATTAAGGACAACTTAGGGGGCCACTCCCTAATTAAATTTATGGTTAGAAATAGAATGGGATGGCACATATGATTCAGACACCCCTTGACCTCAAAAATCAAGATGACTGAAGTTTGCGATCCCCTATTTTACAAGATTTCGCTGTCACTGCAAGATAAATATATTGCACAACTGTCAGATTCAGTTCCACTGCCATGATCAGTGTTCTACTTTTGTATATTCCTTTTGAGTTTTTGGAAGGTCCAGGGAGGGTGGAAGTGCAAGTTTAGGCATAAGACTTGGAGTTGTTGGAAGGTCCAGGGATGGTGGAAGTGCAAGTTTTAGGCATAAGACTTGGGAGTTTTTGGAAGGTCCAGGGAGGGTGGAAGTGCAAGTTTTAGGCATAATACTTGGGAGTTGTTGGAAGGTCCAGGGAGGGTGGAAGTGCAAGTTTTAGGCATAAGACTTGGGAGTTGTTGGAAGGTCCAGGGAGGGTGAAGTGCAAGTTTTAGGCATAAGACTTGGGAGTTTTTGGAAGGTCCAGGGAGGGTGGAAGTGCAAGTTTTAGGCATATTACTTGGGAGTTGTTGGAAGGTCCAGGGAGGGTGGAAGTGCAAGTTTTAGGCATAATACTAGGAATTGTTGGAAGGTCCAGGGAGGGTGGAAGTGCAAGTTTTAGGCATAATACTTGGGAGTTGTTGGAAGGTCCAGGGAGGGTGGAAGTGCAAGTTTTAGGCACAATACTTGGGAGTTGTTGGAAGGTCCAGGGATGGTGGAAGTCCAAGTTTTAGGCACAATACTTGGGAGTTGTTGGAAGGTCCAGGGATGGTGGAAGTCCAAGTTTTAGGCACAATACTTGGGAGTTGTTGGAAGGTCCAGGGATGGTGGAGGTGCAAGTTTTTAGGCACAATACTTGAGAGTTGTTCATTAGAGCTAATGCATGTGCTGCTCTTCGACAAAAGGCTCACCAAGGCTCACCAAAAGCACGTTGAAACCGTTTTATAAATAGTGCATCTTTACATTTATATTTTCAAGCATTTCTCCTGAAGATATCAAGGCTCCTACGACTCTAGTTCTAATTCCAGTCTTTTGACAGACCTCTAAAATGAACAATCTTTCCATGAGAATATGCTTGTTTTGGATTCTTCATAAAGTGGTATACACAAAAACATCCGTACTTTCGGGTTAATTCTTGCAAATTGATTTTGTAATGATAATGAGTCTACTCTGGCATTGTCTTAATTGCCGAGGTGAATGAGACAAGGTACCTTTAATCTTGTTTTGTTTTAGGAATTTGAAAAAAAGGTTGTAAATTCTGTTATAGAGTTTATGAAAGAAGTATTTAGAACGTTTTTAATGAAGTGCGTTAATATTTATGTATTTCCTTATTCCTGCAAACATCTATTGGGTATGTATTATTACATCAAAGCTCAAAATAATGAATAGGGTACGAATCTCTCTCTCTCTCTCTCTCTCTCTCTCTCTCTCTCTCTCTCTCTCTGCCTGGGGTTCGAGTCCCGCTCAAGCTCGATAGTTTCTAGTAGTGTCTGCAACCTCACCATCCTTGTGAGCCAAGGATGGGGGTTTCGGGGAGTTGTCAGCAGCCATTGCCTGGCCTTCCTTGGTCTTAGCTTGGGTAAAGAGGGGGACTTGGCCGCTGATCATATGCATATATGGTCAATTTTGAAGGCATTGTCCTGCTAGCTAGGGCATTGTTACTGTTCCATGCCTCTGCCATTCACGAGCGACATTTAATCTCTCTCTCTCTCTCTCTCTCTCTCTCTCTCTCTCTCTCTCTCTCTCTCTCTTAATACTTTCTCATAATACTTTCTCATCGTGCATTTCTTCTCACAAAGTCGACTGGCCGCAGATTGTAGCTAACAGGCCTAAGGCGCACTTTCACATTGCACAGATCCATTCATTCT
>NC_090768.1:38215926-38222431 GCF_036898095.1 Palaemon carinicauda | reverse complement strand
AATGAGAGCAGAGGTGGAATTTGATATTTATCCCTTTTTAGGGTTGTGGTGGCCGATGTGGTAACATCCCTGATTGGTAATCACCAGACTGGAGTTAGAATACCGCTCAAACTCGTTAGTTTATTTAGTCGCTGCAATCTCACCATCCTTGAGAGCTAAGGATGGGGTGTTTGGGGGAGCCTATAGGTCTTTCTGCTGAGTCATCAGCAGCCATTGCCTGACCCACCTTGGTTCTAGCTTGGATGGAGAGGGGGCTTGGATGCTAATCATATGTATATAAGATTAGTCTCTAGGGCATTGTACTACTTTCTAGGGCAATCTCACTGTCCCTTGCATCTGCCATTCATGGGTGGCCTTTAAACCTTTAAAGCCTTTGGAAAACTCGAGACAAGTCCAGCAATAATTTGTAGTAGAACTCTGGAGAGGAACTGAAAGGGAACATCGACAGCTGATGATGATTTAATTAGCGGTTGTAGCCACAAGAGTTGCTGCCTTTTTTTCCCAATTTCTTTTCCTCGGAGAAGCGGTTACGTATCTTAATTTTTTCTATTATCTTGGCAATTGCTTTACCTTTTTTAATTGAGAGACGAGACTGGCTTGTCTTGCTAATTCAGCTCGTCTCTCCAAGATAGTCTTATTGATAGGATTTCCTTCTGTGTCTTTAAATTTTCTTGATCATTATCATGTCTTATTGCATCAACATTATATCCACAGCGGCTTGATTATATTCGTAGAGAACCTACGCAAATATTATTATTATTATTATTATTATTATTATTATTATTATTATTATTATTATTATTATTATTATAGAACCTATACAAATGTTATTTTTATTATTATTATTATTTTTATCATCATCATCATCATCATCATCATCATCTAAGCTATAACCCTTGTTGAAAAGGGAGATTATATAATCCCAAGGGCTCCAACAGGAAAAAATAGCCCAGAGAGAAAAGGAAATGAATTTAATAAACCACTAGAAGTAATGAACAGTTAAAATAAATTATTGCAAGAACAGTAACATCAAAACCCTTCTTTCACATATAAAAAAGGTATCATATTATGACGTTATGGTTGTACTGTTAGGCAAATTTTTATATAAATGTACCAAAAACTTATTTTACAAAATGACTCGCTAATATTTTTATTTCCCATGGAATTCTGGAGCCAACATTAATTGTCTGCATCGCAAATTATATATGACTGAAATTACTGTCGTCAAGTTAGCACTACGCACACTGTCTTATCTGTCAGATTATTAAGGGTATGTTGATTTTGGTACCACGTCACTGCGAACTGATTATCATTCTGCACACTTGGTCGTCAGTGCATGCTCAGTGCTCAAGTCCCCCGTGTGTGTGAATTATGTATGTATATATACACACATGTGTATGTATAGTTTTTTGTCACTTAACATATTTTTTTTATTTTTGAATCTTGAGTTAAATGTAGTTTTTAGTATTGAATTTACTCAACTTAGAGAATAACATACCCAGAGGGACATACACATATATGCTCAGTGCTCAAGTCCCCTGTGTGTGTGATTTATGTATGTATATATACACTCACACGTGTATGTATAGTTTTTTGTCACTTAACATATTTTTTTTATTTTTGAATCTTGAGTTAAATGTAGTTTTTAGTATTGAATTTACTCAACTTAGAGAATAACATATCCAGAGGGACAGCTAAATGTAGTTTTTAGTATTAAATTTACTCAACTTAGAGAATAACATACCCAGAGGGACAGCTAAATGTAGTTTTTAGTATTGAATTTACTCAACTTAGAGAATAACATACCCGGTGTGACATCCACATAATAGTACATCTCCCTGGTTAGAATTGTCTTCTTAGTTTAAAGCAAATACTATGGACTTACATATTCATAATCACGAACGGTATCTTTATTTAGTATAAAAATCAGTACGTTTCCACCATGGTAGGCGAATACTAATTTTGTAACGGGTAGCTTTTATCATATTTATGGTTCGATACTTCAGAAAATAAAAATACCACTGGAATTGGTGACAAAATGTCACATATACATACGCATACATGCATGCATGAATAGATAAATGCGCCATAAAAACAATATGCATTCGCTAATTGGTTTTTGTTGAGAACAATGATAATCAATAGTTGATAAATTCTCTATTTCAACTTGCGTCTTCCTGATATGAACCAGCCATTTTTTACCAGCTTCTAAATGGCACGTGATATCCTTAGGGTCAGGACCGGATGTCTCGCCTTCTCTTTGTAAATCCTTAGGGTCAGGACCTGGTGTCTCGCCTTCTCTCTTTAAATCCTTGGGGTCAGGACCTGGTGTCTCGCCTTCTCTCTTTAAATCCTTGGGGTCAGGACCTGGTGTCTCGCCTTCTCTCTTTAAATCCTTAGGGTCAGGACCTGGTGTCTCGCCTTCTCTCTTTAAATCCTTTGGGGTCAGGACCTGGTGTCTCGCCTTCTCTCTTTAAATCCTTGGGGTCAGGATCTGGTGTCTCGCCTTCTCTCTTTAAATCCTTGGGGTCAGGATCTGGTGTCTCGCCTTCTCTCTTTAAATCCTTAGGGTCAGGACCTGGTGTCTCGCCTTCTCTCTTTAAATCCTTGGGGTCAGGACCTGGTGTCTCGCCTTCTCTCTTTAAATCCTTAGGGTCAGGACCTGGTGTCTCGCCTTCTCTCTTTAAATCCTTAGGGTCAGGACCTGGTGTCTCGCCTTCTCTCTTTAAATCCTTGGGGTCAGGATCTGGTGTCTCGCCTTCTCTCTTTAAATCCTTAGGGTCAGGACCTGGTGTCTCACCTTCTCTCTTTAAATCCTTGGGGTCAGGATCTGGTGTCTCGCCTTCTCTCTTTAAATCCTTGGGGTCAGGACCTGATGTCTCGCCTTCTCTCTTTAAATCCTTAGGGTCAGGACCTGATGTCTCGCCTTCTCTCTTTAAATCCTTGGGGTCAGGACCTGATGTCTCGCCTTCTCTCTTTAAATCCTTGGGGTCAGGACCTGATGTCTCGCCTTCTCTCTTTAAATCCTTAGGGTCAGGACCTGATGTCTCGCCTTCTCTCTTTCAAAGGAGGGAAAGTTCAAGAATTAAAGCAGTATACGGGTATTATAATGTTATGTTAATCAGTTATTTTAACATTTTAAATAGAATTATTTTAATAATTTTGATATGGTGCATAATTGTAGTCTTTCTACTTTTATCATCCAACGTTTGTGATGTTGTATATATATATATATATATATATATATATATATATATATATATATATATATATATATATATATATATATATTTAACGCCATTCATTTAGATTTACTTTGCATTTTACGATCTGAAATACTTATTTCTGAAGACATTTCATAAACTGAAATCCTTTTTTTTTTTTTTTAGCAATTCCTATCATAGTTAATAAATTATAAAATGTTGGCCGGTCCCATCGACATCTGCATATTTACGCATTTCGAGCATTTTTTCAGAATAAAAAGGACCTAACTTTTTTTTCCATTTATACATCAAAAGCATTTTCATATTTTTCCCATTGATGTATACCAGTCACTTTCGCTGTGTTTTCAAACAAGTGACTCTTTTTGACATAAAGCTTTCGGAATGCGCTGTCTCTCTGATCCATGAACTTGAACATTTTCGACATGAAGAGGAAAACTTAACTGATCATTTAAACTCCTTTACATTTTGTTTTGATGGAGTGTGATGCTGACGTGATGTAATTGCTATTTGATTGAGTTGTTCCTGTAGGCGGATTATTATTATTATTATTATTATTATTTATTTATTTATTTATTTATTTTTATTTATTTATTTTTTTTTTCCTGGGTTAACTTTTAACTGGATGTTACTCTTAAATGCATTAGAAAATGTGAGATTAGATGCAACAATGCACTGTTGCCTTCTAAATCATAAACACTTTATTCCATTGGGACATTTTCTTCCTTGTTTTATAACGTATGTTAGCAATATCTACGGAGTTTGAGGTTTTGCATTGCCCTCGAAATACGTGTATAAATCTTTCGTAGTTTGAATACTGCCTCGCTTTTTATTATATGGAAGTTTCTCTCTCTTGTTAGACAAGTGGGTAGACTAGTATGGCAACTAAGCCGGGTGAGGAAATTGACACCTTGGCCTGCTGTTGATCTAGACTAGAGTTCTAGAGCGACTGTGAAAAAATTCATTTAGTTGCTATTCTAGTATTGTGAGATGCATTAGGAGAGAGAGAGAGAGAGAGAGAGAGAGAGAGAGAGAGAGAGAGAGAGAGAGAGAGAGAGAGAGAGAGAGAGAGAGAGAGAGAGACATCGCTCTGTCAAATTTCTGATAATTAGAACAATTCAAAAGTTACTTTTAGAAAAGTATGTTGCTTTCAATAGCATCTGCAATGTGTCTTCACATACCAAGTATTCTAAAAGGTATTTAGAACACGGAGAATATATATTTTTATTTGATCTGTGCAAAGATAAATCTTTTTAGAGTCAGGCTTTGACATTTCTATATATCTGCGTACTATCTATGAACATCCTTTTAAGCGAATGGTGTGGTAGCTTAAACGTCAATGACCAAAAGTGGCTTCGTCTCTCTCTCTCTCTCTCTCTCTCTCTCTCTCTCTCTCTCTCTCTCTCTCTCTCTCTCTCTCTCTCCTTCTTCTTCTTCTTCTTTAGAAGTATAAGTATCAAAATATATCGATAACTGGTTGGTCTTTATAAAAGTTTATTGGACATAAAACCTCAAGTTTAAAGGTCGCTCATGAATGTCAGAGGCAAGGGACAGGGACATTGCCCTAGCAAGCAGGACAGTGCCTTAGAGACTAATTATATATACACATGATCAGCGCCCAAGCTAAGGCCAGGGAGGGCCAGACAATGACTGCTGATGACTCAGCAGATAGACCTATAGGCTCGTCCAAACCCCCATTCCTTAGCTCACAATGATGGTGAGGTTGCACCAACCAAATGAACCAAGAGAGTTTGAGCGGGACTCGAACCCCAGTCTGGCGATCACCAGGCAAGGACGTTACCAATTAGAACTGTCTTTTTCAGCTTTGTTCTCAGTTCTTGGGATGTGTGGATAAAAGGTTCAATCATGAAATAAATGTATATATAAAAATGAGTTTTGGAGACCATTAGATATTTTTTCCGGAAGTGTAATGGTGCTGATACAAATATACAATCAATGAGCAAGCTATTTATATATATATATATATATATATATATATATATATATATATATATATGTGTGTGTGTGTGTGTGTGTGTGTGTGTGTGTGTGTGTGTGTGTGTGTACACTACTACTAGCTAAGCTACAACTCTCGATTAAGTTAGAATTACAGGTTGGAGTAAAATTCATGACTTCAAAAGTTTTCTATATTTACTGTTGTAAATGTCATCCTCATGTTTAACATATTTATGAACGCTGCAAAGATTAATCTCCAAAGTTATCTTATTTATGCTCGGGTAAATATTCACGCCGCAATATGGTTATATGATTAATCACTTCCACAGACAAAAAATAAGAACTATTTTGAAGCTACAGACAAAAAATAAGAACTATTTTGAAGTAAGCTCCTAGCTGTTATTGCAATATACCCAGTGGATTTATGACGTCATCGAGGCCTGTTACATCCACCTGTGTCTGCTGAAACTGTTGGTTGTCTCCGTAAACCGTATGTAGATCACGAGTGATGGGAGAGCGTAATAACAGATGGGGAAATTCTCTCTCTCTCTCTCTCTCTCTCTCTCTCTCTCTCTCTCTCTGCTGGCTACGATTTAATCATCTTCCCGTATTTTCTCCTCTATGACCTTGAGTCATCGGGTCTTTTGAATCCCCGCTTTCATCTGCGCACCCGAGGGGGGGGGGGGGTGTTCGGGTGTTGAGGGTACCATTGGGTATATCATCCCTCCCTTCTTTCAGTTGGGTTTGTTATGAATCTGGGCAATTTCAGACTTTAAGTTTCAGTGCTCTCATGATTTTTTTTTAGTAAGTAATATACTAGAGTATTTAGTTACCATTTGTAATGCCGTTACCCTTAGTTGGAATGAGAACTTAGGGGTGTGGAGAGAGAGAGAGAGAGAGAGAGAGAGAGAGAGAGAGAGAGAGATTCCTGCCATTTTAAGTAACTGCTGTTTTCAACTTTTAAGTCTACTGTGTTTTTCATATTAAAGCGAAACTGGCAGTCTTTGAGTAAGGAATTTTGACGTTTTGTAGGTTATCGTAAAAAAAACTATTTTCTCTTATAATGACCACGAGTAGCAAAACTTACACAGTAAAAAAACGTTTGGCATACACAGTGGATAAGAATTTTTATTTTAGTATTGTGTTTGACCCCATACGGTATGTATTCATAGTTCAACTACATCAAGAAGGTTTCTTTCACAAGAAGATGTCTCAGAGAAAAAACAACAGCGAAACAGTCACTGTCACATTCATACTTTAGCGGGTGGAATATTGAATGAGCCCCCTGTGCAGTTGAGTTTTCCCAACATTAGTCATTTCATACACTC
>NC_090768.1:38208426-38210926 GCF_036898095.1 Palaemon carinicauda | reverse complement strand
TATATATATTATGTATGTATGTATATGTTTTCTTTGAAAATATATTATTGAATAAGTTATATTATCTAATCTGCAATAATCAAATCACTCATAAACACCTCGATTAACATTGTAAAGGACTAAAGCAAGCTGGTGTAACTGGAAAATAAGAGTCAGTTTCCTACATTTGTGGTTATGGGTGCCAATAGAAATACGCTGGGAATTATTTGATAGTTAAAAACGTTAGATTCTAATATCTTGTTAGTAGTTTTATTTTATTTATGGAATTAATTTGAGCGTAATTGCTTCCTCCGATGCCTTAGATGACCTCGGAGGTAGCAGCAGTAGGGGATTCAGCATCATGAAGCTTCATCTGTGGTGGATAATGTGGGAGGGTGGGCTGTGGCACCCTAGCAGTACCAGCTGAACTCGGTTGAGTCCCTTGTTAGGCTGGGAGGAACGTAGAGAGTAGAGGTCCCCTTTTTTGTTTTGTTTCATTTGTTGATGTCGGCTACCCCCGAAAATTGGTGGAAGTGCCTTGGTATATGTATGTATGTATGTATGTAATTGTCCTTCTCTTAAAACTAAATGTCGAGGAAATATGGAAAGAGACAAAAGGCAAGAAGTGTGGAAAATATGCAAGATTATACTTTTATCCAAGAAATATTTTAGATTGAAATTTATCGAGCATAGCAACACTCGAAATGGTAAACAGACGTAAGATTAATATAATAGATGAAATGTTGATCTCGTTTACACGAAATTGTACATAAAATAAAAGTTCTCATTTGAACTATAAAGCATTAACATGAATAACAATACGCTATTCTCTGACAACAGACAAATGACATAGTCGACGAACTAGAACATACAATTATGTAATTGTTATCCATGACAATACAGACCACAATGGAAAACTTTATATGACCGACAGAATTATGAAAGTTGTGGCAAAACGCCGAGTCACTATATATTGTTGCTAGTTATAGAACTGGTGTACTGTAGACGCTATTTGTTATAGCTATTTGGACAATATATTGTATATTGAGGGCATGTACTTCCCAAGTTATAACATTTATTCAGAAAAGTTTGCAAACAGTCTTGATTTAAAGACAACATGAAAGGATGGTGAGGTTACAGACAACTATACTCATTTTTTTTTTTTTAATGAGGCGCATTTGCACTGACTCGCAGCGGTGACCTTTAAGCTCGGAAAAGTGTCCTGCTATCTAATTGGTTAGAATTATCTTGTCCAACCAATCAGCGATCGGGAAACTTTTTCCGAGCGAAAAGGGCACCCCTGCGAGTCGGTGCAAATCTGCCTCACTAAAAATTGACTATAGAAACTATCGAGCTTCAGTTTGGCTCGAACTCGTAACAGATTGCCAGGCAAACTTTCCCAATAGGCTAATGGAGATGTATGGTTCAGAATCGTGGGCATTAAGAAGGTAGGGAAAACAGAGGCGCCAATAGAAATCAACAGACTGAAGTTTGTTCTGGGAATCTCTCTGCGTGAATAGGTAGCATATTCTGAGATAAGAAGTGCTAATATGATAAAGAATATGGACTCAAAAAATTAAGATGGTATGGACATGCAGTAAGGATGGGTGAGGGGAAGTAATTAAAGAGGTCTTGGGAGGAACCAGTTAATGTTGTAAGGTCAGGAGAGAAGCAAAAAGTTAGATGGCGAGATAAAATGAATGAGGGTTTGGTGGAAAAAAAATGTTATCGTTAGAAACAGTTAGTGTAGTCGCATCTGGGTAACAAACAATTTAGTTTAGGAATGGCGGTGAAGATGAAAGAGAAATCTGTTAACTGTATATCTGTGTACTATTTACACTTCACATGCCTCAAAATGTGAGAGAGAGAGAGAGAGAGAGAGAGAGAGAGAGAGAGAGAGAGAGAGAGAGAGAGAGAGAGAGAGAGAGAGATGGACATGGACATGGACTTTTGTATTTTCCGTGGAGATGTATTGATAATCTGAAATGTATCAAGTTGAAAAGTAAAAGACATTGCAGACTAGCATTATCTAGTAGGGAAATATATTCAGGGTTTATAAATAATTTTGAAAAGGTCATGAATAAGTTAACGATCGTGACCTAATGGTATTATGTTACTGAAAAAGTTATGTTGCACATCACAGAAATAATCTCTCCTATATTACAGAGTAAGTGTCTGGTGTGTATATATATATATATATATATATATATATATATATATATATATATATATGTGTGTGTGTGTGTGTATGTATATATATGTATATGTATGTATATGTATATATATATATATGTATGTATATGTATATATATATGTATATGTGTATATATATATGTACTGTATATATATATATATATATATATATATATATATATACGGTCTCGCTCACACTCGCCATCCCCTTGGGAAGAGGGAGTAGTCGTACCCTGGTGAGAGGGGGCTGCATGTTCGTGCAAACCTATCTAAATATTTAGCAGTTAATTTGACGGGTCGCGTACACTAGTGATAGTTATACTGCGAA
>NC_090768.1:38200926-38203426 GCF_036898095.1 Palaemon carinicauda | reverse complement strand
TGCCGAGTTTTTAACTTTTCCATTTCATTATTCGTGTTGGATTTGTAAGCACTTTTCAAACAGACATTTAGCCTATTGCTAAATGTCTGTTTGAAAATGGAAATTGACCATGTTAAATATACTCCAAGGGCTATCTGCCTTTTTTTAAGATGGGTAAGAACAATACCCCTTTTAATTTCATCATTAAGCAAATTTACCCTCATGAATCTATCATGTGAATAGGAAATTTTATTAAACTTAGTACTGCTTCACTGACATGCGCTCTCCTCTTTTTCCAGACTATGTTTACAAGACACCTAAAAACTGTCGTTGTTGGTCTAGTGCTTGTGACCTTACTCACTCTGCTGTTGTTCACCACTACCCCTGCGCCGACTACATTCCTGCTCTCTGCTGCTAACAGTATTCGGTAAGTGTCGAGTCTTGATTTTCAAGTATCAAAGCCGCCATGTATGTTTATGATGGCTCAAGAGGTTTGTTGAAGGATAATTTTAAGTAGGATGTTTATAACTTCACTAACATGATATTTTCTGTCGTTCAAGTATTAATGTTATCCCCATACAATATGTAGCCTACCGTATTATTATTATTACTATCCAAGCTATAACCCTAGTTGGAAAAGCAAGATGCTATAAGCCCAGGGGCTCCAACAGGGAAAAATAGCCCAGTGAGGATGAGCTAACAAATTAAATATAAAAATTGTATTGGAGTTGAAGAGCTGCAGTGGGAACATGTGAATCTGATAAGGCCTCTGCATGTAGGCCTATGTATGTACTGTATATGTATTTTCTTGTTGTTTTGCTGTCGGGTATTATGCTGGTGAGGGTAATACTTTGGCTTGTTAGCCATATCAACCATAACGTCCGAAAAGGGTTATAGGGCAAGTAATTTCAACCAAATATAATCTTGTATATTGATCATATTTAAATCCTTGACCGTAATATAAAGTAAGGTTATTTTAGTCGTCTTTTATAGGGGAGTCTTCTTGAAGTGAGGAAGATCCAATAATAATAATTTTAGTCCATTTTATTCTGCCCGTGTAACGGCTGGAGATATTTTCCTATTTTCTGATACCTCGCTGATATTTAGATAAACGTGTCTTTGGTAAATAGGTCTGGAGCAATTCTTTACCCGGGGAGCAACCTTAAAAAGCTTAGAATGTACGCAGAGAAACGTATATACAGCACAGTTCGGTGGTTGAAGTTAGTCGTGTAGAAGGGTCTTAAGTCGTTTTCTACAAGTTATTTCGATAAATCCTGTATAATTGTTCTGTTAATTACACCCATTTTGGAAGAGAAAAATTATGGTTGTCGAGTATATCTTTCCCCAAAAACGGCCTTTTATCGTGACTGCCAACACATTTTTATTATTTCTTGTTGAAACTATGCTAAATTTTCGACTTTTCATGACTATCGTGACTGCCAAAACATTTATTAATTCTTGTTAAAACTATGCTAAATTTTCGAGTTTTCGTGGATTGAATCCATTTTTATCAGCCAGCAAATATACTAAGTAGATAAACCCATGGAAAGGAAAGTTGCATAAAATATGGTTGAATTTAACCATTTTATTTGCACTCTTATGTAATGCCTCTCATTTAGTTTGCTGCTTTGGCAACCCGCCCTTACTTATTGCCGCTGACAGTGTTTTTTTTTTCTTCTTCGTTATTAACAGTAGTGATGCAATCTTTATGAAATTCAGTGCAGTCAGTATGCAGACAATGCTGCTCTCAGGCGGGTGCAGTTACTCTTGCTTATAAATTGGGATGAATCTACTGTGAACCTGTGATCTAGAATGGATTAACAAATGGAATTGTTTGTGGTACTTAGTTGAGCTGAGCTAAACTAATATCTCTGATCAACTGATCTTTTCCTCACCCTCCTACCTCAAGATTTTGCTTTAGCTTTGGTAAAACTGTGATTAAAATTATTAACAGTTGAGGATGAGCTGTACGGTACAATCTTAGACTCAAGCTTTCTATCTCATAGCACTTGGAACAAGTGGGATGAATCTACTGTGAACCTGTGATCTAGAATGGATTAACAAATGGAATTGTTTGTGGTACGAAGTTGAGATGGGCTAAACTAATATCTCTGATCAACTGGTCTTTTCCTCATCCCCATACCTCTAGATTTTGTTTTAGCTTTAGTAAAACTGTGATTAGAATTATTAACAGTTGAGGATGAGCTGTACGGTACAATCTTAGACTCGAGCTTTCTATATCTTTGCACTTGAAACACATTTTCTGACGCATCTGAAATTTTGGGCGTGGTGGTAATGCCATATGCTTTGTTTTACTTGTTTTGGGTTTAAATCCAACCCTCCACTGAAGTCGAGTGAACTACTTCTCGGGCGGGTCCATATTAATCATCTAACGAAACATTTTCATTATAACTTATACAATTCTTTGATTGTAGCATCTTCCAAATCATATGATCATGTGAAAAGTAATGTCTTTAGTTTCTTCTTAAATTCAATTGCTCCCTTTAGGTCCTTCATTTCA
>NC_090768.1:38010926-38195926 GCF_036898095.1 Palaemon carinicauda | reverse complement strand
AGATGCACTTTTATTTGAATTCCCCTCTTGGTATCTCAGAAATTAGTTATAGAAACTATTTGTGGCTCAATATTTGAAATTACAGTATGTTAATGACAACACTATCAAAAATATTATAACCATGTGTTACAAGCTAAACAATCGGTGATATGGTGAAAATTGGTTGATTTTAATGTTACACTATTTGGTAGAAATTAAACTGTTGGCAACGTAGTGAAGATGAGCTAATTTTAAGTCTTTATACTAATTTATTGGTGCTTGTCCAGTAGGCTATGTGATCTACCAAAAGTTTGCGATCTAATCTATGACAGTGATCTGCTATTTATGGCATGTGATCTACACAAGTAGATCGTGCGGACTGCGGAGCAAATACCATGAGTTTTCTAAAAATATGTACCGCTTAATAGTACATAGGAGCAGTGATGTTTTTTGTTCTTTGCAAGCGAAGCGAGCCACGAAAGAGCAAAAAATCCACATATATTGGAATGAAAACAACTCGGTAGATCACATATTGGAAGAGCATCAATTTATTTCAGCGTACCTTCATAGCACAGAGGATATGAAGACTGTTTAGTTTTGGTCTTGATTCAGAGCGGTTTGATTCCTGGCCAGCCATGGTAGATTAATTTGAATTTTTTAAACACTGTTATTCCCTAGGTAGAGCGAATTCAATATAAAAGAGTATTTGAGACAATATGTAAAAATATGAAGTTAAAGTTCTTTACAAAACTTTGAATAGTCACGCATTACAAATTTAGATCTGTTTTTGTGGAGAAGGGTCAATTTTTATTACTATAAAATACTTTTCATTCAATAGAAATGTGCAACAGTCAAAATCAACTTGTGCTTCTCTTGATAGTCCACTAGATAAAATTAATTTTGTATATATTTGAAGACCTTTGTTCAAATTTTGGCCTGGGTAGTTGCACTTACTGTATGTAAACACCCCTTCGTGTATATTTCCATTAGCTAAAGTTAAAAGGTGTCTGGTTTCAGATCCAATTTAAACTGAATAGATTGTTCGTCAGAATGTTGGCAAGCAAGCCCAACCCCTACTTACCACCACAGCAATAACCTCCCAATAAAAATCTTACACATGCAGGCCGAGGCGGGACTCCACCTGCTGTCCATGTGAATACAAAGATAACATGGGTGCCAGTTTAGTATGTGGCCTACCTTTCGAATATGGCCTACAAAATTCGATCTGTTTTAGTACTGTATGTGGCCTAACCTAACCTTACCTTACCTTACCTTACCTAACAAGCCAGGTAGGCCACATACTAAACCAGAATAAAAAAGGTAGGCCACATACTAAACTGGCACCGATAACATGTTACCACAGTACTAGCCAGGACTTGAAAGATAATCCTATTAGTTTATCCAAGAACCACAGAAGAATTCATAAGTTGGGAATTGTTAAATTCTATTTTGATTACTGAACTTATAAAAAGACAACTATTAATTGTTTGTCTTTAAGACAAGTTTTTATGAAAGGATGTGACCTAAAAGTGCTGGTGGAAGGATTGCAGTGGGTCTAACACTTTCAGTACTATACCTGTACATTCATGTAGTAGATATAGATTTGTAAGTCTTGCATTATATATTGTAATTTTATTATTTTCAAATGTGCTTTTATATGGAAGTATGCATAATTATCATGGTCAAATATTTGACAGGTATGACATTCTGTCTCCACACGCAGTTGAAGGAGATCAATGTTTGCCTCATCATCACATTTTCTTCCTCAAGACACACAAGTGTGCATCTTCCACCGTCCAGGTCAGTTTTTGTTCTTGTGTCTTTAAAATTGATATGTATTTTCTTGTGTATATGTATAATGAATACCATAGTTCTGTGTGATATTTATTTTCTAGCTTGTAGCCCTTTTTACCCTTAAAAAATATGAAAGTCTTTGTTTTGGTTACAACATTAAATATAAGTGGTCACTCCAAGCCAATGTTATGGTTGCTGTATTTTGGAAGGAGATAAGAGACCTTCAAAAAATTTGAAAGGTCTTGGCAAACAGGTATTCTACAGGGGCTTCTTGGGTGACTATTGGGGTTGTAGGGTATCATGATGAAGTTCTAGCCTGCAATCTTAAGATAAGGACTATTAATTAATGAGGCAACCAAACTGGAAAGGATGGCATTGTAGGCAAGACCTCAGAGCTAGGCATCTGAGTAAACATAGTTATAGCATAATTTAAGTCTCAGAACATTACAGAGAAGTCCAACCTGCAAAGGGTATTAATTAACAGACTCTGTCTTGTGTGTCATATATAATTAACAAGTCTGAGTGACAGGGACTGCTAGCAAAAAACTTTGTTTGTAACAAGCAGTATGTAGGGAGAGAAATTTGGTCTTACATCAACATGCGAGCTGTAGATTTGATTCATAGGAATAGAACAATAGATCCTATCAGGCGTTTTTAAGCAGGGTGACCAGATGTTGAAAATTGAAATGAAGGACACTTAAATTGGAGAGGTACGTGAAGTTGTGCACGCACTGACAAAGTTTGAAGTCCTTCTCAGCTAGATCCAGATTGTTCAGGACCTATTTCATTGACTTTTGTTTTAAAGTACGTTCGTTATAGCTTTTGTTACAAACAGATGTTCATTACTTGTGTCAAAGCATTACAATATTGCAATCAAGCATGTTTCGCAGCTTTAAATAATAAACTAAAGTGGCTTGCCGTAATATATTGAATAAATTGCAGACAATGAAATACATATGATGAAAAACTAACAATCTTTTTAAAATAATTACTTAAAATTTCACTAATACTTTGTATTTTTTTTTTTTAATTATGAAAATACAGGACAAAAGGCGTACTGGGGAGGGTAGATACGGGAAAAATGTCATACGAGACATTCCCATCTGGTTATCCTATTTACATGGATGCCAAAATTTTCATTGAAGTGGGTAAACAAATAAGTATTTAGGAAAAGAATCCAATCGTGAGATTTTTTGGCCATAAGTTGAGATTAACCATTGTTGACGGGCAGCTTTAAGAGCAAGAGCTGTACTGGTGGTGTGAGAGCCGTTAGGCGACAACTGAGGGGCGACGTGAATGCAACCAATTTTATTTCAACGGATCATGAGTTTATATAAAAGCCGTTCAGAGCAAGAACGTCACAAAAATTCACCTTGGCATTGGTGTGCCGTAGAAGCTTTTGTCTTTTGTTTTGGGTGTTTCCACACAAGTGGTCCATGCCTGTAAAGCAGAGTTTTAAACATAAAACTTACCCGCTGGTTATATAAGAATGACTATACAGTAGTCCCTGAATGCTCCGGCAGAAATTCAAAACTCATGGCAATCGCAGATATGGCAGGTGTACACTAGCGCCCTGGCGGTAGACAGGGCGAACTATTCCAACCAATTCAGACCTTCTCTGCCGCTCTCGCGAGCAACAAGTATTGGAATTCACTTGTGATTAACCTGGATTTTAGCAGTATTTTGGTGATGTACTCCTATTTTCGGGTTCTGGCATTTGTTTGATCTGTGATCACGTGTTTATAACTTAAAAGGTAGGATTAGAAATTTTTCAACCTATTTTAAAGCTAACGAAAGCATAATGGCGATATGTAAACATCTCGCCCATTGATGACGTCACAGCCTTATGACGTAAGCTAAAAGTCTGACTTGCCTTTTACAAAGAATGATAAGTGAATACTTTCTTACGAAGTATTAAGTCATGATTTAAAGGATTTTGTTATTTTAAGAAAATTTTTGTCCTTTTAATAGGTTTTCTTTGGATAATCTTTGATCTGTTCTCAAAGATTAACTAGCGTTCAGTTTATTTATTCTACGCAGTTTTCAGTCTATCGTTACAATATTACAATTTCTCTTTGTATCAAATTTTATGAATAGTACATTCTTCTTACAAACTCTTGTTTTAAATTGTACTAGATGAAAGGAACATGTTATTTTGCAATTAATTGGTCCTTTTAGTATTTTTCTTAAAGTTATGGTTCAGTTAATGTTTATACGATGTAGTATTCTTGACAATCGATATAGACTCACGATTCTGTGTATCATTGTTTACTTGTCGTATAATAATTATAGACGTTCCAATTGTTACGGGTGATAATTCGCCTTTTATTGGAACCCCTTATTATAAGGGTTGGTTTGAATATATAGATATATTCTTTTCCTATTTCTATTAGGGTAATATGTTAATATTTTATATTTAATATTTTGTTACATTTATATGGGATTCAGTGACTTTTGCATTCCCATTCAAACCCTTGACAGAATAGTAAGTCTCTCTCTACGGGGATAATTTTGTTGGAGAGCGTGTTTAAACAATTATGAAAATATCCTTTTTACCAAAGAGTAAAATGAAAATTTTTAGTGCTAGATTAGTGCAGTGAATTTTATTCAATTCAGTGGAGGGTGCTTCTGTTCGGACCTGTCGTTATCCTAGCCTTAGACCTCTTTCAAGCTCCCGGACCCAGGGGAGAAGTTGAGCGGCGAAAGGTATCGAGAGGTGTAGCCTGGCGTTTACCGTCTTGTAAGACCCGAACAGAAGTCCCCTCAAGCGTTTTCTGTCGATTCCCAGAACGCTCGCCCTCGCTATAGGTAAAGCGAGGTAAAAGTGTTTTCTAACATTAACCGATGACGCGCATCAGGTGCGAAGCTGAAAACTAAATTAGAAACATTCTTCGTGTGTTACGATTCATGCAGCGCAGACGTGGTGCCGCCGCTTCCGCCAGAAGGGTGTTCGTCTCCTGAAAGTGGGGAGCGCTATGGAAATGACGAAGAAGGCGGGTTCGTGTTTGAAAGTGCTGCACGTGTGTCGCCTAAGATTGATCCTAATTGGTCTTTGCTGTTAGACATGAAACAGCAATCTGCCGTTGGCAGTGCGGTTGGGTGTCACGATTCCGGTTTTTGATGTGTTGTCGCACAGGCGACCTGCTAATTCCGGTGATGACTTATTGTCGCACAGGCGGCCTACCAGCCGCAATGTTCAACGGCGGTAGAAGGTGGATGCATCGCTTTGAGTACCTGCTTCTCAACGTCAACCGACCGCTCATAGTGCCGAGTATCAGTCTATCCAGGCGCGCCGGCGATCGCCAGGCAGCAGAGCATGCCACCAAGCGGCATGACAGACAGCAGCGTCAGTCAGACGCGGTAGCGGGGCAGAGCGGCAGCGGCAGCATCAGCGTCAGTCAGACGCGGTAGCGGAGCGTCAGCGTCAGCGTCGGCGTCAGTCAGACACTACGCTACCCATGACAATAGAATTTGATGTCTACATGACCATGATCGTCTAGTGTTGGAACATTGTTGCGCCCGGCGCTATATTAAGAAATAAATCTTAACTAGAAAGATATGTTCTTGGACCAAGGCCTGCTGGGCTAATTCTTGGTTGGGAGTGCTAGAATTAAAACCTCTAAAGCATTAAGGTCAGAATTCCCAATAGGGAAAGATGGCTCAGTGAGGAAATAAAATAAATAAATTAATATTAAATCGTTCTCAGAAGAGTATTAGTGCAAAGAGACGGTGCTAATAGGTCAGTGCAATAACGCGTCCGCAATGCAGCATAACGAACCTAACTGTAGAGATTGGTGCAGCAGCGCCTGCAGCCGCAACAGCAGGAAGTGCATTAAGGCCTTTATGTGAATAGAGCCTAAGAGTATATCTCCCACAATGGGCAGATTTTTATGATTTAATGTAATATAGTTAAAAACGCAAATTTTCAGTGGCTCGTAAACATAACTCGGTGCACTGGAGGATGTGTTCGTTCGTGTCCGTCCCACTCCTAGCCCGACACCTCTTCCTTACTTCCCAATCCCTGGGAGAAGGAATGTCGGAAAGCTAAGGTATATCGCGGACCTTGTGCGCTAAACGTATGTTCCACCGAGCGATCCTGTCGATACTTTCCAGGACGTTCGCTCTCGGCTTTGGAATGACGAAGTAAAGATGTTTTCTTCGCCTTCGATTGACGAACTATGATGTCACAACCATGTGACGTAATCTCTTAAGCAGAGCAAAATTTGAATGTCTTGAAGCGATCAGTTCATCATCGCTATGGCATCACAGATCTTGTGACATATTTCTGCGTAAGAGGACGCAGTTTCCTGACGAGGATGGCGTTTTACGTTTTTTCTTTCAGTTAGACTAGAAAGGAAATTGTCATGAACACACGCGAACAAGACTTATCCTCGCAGCAGGCATGTCGCGATGCTTAGGCTGGAAGCAATCGAGCGAGTTTTCTTCCACAAGAGAGGAGGAAGTCAGACAATTCGCATACAAACCTAACTCTTCCTCTGGAATCTTACGCACTTTCCAGGAAGAAAGCGTTCGTCCTCGTTGAAGGACGCAAACCTAGACTTGCTTGACACCAACCAATACGTTCAAGACTTTTCATGAGTCGTATGTCACCTAGTAACCTATCCTGCAGTAACTGATGTTCGCCGAAGGTTTTCTTTTCGGAAGAAGGCGACGTGTCAGCACCAAAAATCATGTAAGACACGTAGTTCATCGGGGGAAAAGGTGCACAGTTTACTTCTGTTCACGCTTCTTCTCCTCCCCCAGATTGGGGGAATGTCTAGTACTTTCCTCTGGGGGCCATCCGTCTACTGTTGACCATATCTCACAGCATTAGGTACGTTCAGGTCGCGCACAAGGCGCGCTGGAAATGTCATAAGGACTTTCCCATGTCGGTCACGGGACTACGGTTGATGATCTCTCGTAGCGATCGCTCACACTTGAGTTAGTACACACGGTGCCCCGCAAGTGTATGTTATGTCTGAGCTAAAGAGGTCAATTTCATTTCTTTTCGACGCTTACGATTCTCGGGCGGAAAAATTTCCCCTAAAAGAATCTAAGGACACCTATAGACCAAGAAAACGGTCTTCCGATAGTATCAGGCAGCGTAGTTCTCAGATACTCAGCAACGCTCCCTCGCAGCGATCAGCTCGCGTTACGGCAAGCGTTAGGGCGGACGCATGTGGCTGTCTGGTCTCTCCCTCATGGCAGACACAGACACCAGTCTGGTCTCTCCCTCATGGCAGACACAGACACCAGTCTGGTCTCTACCTCACGGCAGACGCAGACGCCAGTCTGGTCTCTCCCTCACGTAGTTGCAGACGCAGACGCCAGTCTGGTCGTATGCTGGACTCTTTAACAGTCAAAGTTGATCCTTTCAACAAGTTGTCTCACCTTCGCGTTCTGCGGGACACGCGACTACCGCTCGTGCGGACGCATGCTACACACGGACAGCTTTCGGCAAACTGATCAATATGAAATCCCACTGCAACCTAGACGCATGTGTCACCCTGGACATATGCTGGATAAGGTCAGTCAGGTATTTTCCCCGCGTCATGATGGACAAACAGTTGCTTCTTTGCGCCACTTGACCGGATGCGATACTATTGCCTCCTCGCGGCATGCTGTAGATTTGCAACAGGCGGGACGCAGACAGCGCGCTGTAACCTCACGGCAAGGTGAACGCATACAGCACGCCGACACCTTACGGCAATGCAAACGCATGCGGCAATCTGGTCGCATGCTAGACGCATACAGTCAAGTCTTTTTCTCACAGCAGTATAGACAGATTGTAGTCTCTCCTTCGCGACTCTCTGGCCACGCAGCTAACGCTCCCTCGTGTCAAGCTTTTGGCTTAAAGTATGTTGAACACTCGCTGGTTACATGCGATCGGGTCTTAACCTCACAGTATGAGGTTCACGTTGTTGATGCTACTTTTCAACAAGCCTAGCTTCGATATCGGTTCCTTGCAACCGATCTGGACGCGTTTCGGGAGGCGGTATAGATCTTGACTCTCCCTCACGGCATGTTGAGCATATGCAACATACTGGAACTCTACTGGACTCATGCTGGGCCCATGCTGGATGCATGCCATCGGACCGTTTCCCCGCGTCAGGATCGCGAACGTCTTATTTTAAACCATCAAGCTTTAGATCTGGCTGCCTTCAGTCTTTTGGAAAACCCCTAAGATCAAGAGGGTTGTTGGAAGGAGGCAGCTAAGGCTATCGCTTGTACAAAGGACTTTTACCTCAAGGTTTTGCAGCCCAAATAGGATTGATTGATTGATTTAAGGTTTTCAGGCATCCTGACGCCCAAATAGGAGGTTTTAGGGAGTGGTGTAGAGCTAAATCAGTCTCTTCGTTTAGTAACTCTAAAACACAAGTGGCGGATTTCTTCTTAGACCGTAGAAGAAAGCACATTTTTTCCTCCTCGACCATCAAGGGGTACAGGAGTATGCTG
This sequence comes from Palaemon carinicauda, assembly GCF_036898095.1. NCBI lineage: Eukaryota > Metazoa > Arthropoda > Malacostraca > Decapoda > Palaemonidae > Palaemon > Palaemon carinicauda. The sequence continues at coordinate 38,187,697 of NC_090768.1, read as the reverse complement.
GCAGCTGTCTTCAGACGCAGGAAATTGGATCTATCAAATAAAGACCTTCTAGATCTCAGATCGTTTGAGATGACTAAGAAGCGTCGGCAAGATTCGCCAGCCTGGAATTTAGAGGTTGTTTTAAAATTACACGGTAGTGACAGATTCGAGCCTTTACGCTGCTTCTTTTTTAAGATCTGGCTTTGAAGACTTTTTCTTAGAAAGTCTGGCAACAACTGAGTGTCAGTGAAGTTCACTATTTTAGCAAGAACATGGGCTTCAGAAACGGATAAGCCATATGCTCCTTGCAACTTGGATTCTTGGTCATAAACAAACGTCCTTCTCATCCATGGCCTAAATCTTTCGAGATCACTGTTCTCTCGGATATAGTTTGTGAAGAGTTGAGGAGTGTGTTTTGTCCGGTTAAAGCGATGAAGTTTTATCAAAACAGGACTAAAAGAGTTAAGAGACTATTCAGAGGCTCTTTGGTGCGCAGTCAAGAACCCTGCGCTACCTATGTCTAAAACGCCTTATCGTTTCTTATAGACTTTAATTGCCAAGGTTCACTCACACTGTGGTGAGGCAGAGACCTTAAGCTGTCGAAAGAGTAAAGACTCGTGAAGTTAGAGCTGTGGCAACTTCTGTAACTTTTAAACAAAACTGTTCTCTGCAAAGCATCGTGCATACAGCCTTTTGAAGGAGTAATCCTGTATTCGCTTTGGATTTCTTATACCGTATCCAGTCTCTTTGTGAGGACTGCTACACTTTGGGATCATTCGTAGCAACGAGTGCAGTAGTAGGTGAAACATCCACCACTACATTTCCCTAAATCCCTAGTACACCTGTTCTCCTCTTGGAACTTTTATATATGTTTTTATGATTGTACGTTAAGATTGGTCGACAATCTTCCGCAATCTTTGATTTAGTCAGGTGGTCATTTTGTTCCTTGAGAGCGCCCGGAAAAAAGGTATTAATTGAGGTCCTGTCAAGTTATAGGTTATTGCATCGTTTGACAGCTCCTAGAGATCTTCAGCCCCCTGGGTGGACTGCTGGATCTTCTAAGGATAGCAGACAGAATGAGAACCATTGAAGTCAGCTTCCTTATCAGGTACGAACGTCTTAAGTGGTTATATTTAACTCTTAAGTGGTTATATTTAACTCTTAAGTGAATTTCCAATTATGTTGCTGTCTCTGACCCGCCACCAAGGGTGTCAATCAGCCATTCTTATATAACCAGCGGGTAAGTTTTATATTTAAAAATGATATTTTCATAATAAAATAAATTTTTGAACATACCCACTGGTTATATAAGTTATAATTCCACCCTCCTCCCCTCTACAGTCCAAGGGGCATGGAAGGTCTGAATTGGTTGGAATAGTTCTGCCTGTCTACCGCCAGGGCACTAGTGTACACCTGGCATATCTGTGATTGCCACAAATTTTGAATTTCTGTCGGAGCGTCCAGGGACTATAGCCATTCTTATATAACCAGCGGGTAAGTATGTTCAAAAATTTATTTTATTATGAAAATATCATGTTTTCTGCTTTGCCTTGTGAACTAATTGAGAAAAAGGGGCTAAGGGCAGATACATTACCACTGTTTATTGCCAGATCCATGCCTTTTGGTTTTTGTGCTTTTGTCGTCCTTGCTATTCATTCTTGCATCCCCTCATGGTCTGGTAATGATATTTGCCTATCAGGCTGTGACCAGTTATGTGGCCTCTGCTAGAGTCTTCTTGTTAACCTTGTGCTATAGGTAGAAACATTGTTTACCTTCCCCAGATTGTGCTATTTAGGTTCTTTGCAATCCTAAGGGATGTCATCTGGATTTGTTAGTAACAATTGTTTAGATTGTTCTGTGGAGTTATTTCTGGGCAATTACTGTATAATCCTCCTTCTATTTGTGTGTTGGGCCGAGGTCATTATTGTGATTTAGATAATAGTTGTGAGGAATGTGAAGGCGTTGCTGCTAATCTTTTGAAGAAGGATGTTCTGAATGTAGCTGACCAAATTAAAGTTCAGGGGAAAGTCTAGATTGTCTATCTTGAGTTATTTAAGGAAGTCTAATAATAATAATAATGTGTCCAAGACAGTGGAATGTTTATTTTGATTGGTGCAATTCAAACCATGTATCATTGACTAGAACTAGTTTGGATAATATTGGAAGTTTTACATTTCCTTTTCCATGAAAAGATGTTGTCGGCTATTTATAGATCCATGCTGTATACTATAACCAAACATCTAGGATTAGATTTATGCACTTCAGGTGCTACTGAAAGTTTGAATATTAGGAAGATCTTTATGTGAAGGATTTCACAGCAAAGGCAATTTTCTTGTTGGCATTAGTCTTGTGACCTAATCCAGTTTGTAAACTACAAGCTCTCTCATATTATGTAGTTTCTGGAGAAAATAGTATGATTTTGGCTACATACATAGCAAGGAATAATTTTAAAACTAAGGGCTTGCCTGAATTATCATATTCCCACTTTGGAAAAGGAATGTGTTATTTTCCACTTTGGAAAAGGAATGTTATTTCCACTTTGGAAAAGGAATTTGTTATTTTCCACTTTGGAAAAGGAATTTGTTATTTTTCACTTTGGAAAAGGAATTAGTTATTTCCCACTTTCAAAAAGGCATTTGTTATTTCCCCACTTTGGAAAAGGAATTTGTTATTTTCCGGTTTGGAAAAGGAATTTGTTATTTTCCGGTTTGGAAAAGGAATTTGTTATTTTCCGGTTTGGAAAAGGAATTTGTTATTTTCCGGTTTGGAAAAGGAATTTGTTATTTTCCGGTTTGGAAAAGGAATTTGTTATTTTCCGGTTTGGAAAAGGAATTTGTTATATCCCGGTTTGGAAAAGGAATTTGTTATATCCCGGTTTGGAAAAGGAATTTGTTATATCCCGGTTTGGAAAAGGAATTTGTTATATCCCGGTTTGGAAAAGGAATTTGTTATATCCCGGTTTGGAAAAGGAATTTGTTATATCCCGGTTTGGAAAAGGAATTTGTTATATCCCGGTTTGGAAAAGGAATTTGTTATATCCCGGTTTGGAAAAGGAATTTGTTATATCCCGGTTTGGAAAAGGAATTTGTTATATCCCGGTTTGGAAAAGGAATTTGTTATATCCCGGTTTGGAAAAGGAATTTGTTATATCCCGGTTTGGAAAAGGAATTTGTTATATCCCGGTTTGGAAAAGGAATTTGTTATATCCCGGTTTGGAAAAGGAATTTGTTATATCCCGGTTTGGAAAAGGAATTTGTTATATCCCGGTTTGGAAAAGGAATTTGTTATTTCCCGGTTTGGAAAAGGAATTTGTTATTTCCCGGTTTGGAAAAGGAATTTGTTATTTCCCGGTTTGGAAAAGGAATTTGTTATCGAGTCATGTTCCTAATTTGTTTTGCGAACCTCATGGTACTAAACTAGGTGAAGCTAAGGTCCCAGATAAGTTTATTATTCTATGAATGGAAATTTACTGACCCTCCTTCAGAGTGGGTAAGTCAGCAATATGAAAGTAAAGGGGCCTCCTTCAGAGTGGGTGAGTCAGCAATATGAAATTAAAGGGAGGTTCATAGAAATAAACTGAGATCTATCAATAAAATTTATTATTTGTACACTTGCCTGATGTTCATATATATGTCCCCTCCCTCCTACTCATTGACTAGTGATGTCAACAGAATATGCAGTACGTTTTGACTTAGACTGATTGACAAAGCCTATACAATGTACCCACGATGAAGGTCTTGCTATTATCTGCTAGATTGTCTTCAATACTGCACTTGTTGGAGAAATGGTAATATTAGTTACTTGCATTGCACAAATGTTTGCAATACCTCTTGCCCTGCTAATTACAGCCCAGTTTCCATAACTCCCTATTATCCAAGTATTTGAACGTCTGGTAAAAAGTCTAAAGGGTATGCTGAAGGTAATAATTTTCAACTTAATTTTGCAGTTTCTTTCACAAAGGCCTTGGAGCATGTGGTCCTCTTAAAATTTCCAATGATATACAGAAATCCCTTGATTGTGGTCAGGAAGTTAGTTTGATTGGTCATGATTTTAGTGCTGCCTTTGACTCTTTAACAATCATGAGGCCTATGTTTTCAATGGTGAATAGGCAAGCCTTTTCTTAATTGCAGTTTATTTGTTGATGGGCATTATAACAATGTAGTATTTGGTTTATTGCATATGTATAAATTCCAATCCTGAATGTTGACACATGATAGCTGAATCCCTTAATAGAGATCTAGCTAAAATTAGTGCATGGTGTAAATTGTTAGCATGAAGTTGAACCCTAACAAAACTTTCAAGATTTTCAGTGTTCAATCTATTCTTAGAATAATGTTTTCAATTGTTTCATGCTCCCGTAATTTGTTGGATCATCCATTGCGTTAATTTGTTGGATCATCCATTGTATTCGGACCTTCCCCTCCTATACATAGTACTAGGTATGCAGTTAATTCTAACATAATGCCTTCTCCATTATAAGGCACGATACTACACATTATTCTAGAAAATTTATTCCAGATGTGACCAGATTGTAAAATAATCCATCTAATCAGGCAGTTGAATCTGTGGACCTTCATTAGTCCAAACATTGTGTTCTTTCTGTCGAATAGGTTGACCTAGGTCTCATTTTATAGTTTATACTATATATGATTGGTGTATTTTAATATTGTTACTGATCTTAGAATATTGCATATTTTTATTCATATCGATTACTTAATATACTGTAGATAGTTCCTTTCTATACTGGGATAATTTCCTTGGGAGGTGCCGCATTCAGCTTTTCCAACCAGGATGTAACTTGGCTATAATGTGATATTATTATTATTAAAATAATGAGGCTTATGCCTATTGAAAGGAAAGAAAACTTGTTTTGTAAACGTCAATATAAGCCTGGCTTCGAGAGAAGCAATATGAACATCAGGAGAGTATAAAAATAATAAATTTTATGATAAATTTGATTAATATTTTATAAGAATTAACTGGTCTGTTTGACAAAGGTTTCAATTGCTAGTTTGTTTCAACAAAATATTAAAATATTGAATAGTCCAGATACTGTCTTTGTCAATATTGCATATTTTATGTTGTACAGTATGCTTAGGCTATTTTACTTTAATCTATTGACCTTTTTGGGGGGTTTCTGTAATTTGGCTTAAATTATTTCATTACAAAACCAGATTCCCTCTGGCAACCAAAAGATAGATTTTGTTGGCAAAAAATGTGGCCTGTATTCCTTACAATTTGTCCATGTGTAATTGCCTCAAATTTCCTGATAATAAAACCTGGATGCTTGTGATTTCACTATATGTGGACAGGGAGAATTAAATACTTCATGAACAGTATAGGTCTCTGAAAATTTTCAATAAAGGTAGATCATTTGGTTTGTTATAAAAGTTAAAGGGGTACCTCTTAGATTTATTCTTAAAAGTTTTGATTTTGGGTGGATGTAGACCAAATATTTTGTCTACAATTTTAAATATTAAACTTAGCCGGTGAATATATAATAGCTGACGTCTCGGACGGCTCGACAGAAACACAAAAACTCGCGAGCGATCGCCATGAAGGTTGCGGGTGTGCCCACCAGCGCCGACTATCGGCCAGATACCGCTTATACATGTAAACAGCTTCAGTTCTTCTCTGTCGGTCTTGTCGACAAGTTGATTCCGCTCGCTGTTGACCTGGAGTTTTCGTCATTTTTGGTGAAGTACTTCATTTTGGTTGTTTTGAGCTTTCGCAGTGACAGGTGTTTTTCCCTTCAATTAAAACTCTTGAACCCTTTTTTGGATAGTGTTTATTGTTGATGACTTTGGATTTGTTTTGGATTTTCTTTGACTGTTCAATATGGCTGACCCTTCTCCTATCCCTGGACCTAAATTTCGCAAATGTAATGCTAGGGATTGTAACAAACGTCTTCCCAAGGCCTCTCTCGACCCACATACCGTGTGTTCTAATTGCCGGGGTAAAACCTGCCAATTAGGAGATCGGTGTGATGAGTGCGTGGTCTTGTCGGAATTCGACTGGCTAGAGTTTGATAAATATTCTCGTAAGCTTGAGAGAGATAGGGTGAGGAGAAGCTCCTCTAGGTCGTTGGAATTTTCCTCCTCCCATGCCCCTGAACCTAATCCTTCCCCTGTAGTAGTTGTTCCTGAACCCTCTACTAGCACTCATGAACCGTCCATGCGGGATATGTTGCTTGCCATTCAAGCTTTGGGCGAGAGTTGAGTCCTTAGCATCGGACCGTAATCAACTCATGTTGGATGTGAATTTATTAAAGTGTCAGAGTGTCGAATCAGAAAATCGTGGGGATAAAGTGATAAGTGCGCAAAGTGTTCTTAGTGTTGCGACCGAGGGTTTGTCTGTTCGTGCTTGTCGTTCCCCTAGTCCGAGACCTCTTTCAGGCTCCCCTGCACCAGGGAGAAGTAATGTCGTAGGACTTAAGGGGACGAGAGGCTTTAACCAACGTACAGACGTTCCCTCTGTGGTATCGGGCGTGTCTCGTCAAGATCGCCCCTACCATAAGACGAGCGAGGCTGTTTTCTCCTCGTCATCCGAAGGCTTCTCGCAAAAGAAACCTTGGCGCAAGGTTTCTAGACCCTTGAAGCGGAAGTCAGTCCCTTCAGGACAGGTCCAGCGTCCTGGCTGTAGCCATTGGGACAGCTCTGACCCTTTGCAGTCGTCGGAAGACTGTTCGCCGATTAAACGTAAGCGTAACACGGGCTCCGAGAGTCTCAGTAAAGGCAATGTTTTGCCGACACAGACGTTACCATCGTCTCGGCCCGTCCCGACTCCCGTTGATCCTAAATGGGTTGTCCTGCAGGATATGCAGACTAAGCTTGCCTCCCTTATGGAGGAGTATACCGTTGAGCAGGTTCACGATGATCCTCGCCGTTACGCTGATCGAGACTCTGGCCGTCAGCCGCCCAAACGAGCTTTTACTCGTCCTTTTGACGTTATGAAACGTGATGTCGGTAGTTTGTCACGTCAGTCACGTGACTTGGATCCTCACTCGCTGCAGTCCTGTGTTGACTTTCAGCCGCTGCCGCAGCCTCGTGTTGACGTTCAGCCGCTGCCGCAGTCTCGTGTTGACGTTCAGGACGTTCGCCAACCAGCTCAGTTGCCTTGTTTTGACGTTGAGCATCAAGCACCGCAGTCAAGGGTTGTTTTGACTGCTCAGTCTAGGCAGTCAAGGCAGTCTCGACTTGACGTCGAGCGTCCATCAACCCCTGTTGTTGTTGCTGGTCAGTCCTTTCAGCAGCGACATGACGTCGCTTCCTTGACTGCTACTGCTGCTCCTTTGCGTGTGGACTTTGCCTGTCAAGCATTGCCACCGCGGCAGGTCTCTCCTTTTCTTGAGACTCGTCAATTGTCGGACGAGGTTCCTTCAGATGAGGATGTTGCTGATCCTCCGCCTATTGATATTCCTTTGGGTGTTTTATCAGACGGAGAAGAGCCTAAGGCTGCTCAACCCTCTATGGACTTTAAGAAAATCGTGATGATTTTTAAGGATCTTTTCCCAGACATTTTGTAACTTCTGCTCCTCGTTCGCCTCCGTCAGAGTTTGCGCTAGGCCTAGCTACTTCGAAGCCTTCTTTTACTAAGCTAGTGCTCTCTCGCTCTTCTAAGAGGGCTTTACGTTTGCTAGGCGACTGGTTGGTTACCAGGAGGAGTTTGGGGAAGACGGCCTTTGCTTTCCCTCCTTTTAAACTAGCTTCTAGAGCGAGCGTCTGGTATGACACGGGAGAAGTTCTCGGCTTGGGAGTCCCTGCCTCTGCCCAGGGAGACTTCTCAAGCCTCGTAGACTCTCCCCGTCGCCTGGCCATGAGACGCTCTAAAGTTTGTTGGTCCTCCTCGGACCTTGACCATCTCCTTAAAGGGGTTTACAGGGGCTTCGAAGTTTTTAACTTTTTAGATTGGTCTCTAGGAGCATTAAGCAGGAAGATCTCGTCGGCCGACCAGGATGTTTCCGTGCTTATTATGTCTTGCATGGACAAAGCCATCCGTGATGGCTCCAATGAGCTCGCCGCTACCTTTACGGCTGGAGTCCTGAAGAAGAGGGAGACTCTTTGCTCGTTCCTTTCGGCAGGAGTTACTCCCTGTCAAAGGTCGGAGCTTCTCTTTGCCCCCTTATCAGCTGCCTTGTTTCCTCAACAGCTGATCAAGGACATTGCGGCTTCGCTGGTGCAGAAGGATACACACGACCTGATGGCGACTTCTGCTCGCAAGGGTGCTCCTTCATCGTCTTATGTCGTGAGACCCAAGATCGATACCCCAGCGACTAGGTTTATCCCGCCCTTTCGTGGCAGAGCCCCCAGCAGGGGAGGTGCTCGTGCCGACGGTAAAAGAGGCAAGAGGAGAGGATCCAAGTCCTCCCGTGGCAGAGTCTGACTGCCCACGTCCTCAGACAGCGGTAGGGGCCAGACTGAACAGCTTCTGGCAGGCCTGGGAGAAGAGTCTGTGTTGTTGCTCAAGGAGGGGTACAAAATACCTTTTGTACGCAGACCTCCTCTAGTAACAGTTCCTTTAGACCTCTCTCCCAGGTATCGAGAGGAGTCAAGGAGACAAGCTCTACATCAGCAGGTTTCTCTGTTGCTAGAGAAGGGAGCGGTGGTGAAAGTCTCGGACCTTCAATCACCGGGATTTTACAACCGTCTCTTCCTAGTCCCAAAGCATACGGGAGGTTGGAGGCCAGTGCTGGACGTCGGTGCGCTCAACGTTTTTGTTGTAAAAACAAAATTTACGATGGAGACCACGAAGTCCGTCCTAGCAGCGGTCAGAGAGGGAGACTGGATGGTCTCTCTCGACCTGCAGGATGCGTACTTCCACATTCCTATACACCCAGATTCTCAACCGTATCTGAGGTTTGTTTACAGGAATGTGGTGTACCAGTTCCGAGCACTGTGCTTCGGCCTCAGCCCTGCTCCTCTCATGTTTACGAGGCTCATAAGGAATGTGGCAAAATTCCTTCATTTATCGGGAATTCGAGCCTCCCTGTACTTGGACGACTGGCTTCTCAGAGCATCGTCCCGTCATCGCTGTCTGCAGGACCTTCAATGGACGTTGGGTCTGACAAAGGAGTTGGGACTGTTGGTGAACTTAGAAAAGTCTCAACTGAATCCCTCCCAGACGATTCTCTATTTGGGGATGGAGATTCGCAGTCTAGTTTTTCGGGCTTTTCCGTCTGCCACCAGGATAGAGCAAGCCCTGCTCAAAGTCCGCCTCATGCTGAAAAAAGACCGTTGCTCAGTGAGAAGTTGGATGAGCCTCTTAGGGATTCTGTCATCCCTGGAGCAATTTGTCTCACTAGGGAGACTTCACCTTCGCCCTCTCCAGTTCCATCTAGACTCGCACTGGAACAAGAGCAAGACTTTGGAAGCTGTGTCAATCCCGGTCTCCGAGCCAGTAAAAACGTGCCTGAACTGGTGGGACAGCAACATAAGTCTGCGAGAGGGTCTGTCCCTGGCGGTCAAGAACCCAAACCACGTGTTGTTCTCAGACGCGTCGGATTTGGGTTGGGGAGCGACTCTGGACGGTCTGGAATGTTCGGGTCTTTGGACGTCGGATCAGAAGAGCATGCACATCAACTGCAAGGAGCTGTTAGCGGTTCACTTGGCCTTGACGAGTTTCGAGAGCATTCTTCGAAACAAAGTGGTAGAAGTCAATTCGGACAACACCACAGCCTTGGCGTACATCTCCAAGCAAGGAGGCACTCACTCCCACACACTGTTCGTCATCGCAAGGGACCTCCTCATCTGGTCAAAAAATCGAGGCATCTCCCTGTTGACAAGATTCATCCAGGGGGACTTGAACGTCTTGGCGGACTGTCTCAGTCGGAGAGGTCAGGTGATCCCCACAGATTGGACCCTCCACAAGGACGTGTGCAAGAGTCTTTGGGTGACTTGGGGTCAACCCACCATAGACCTCTTTGCCACCTCGTTGACCAAAAGGCTCCCGACCTATTGCTCTCCAGTCCCAGATCCAGAGGCGGCCCACATAGATGAGTTTCTACTGGACTGGTCTCACCTGGACGCGTACGCATTCCCGCCGTTCAAGATCATCAACAAGGTACTGCAGAAGTTCGCCTCTCACGAAGGGACAAGGTTGACGTTGGTTGCTCCCCTCTGGCCCGCGAGAGAGTGGTTCACAGAGGTACTTCAATGGCTGGTAGACGTTCCAAGGAGTCTTCCTTTAAGGATGGATCTCTTACGGCAGCCCCACGTAAGGAGTCTTCATCAAAGCCTCCCCGCGCTTCGTCTGACTGCCTTCAGACTATCGAAAGACTCTCAAGAGCTCGAGGTTTTTCGAAGGAGGCAGCCAGAGCGATTGCGAGAGCTAGGAGAGCTTCTACCATCAAGGTCTACCAGTCGAAGTGGGAAGTCTTTAGAGACTGGTGCAAGTCATCATCCATTTCCTCTTCCAGTACCTCTGTAGCCCAAATTGCAGACTTTCTCCTACATCTGAGAAATGTTCGCTCCCTCTCGGCTCCCACTATTAAGGGCTACAGGAGCATGTTGGCTTCTGTGTTCAGACATAGAGGCTTAGATCTGTCCAATAATAAAGATCTCCAAGATCTCCTTAAGTCCTTCGAGACCTCTAAGGAGCGTCGTATGGCAACTCCTGGATGGAACTTAGACGTGGTCCTAAGGTTCCTAATGTCCGACAGGTTTGAGCCATTACATTCAGCCTCCCTGAAAGATCTCACCCTCAAGACGCTTTTCTTAGTGTGCTTGGCTTCGGCTAAAAGGGTCAGTGAGATCCATGCCTTCAGTAAAAACATCGGCTTTTCTACAGATAAAGCCACATGTTCGCTTCAGCTTGGTTTCTTGGCCAAAAATTAACTGCCTTCTCGTCCTTGGCCTAAGTCGTTTGATATACCTTGCCTTTCAGAGATCGTAGGCAACGAGCTTGAAAGAGTACTGTGCCCAGTTAGAGCTCTTAAGTTTTATTTAGCTCGTACCAAATCCTTACGAGGTGGATTTGAGGCCTTGTGGTGCTCAGTTAAGAAGCCCTCATTGCCTATGTCTAAAAATGCTTTATCGTATTTTATTAGATTTTTAATCCGAGAGGCTCATTCTCACTTGAGTGAAAAAGATCGTTGCTTGCTTAAGGTCAAGACGCACGAAGTAAGAGCGATAGCAACTTCCGTGGCCTTCAAGCAAAACAGATCTCTACGAAGTATTATGGACGCGACCTTTTGGAGGAGCAAGTCGGTGTTCGCTTCATTTTACTTAAAAGATATCCAGACTCTTTATGAGGACTGCTACACACTGGGTCCATTCGTTGCAGCGAGTGCAGTAGTGGGTGAGGGTTCTACCACTACATTCCCTTAATTCCAATATCCTTTTAATCTTCTCTTGAAATGTTTTTAATCTTGTTTTGGGTTGTACGGAAGGCTAAGAAGCCTTTCGCATCCTTTTTGATTTGGCGGGTGGTCAAATGTCGTTTCTTGAGAGCGTCCAGATTAAGGGTTTTGATGAGGTCCTGTTGTATGGGTTGTCGCCCTGGATATAACAGCTCCTGGGAGTCTTTCAGCATCCTGAGAGGATGGCTGGGCTTCGTGAGGAAAGCGGACTAACAAGGCAGAGTAATCGTCAGTCAGCTTCCTTACCAGGTACCTATATTTATTTGGGTTTTGTTATGATATAACTGTCAAAAACTCTAAGCATATACGCCTTTATTGTATTAATACTGGTCTCTACCCACCACCATGGGTGTGAATCAGCTATTATATATTCACCGGCTAAGTTTAATATTTAAAAATGATATTTTGATTATAAAATAAATTTTTGAATATACTTACCCGGTGAATATATAAATTAAAGGCCCTCCCTTCCTCCCCGATAGAGACCCAGCGGAATGAGAAGAACTGGAGCTGTTTACATGTATATGCGGTATCTGGCCGATAGTCGGCGCTGGTGGGCACACCCGCAACCTTCATGGCGATCGCTCTCGAGTTTTTGTGTTTCTGTCGAGCCGTCCGAGACGTCAGCTATTATATATTCACCGGGTAAGTATATTCAAAAATTTATTTTATAATCAAAATATCATTTTTCTGATTTTTTTCCCTATTTTTTTTATCATAAGGCTAGATCATTTTAATGTCTTCAGTGATAAGTTCAGCTACAGTAATCTAAAAAAAATTTATTTAAATTTTCTTGTCGTAAGGGATTTGAGAATAATTAAACCAATTACTTTTTTTTAATGCAATTTTATATACGCTACATAATACTTGTAGGTTTTTAAATTTAGTGGCAAAAAAGAAAGAAAATTAACTGTTAACAAGTAGGAATATTAGATGTGCTAACATTAAATGCACTACATGGGTAGTAAATGATCTCACGTCCCTGCCTGACAGTCTGTGCGAGCGTTTTAGACCTGGTCAAGCTCTATAATTTTTAGTAGTGTCTGAAGCCTCATCATCCTTGTGAGCCCCTATAGGTCAATCTGCGTAGTTAGCAGCCATTGCCTGGCCCTCCCTGGTCCTAGCTTGATGGAGAGGGACTTGGGCACCGATCATATGTGTACTGTATGTGGTCAGTCTTTATAGGGCATTGTCCTCTCCCTGCCATTCATGAGTGACCTTTAAACCCTTAAATTCAGTGCAAGTTTGAGTGCAATGTTAATTTACTTTAGGATTATACCAGTTGCTGATAGTGTTGTTCATGCAAACCGTATGAAGTGCAGCATTACTTTTATAAAATCTTAATTCTATGGGAAAAGATAACTGGATTATTGATATCAGTAGCATAATTCAGACAAAAACATTCCAGAAATGGCCTTTATCTTCAGGTATTAGTGTTTTTACTCATATTTTGGGTTTATAAAGGTTTGCTCTTTGTTATCGAGATGTAAGTTACTTGGTTTTATGTTTGAGTTTCAAGCAAGAAATTCTTGAATTATGAAATTATCTTCTAAACTGTGCACTTACTGTTGAAACTATTTAGTTTAAACTGGGTGCAAATACTTTCTAGTTTATTAGATTCGCACAAAGTTTCTCATTCATTTTCTGTATGTGGCAACTAAACATACTGGAGACCTTGAACAAAAAATGTAGCATTCTGATTTTCCAGTTAGGGTTGCAGTTTGACCAATGTTGTGAACAACGATGACAACAAAAGTTACGAGTATATGAGTATTTTAAACTTTTCTGTATATCCTTTTTATGCACATTGTTTTCTATGCACATTCTGTTTTCTAAGTATAGTATGGGTACTTTATATATAAAAAAAATAGCCTTACAGTTCTATATTAGCCAGAGTTGGAGATTGATGCTAGCATCTAACAGTATATAATATGAATGTTCATCGTGTAATTTTTTGTTGAGGACACTTGTTTTGATGCTAAAATTAAAAAAGTATTCTCTTTATATGGAGAGGGAAAACTATACTGTACAACATATGTATTCTCTATGTACAACATACATTTTTTCAGAATATCTTCTTACGTTATGGCTACAACAATAACCTAACCTTTGCTCTACCTGGGGGAGGGAACTATCTAGGCAATCCTGGAATGTTCAAGGTATGGATATGTTCCATCTTGCTTGCTTTCAGAAATAGTAATTTAGTGTTTCACATTTGTGTAATTTTTTCATTTCATAAATTTCAACATCACAATGTTATGTTTAACTTTAGTAATTCATGGAAACAATTTTATATATAAAAAAACCTATATCTTCAAAATTGTCTCATTTAACTCTAATGAAAATTTTACTCATGTTCTTTAATTAATGAGAATTTTATTCGTTTTCTTCAGGCTAGTATGATCCCAAGAAAACTTATGCCATTGGAGGGGAAGGTGGATATTTTTGCTGTTCACACACGCCTCAATGTCCTTCAACACAACCTGGTACTCCACAACGATACCCGATGGATAACTATTGTTAGGGATCCAGCAACCTTGTACGAGTCTCTCTTCAATTTTTTTCACATGAAGAATGCATATGGATTAGAGCTCTCTGAATATGTAACAGAACCTATGTCAGTAAGTGTTAACACAGTTCATGTTCATTTATAATTAATATATCTCACTATTTCATACTTTGGCCTAACACAGCTTTCATGTGACCTCATTTACATATCATATATACAAAATTACTGCTAACTGAGCTTCGTAATGCAAAGAACAAGATTTTAAGAAACTGTGATATACACTTTGTAGTAGGATTATTTTTTTTTTTTTTTTTGCACGAACTAAGATTTCATATAAAATTCTCTTGCCGTACGAAAAAACACAATTGCTCCTCAATGATAACTTAAGAAATATAGGGCAAAATAATGAAATGTTAATATTTTTTATTCTGTATTTAGAACTTTGCTAATTATAATTTTTAACAACCCTAGACCCCACATATCATAACATTGCTACCCAACATAGATTTTGTTTTAACAATAATTAGGCCCATTCATTAAATAGACATCCTAATCTCTGTAGTTTAATGAAGTCAAGTCTATACAGAGTGAATCAGAATTGCTTATAACTTAAAATAATGGTGGAAATGAGAGATTTACCTCTGCAAAGGAGAAGAACCTCTGGGATTTCTGGTCAAGAAGTACACTACTGAACCAAAACCATTCAAGAGAACGCTACAAAGGAAGCCTGAAATTTATTACTGTGGTAAACACATCTACTAAAGGGCTTTGAAAAAGAAGAACTTTCATGAATAAACCTGAAAATTTGTTGGATTCCAAGAGATAAACTGGTCGAATGATTGTGATCTTATATTTAGACAGGTGTCCATGATAACAACTGGCAAAGCTTCATAAACCATAACAATATTTTGAATAAAACACCTGCCACCACCAGTGTATCCTGTACCTCAGTGATAGGCAACTACTACATTTTTCCAACCATTTTGACCGTTAGAATTAAAGACAGCAACTCTTGAACAATTGTGAGAAAGTTGCTTTACTAACAACACTAAATATCTAAGGTTTAACTTGAGAATCTCTTGGTATGGAGAGACTTGCCATGGCTCTAACTCCTTAGAATGATAATTTCTCCTTAGGAAAAGCTATATCCAGGTAGCAACAGAGGTCTGAAGATTTATGTGGATAAGTGACAAAACATACCTGGAAATATATGGAGAACATGAATACAAAAATGGTTTAATTCCCAGAGAACCAAAAATTGTTCCTTATAAATGTATTTCCTCACCAAAGCTAAGGTAAACGTGGAAGTAAACTAGCAAAAACAAATAAAGTATTTTATAAATAGTGCTAAGGTCACTATACACCCATCGATAAAACTGGCTTTCACAATAAATATGTACCCTTTGAAAGGTCAGTGGGAGATGTCCTGCATCTCTAGAGAAGATCTAGGAGTAAACCTATATATCCTTCCAGAAACCGTAGTGGGGGGAAAACATGAATTTCTGTGGCTGAAGAGAGAAAATATACTTTCCATTACTCCTCAAAAGAATCGGTGGAAATCTGCAACCGTCTAGAATAGGACCAAGGGTGGAAAAGCTACATCCTCCAGAAATGGTAGCGAGGGAAAACGTGCATCTCTCCAGAAAAGGACCTGGTGGAGAAAACCTGCATTTCGTTCCTCTGGAAAATAACTGGCAGAGTTCACCTGCATTCCGTTCCTCAGGAAAATAACTGGCAGAGTTCACCTGCATTCCGTTCCTCAGGAAAATAACTGGCAGAGTTCACCTGCATTCCGTTCCTCAGGAAAATGACTGGCAGAGTTCACCTGCATTCTATTCATTCAGAAAAGAACTAGCAGAGAATACCTGCATTTCATTCCTTTGGAAAGTACCTAGTGGAGAATATATGCATTCCTCTTGAATAGGACTGGAAGAGATACATGCATTCCTATCCTTCAGAAAAGGACCATTTCTTTGTAAAATAACTGGCGGAGAACAGCTGCATTCCATTCCTCCGGAAAAACCAGTGGAGAGCAGAGCACCAGCATTCCATCCTTTATTCTTCAGGAAAAAGACTAACACCTGCAATCCAATCCTATTACATTCCTCCAAAAAAAAAGAAGACTGGTGGAGTACACTGAATCCTTCCAGAAAAAATACTGGGAGAAAACCTGCAATCCTCCAGTAAAGAATAGGTGCAGTTAACCTGCATGCCCCAAAGGACTAGAAAACCTGCATCACTCTATAAGAGAACTAGTAAAGACAGTGTGAATGCTTCGATAGCCACCGACTATCCATGACACAGGAGACGTTTGGACTGGGCACTACCCTGAAGGTGCAAAGTTACTTTACTTTCTGTATGACCCAATTGATGGTTGTAGGACCAAAAGTATGACCCAATTGATGGTTGTAGGACCAATTGATGGGTATTGGAAAAGTTCAGCCTCTTCTGATCCACAAAAAGTATTGTGTTCTTTTTCCGATAGATTTGTGGTGTTAACTGTCTACTACATTGTGATAAATTAATATGACCAGTCTCCAATTGACCTCTCCTCACCCAGCTCTTTCCTGTGTCACTGCCGCTTGGCCCAAAGTCCCGAGAGGCATCTTCCCCACTGATGGCAGCTGTAGGAGAGGGTAATGCAGACTTAAGTGACCCATTCCTGATGTGGGCAGGATGGCAGGCAAAGGGGAGAAACATGATCTATGCATTGTTTCCAGGAGGAATGACATGATAAACCTAGCCATAGAGGTTGTCAACTTAAAAGGTGCGACAGGGAATGATGTTCTTGTCATTAATACCTTGGAACGGCCAGGGCCTTAAAGGTAACAGACTGATGCATACAGGAGTCATAACTTCTCAATCGTAACATTCAATTTCTTCTGCAGGTAGAAGGCTGCAATCTCCCAACGCTATCATTCCTCATGCCCCACCTTCCTAGCAACTTGGGTAGTGACAGCATTCTTTCTATTCTTGATCCAGATGGTCCTTTGGTTTGCTGACCGTTCCTCTGAATTGGTCACAACCTTGCCGTCATGACAAAATAAAATTGGTATACTTGCTCTTTGCCACAACCCAGGATTCAACATCCAAAGATAAAGAGGAGTGAACATAAACAGTCTTCTATCAAGGAGGTTGCTTGAACTCTGGCCATGGATCAGCTCTTAAAGCACACTTGTGATAGTGTCTCTCTCCACTGTGGTTACTGCCCTCAACATGGTCACTATGTAGATAATATTCTAGTGTAGTTGCCGTTGTTGGTGCAGGAGGTAGGTTATTGCTCGATCTCTTGGGGCATAGTGAATTTTGACAACCAGAGAGATCTGGGAAATTTTCTATCCAAAAATGACACTGCAATCAATCTTCAACCTTGCAGAGTGCAGGCTTTGACCACCTTGGCCGTTTCCCCCAAGGTCACTAAAGTCGCAAGAGTTCAAGGACTTGGTCTCAGGACCCTCATCTTATGCTGAGTAGGAATTAGGTGCCGTTGAGTCGACAGTATGCTGGTGCTCATCCCCCCCCCCCCACAAGTGGGGAGATCTTTATGTGAATTTCAGGAAAATCCTCTTCCTCCTCAGAACTTGCATACCGGACCAAGCACGTGACCAGGGTGTGATACCTTAAGGACGAAGGGGTAACAGCTTGAAGATTGGACATTTGCTGACAAAGCAATCAGCGCTTTTGCATCCAAAAAGCGAGTGGGATTGTGGCCACAAAGCTATGCATGGATGCCTTTCACTGGATGGCAAGTATGTTTACCAACTGTCGTGCAGCATCACTGTGATTGTACTATTTGCCTCAAATTATCACTTCCCTCTATTTTGAATCATATGGATCTGTTGGAATGTCTCGGGGAGGGACTTGGAGAGTTGGAACTAAGTAGGTGCCAGGTGCTCTACGACTCAAACTTTGTCATCACCATAGGAATTAGCACATACCTAGTCCACAAGGTGTCCAAATACATGGAAACTGGGAGCGTAAAGGAAGAGATGGTCAATTGTAAAGGGGTGATCCAAAGCTCTACACCATTTGACCATCTTCAGGGCAGTCTTCTTAGATCCTTAAGTAGTTCTCTCCCCAACAGCAGGCAAGGACCCACCAATGGTTGTCACTTGCACTACCTCTGCAGGTGGATGAGTAGACTAGAGGTGCATTAATGGAATTCTAAAATGTCCTAGCATCAGTCAACACCTCTAGAAGCTTCTCTGTAGCAATGCTCAAAAAAAGGCCACAACTGCTTATGGTGTGCTTCCCGACGCAAGCCTCAAGCACCTCCTTCCTTCCAAATTTCTCCAAAGGACCCAACCATGGGGAATAAAAAAAGGCTCTGCAGGATGAGAGAATAAACACTTGAAGCAATGGCATAAAAGGATTTATGCTATACAAGAATTCACCTGTTATTGTCATCTTTATCATTGTTAGTACTTGAAATCACAAATTTTAGGTAATTTGTATTTTATCTAACAGTACTTACCTCGAACTACTTACTTAGGAGTATCTGGGATCTCCTCCCATCCGACCAGAGTTTTGTGTGGTTTACCCTAAACCCATTTTCTATGAGGGGTAACCTCAGGCGGAGTAATACGCGCCCTGAGGCTAACCCGGGTTAGAGAGCATGCCTGCTCAGGTCTCGACCTCCAGTAAGTTCTTGACAGCTAAGGTCTCTAAGGACACCAGGGGACACTCGGGGAAGGCAGGGTGGGTACCCGAAAGTAACTAGAGATAAAATACAAATTACCTAAAATTTGTGATTTGTTCCAACACGAAGTGCTTACCTCGAACTACTTTCTTAGGAGACTTATACTTTAGGAGGTGGGTGTGGTCCTACAAGTTCTTGAGACCGTGCTTTTGGAAAATCCAGAGACCTAGAAAGGAGGCTAGGTCGTGTTGACCCCATAGAAAATTGATCGAGAGGAAACTACACAAAAACCCATCTTAGACACTTAAGAATGTCTTCCTCTTGTTGAGGTACTCGTCTCTGGCTCAGGGCCCTCTCAGAGCCCACTTGAAGCGGAAAAAGGGAAAGAAGGTACAAGGGGGTTTAAGGAACGAACCTGTCTCTCTTGTGCTTGTTATCCACGGTTATCACTGAGGCTATGCCTTTAAACCGTTAGGAGCGCGGAAACGACGGTACCTATCGAGAACCCGTCCAGGGATCTTCTTGAATAGTCCTTCAAATAGTGAGCCGTGAAGGTAGATTGGTTGGCCCAGGTGCCTGCCTTTAGGATCTGGCCCACTGCCATATTCTTCTCGAAGGCCAATGTAGTACTCAGGCCCCTAATGTCATGCGGCTTGGGTTTCCTGCCTTACTGTAGGCCCTGATGATGACCTGCCGCAACCAGAAGGAGATGGTATTCTTCGAGACTGGCTTCTTCCCGAGGCCTGTGGAAACAAAAAGACTTTTGATCCCGGGCCGGAGTTTTGCTGTCCTTTCCAAGTGTTTCCTCACTGCCCTGACGGGGCACAGGCGCAAATCCTTCACGTCATCCGACCGGAGGATTGCCAGAATTGAGAAACCTTCAAATCTGGGGTCCCACATGGCAGGGTTCTGGGTCTTAGCTACGAAGGAAGGGACGAACTTGAACGTAACTTCTCGACAACCTTTCGAGTGAGCCACTTCGTGGGACAGACCATGAATCTCGCCTACCCGTTTAGCAGACGCTAACGCCAGCAAGAAAAGTGTCTTGAAAGTGAAATCCTTGTCCACGATATCTTTCAGGGGTTCGAGCAGAGGTTCGGATAACATTTTCAGGACCTTTGCCACGTCGCATTGTGGCACCTTCACAGCTTGCGGGGGGGGGGCATGATTGCTCAAAGCTCTTAATGAGCATTGAGTTACCCAGGTCTATGCCTTTCAGGAGAAAAACTTGGCCCAGAGCAGCGCGGACTCCCTTGATGGCTGGGATGGACATGTTGACCACGTCCCTGAGGTAAACTAGGAAGTCCGCTACTTGCGGGATGGAGGCCTTCAGTGGCCTGATGTCCTCAGCGGCGCACCATTTGGTAAAAGTGGCCCCGGGTATACAGCTGTCGATGACCGTCTCAGGTAGCCCGACATCCTCGTTGCTGTACTCGACGAATAGCCTTCCCTCCTCAGGAGGCGCTCGATAACCTCTACGCGTGAAGGCGGAGGGACCGAGGATTCTCGTGGAATCTTTGGAAGTGTGGTTGCAGGAGAAGGTCTGGCCTGTCCGGAACGGGCCGGGCCAGGCCAGCTGTTGTGCTAACTCCCTTAGGTCCACAAACCTTTCTCTCTCCGGCCACCAGGATGCTACCAAAGTCATCCACAGGTTGTCCTCCTTCTTACTCTGTTGAGGACCTGCCTAAGCATCCCGAAGGGGGGAAAAGCGTACATGTCGAGATTGTCCCAAGGATGTTGGAAGGCGTCCTCGAACGCCGCTTTTGGGTCTGGAACAGGAGAACAGAACACGGGGAGCTGCGTGTTCAGCCTTGTTGCGAAGAGGTCCATCACCGGAGAACCCCATTTCTGAATGACGGACCTGGCTACTTCCGGGTGCAAAGATCATTCGGACCCTACCACTTGCCCCATCCTGCTTAGGCCGTCGGCGAGGACATTCCTTTTCCCTGGAATGAACCTCGTTGAGATTCTTATCTGCTCCACTTTGGCCCTTTCTAGAAGTTGTAACGTGAGGACGCACAGCTCCTTCGACCTTAAGCCTCCCTGTTTCTTTATGTAAGCTACTACTGTGGCGTTGTCGCATATCAACGCCACGGTGTTTTCCCGGAGTAGGTGTACCTCCTGGCACGCTCTTTGTACTGCCCTCAGTGCTGGGTCTTCTCTAGGGCTGTCCAGTTCCCTCTTGCTGATTTCCCTATGAGATGGGCACCCCACCCCCCCTCCGATGCGTCTGTGAACAGAGGCATCTCCGGAGGGTTGGCTGCAAAGTGCATCCCTTTGAGGGTGTTCGTCCTGCAGCTCCACCATTCCAGGACCCGTTTCGTGTTCGGGAACACCGGGACCACTCTGTGGGGGGAATCTGTTTGGTTCCAGCTTTCCTTTAGGTTCCATTGGACCTCCCTGAGCATAGCCTGCCCTGGGGGACCAGTTTTTCAAATGACACAAGGTGGCCTATCAGTCTCTGCCAGTCCTTCGCTCTCCTGGGTTGGTCCGTCAGGAAGGGGCGGAGGACCTGGTCTAAGTTGTCCAGCCTGTCCGCGGAGGGGAAGGCTTTCACTAACCGGGAATCCAGAACCATTCCGAGGTAGGTCGTCCTGGTGGAGGGTATCAGTTGGAACTAATTTAGGTTGATGGTGATCCCCAGAAGGTTGCAGAACCGCAGCCACATTGCGCCTTGCTCCTTCAGTACTTCCTCTGAGGCTGAAAGTAACAACCAGTCCTTCCAGGTAACGAATCATGCGAATGCCCTGTTCGTGTGCCCAGACTGAGACCGTTGTGAAGACTTGGGAGGCAGTGGACAGCCCGAAGCAGAGGGTCTTGAACTGCAACGTTTGGTTCTCCCATTTTACCCGTAGGTACTTCCTGCTGGAGGGATGAACCGGGATTTGGAAGCATGCATCCTTGAGATCTACTGACATCATGAAGTCCCATTCTCTCAAGGACGCCAAGACTGATTTCGGAGTGTCCAATTTGAAGTCGGTCTTGCAGACAAACTTGTTGAGGGCTGAGAGGTCTATGACCAGTCTCCATCCTCCTGTCGCTTTCTCCACCAGGAACAGCCTGCTGTAGAACCCCGGACCTGGGTCCTGGACAGGTTCCATTGCCCTTTTTGCCAACATCGCTGAGACCTCTCCCTGCAAAGCTCACGGTTTCAAGGGATCCTTGGGGGCTAGCCACTCCGCCTGCTGGTCTGGCATCAGAGGTGGAGGGTCTACTAGGAAGGGCAACCTGTACCCTTCCCTCAGTACTGTCACAGTCCACGGGTCTGCTCCGTGTTCTTCCCATGCTTGCCAAGAACGTTTGAGGCATCCCTCCACCTGAGGCTTCGGCAGGAGTAGGGGGCCTCCCTCCCTATCTTCTCCTTGAGGAGCGACCTGAGCACCCTCTTCTGGACGCCGCGAACGACGGCCTATAGGCGGCTTGGGTCGAGGCTGATCCCCTACAGGAGGGCTGAGACGACTGGGACCGTGTTGTCGTCTAGTTATCTCGCATAGGCTGGTTAGGAGCGGGCCGAAGAGAGTGAGGCACATCTACGGAGGACCTTCTAACCGGGTGGGGCCTGGTCTCGAACGGTTCCTTCAGCCTCTGAACTCTCTCCATCGATTCCTCCTCTGCCTTCGGGGGAAAGTTCGCGTCGTCCCACAGGGTCAGGTTCCTCAGAGATCTGGCCTCTCTGTCCGGCATCCTCCTAGTCAGCTTGCTTAAGACGGTGTCCCTCCTACGTAGGACCCAGTTGGCGGACAGGGCTAGCGACTGGTAGGATAGGAATTTCAGGGCCTTACCTCCCAAACTGATAAATTCCTAGAGTAAGGCCTGGGTTTCCGGTACAGTCAGGTCGTAGGATGACTGCACATCCATCAATCCCACCAGGAGGAGACGTTGACTAGGTCCTTCGAGATCTCCTCCATCATGACCGCCTCCGAAGGAGAGAAGCAGATTAAAGCTGTGGACGCCCTCTCTTCCGAGGCTCCCTGTCCCTACACGGTGCTCACCGACACCCGCTCGCTGTCCCTCTGGGAGGTAGAACTTGCTCTGGGACTTCAGGCCCTAGAGCAGCTTGGAAGCGCTCTGGCTCTTGGGCGCCTCGGCGTGGTTGGCCACGATCCTGTCCACGTGGACTCTTCCCCAACTTAACGTCCGTCGCTGAAGGAAGAGCCAAGGCGAGGAGCTGCTGCACCGGGGCGTCCACTATCCTGTTGAGGCTGGAACGCCATGCATCTTCGGAGGAGGGTTCCGGCACGTCCAGCTTGTGGTGCCTTCTGATGAGGCCTATCACCCTCCGATAGCAATACCTCCGCTGCCGACACCTCTCCATGGTCATCGAGATCCTCCGACGGGCGCGCTGACACATGTGACGGGGGTACCCCGACGGAGGACCTCGCACATGGGGGAGTCCTGGACCAACGCTCTCGCGGGGGTTCACGTCGACGGACGGGCATCGCCGTCGGGACGGGGGCCTCCGTCCTGGGTCCAACATCTTTTCCGGAGGTTCTCGTATCTGCGGGCCTGCCCGTCGAGGAAAGCCGAGGGCTCCGCTCGTGACGAGCGAGGTGGCCTTTGGAGGTCAGGACTCGGCTGCCAGACCGAACGGGCGACTCTCTCCGCTGGGCGGATGGAGCCGGAACCTTCGCGGTCTTACGCCTGTCGACTGGAACCTGCCATGATGAGTCCCTCCGTCTGGTGCCACTGCTGCCGGAGGAGTATCTATCCGGGGAGCTCGTCCTCGGACGCCAACTTGAAGGGCCCGGTGCCGCAGCTAGCTCCAGCAGCCTGTCACGGTGAACCATCGCCCGCTCACTCACTGCTCTTGGGGGATCCTGGGCGCCGACTCAAGTGGCGCGACCTCGAGGGGGAGCGAGAGCGCGACAACTTCTTACGTGACTAATCCCTTCGTCTCCTGAGCTTCCTCAGCGCCTCGTCCTCCGAAGAGCAGGAAAGCTCCTCCTCTGCAGAGACCGACGACTTATAGGCCCTCTTCGAAGACCTCGGCTCCCTCGCTGGTGTAAGAGGATTCCTGCGATGCTCCGTGGAAGACGACGCCTGCAAAAACACCTCCGGGAAAACGGCAGACGGCGCTGGGTGGAAGCGAGGAGGCTCTCCCGTGGGAGACCAGGTCCCGAAGTCTTCCTCCATCCTCATCGGAGACCTGAAGGGCGTCTTAAGGGGAACCCACGCAGCGGGGTCCGACGGCGGGGAATGCTCCTTCTCGACGTCACCCTCGGCTGCTGAACCGCCTGAAAAACACGGCCAAGAGGCTGGAGAGGAATTAGTAACATTTTTCCCCCACATGGGGTCATCTGAGGAGATGTGACCTACAGGCACCAGGCCACCGTCTCCCGAAAACACTCCCGCCCCTCACTCACCTGGAATGACGCCACAACACCACTGTCTTGAAGATCAGACTCTTGGGGAAGGGCCGCGGGCCTCTTCCCTGCAACGGACTTACCTCGTCCCCTACTCTGGGTAGGGGAGGTTGGAAGAGAAGCTTGGACCGACGAGGCGCCGGCGAAGCAAGGGAGGAAGGGACGCTGGGCTTCTTAGGCGCCTTCTTCGTCGCCTTCTTTTTGGTGCCATACCGCACCCACTGCACCTCATTCCACGACTCGCACTCCGGACACGTGGCGGAAGGGGAACACACGCTGCCCCTGCACGAGGAACACAAAGAGTGTGGGTCAACTTCGGGTTTCGAGAGGAACGCTCCACACGATTTGCCGGCCGTAGGCCCACGTCAACGGCGAGGATGCTCCATGATGAAGGAGAAGCACTACGGGACAAGCGCGCACAGGGAAAGCACAAAGAGAAAGCACAATGGGACCACGTGGGTACCGTGTGGGACACAAAGGGTCGGGGACACACAAAGTCACACTGGGATTAAGGAGAGCGGCGAGATGATATCGCGACACGACCAGAGAACTTACTGGAAGTCGAGACCTGAGCAGGCATGCTCTCTGACCCGGGGTTAGCCTCAGGGCGCGTATCACTTCGCCTGAGGTTACCCCTCATAGAAAATGGGTTTAGGGTAAACTACACAAAACTCTGGTCGGATGGGAGGAGATCCCAGATACTCCTAAGAAAGTAGTTCGAGGTAAGTACTTCGTGTTGGAACAACTATAATTTATAATGGTTAAATTCCCTGCCCCCTATATCAATTTATGATTGCTTTTGATGTGTTTAATTTGAGGTTGTTATACTGACAATGTCTAATTGCTGAGAGTTTAAGTTAAAAATCTTTTAAAGGTATAATTACAGGTTACCATAAGGGGCAATGCTACAGTACAGTTTTAGAAAGGATTATCTATCTATTAACAAAGTTTAAGTGGTAATGAGAGTATGATCATTCTAAAATTACTATTAATTTCATAAACTAAAGTGCAGTAGCATTATCGTTCTTACCTTCTTTTTACTATTTCAACTTTTGTCAAATTGTGTCCACTAAAGCACATCGCACTGGCTTATGATGTTTCCTAAGAGAATCTTAAACCTTGCATGTCAGACTCTCTATCTTTAGACTCTGAAAAGATTCATACAAAACTTTATCAGGCAATTCAGTAAACATAAATGGATATAGTTTTTGAAGTGTAATAAAATGATACATTTCATAACTAAGAGAATTAAACTAATAATATTTTACTTTCATCTATCCATTTGCAATGGCTTACTCCCTAATCTGCAGAGGTTACAAATCGTTAAGGGAATTCATTTAATGAGAATCTGTATAGAGAGATGATTGCCAAAATAATTATAAAAAATTATATGCTAATAATGTTGGATATACAGTCCACAATAATATGCATCGAGGGCTTCTCATCTGATGCATTCATATTGTTGCACTGCTAACTATTATAATTTGTAAAACTGTGTCATTAAGAATGTCTAGTTTCTCACTTAATATTGCTGAAGATATATATAAATGACATGTGTGTTAATCTATAAAAATTTTTCTTTTATTTCCAGAAGTTGATGGCACTTCCAAGGTATGGAGGGAAATTTGGGAAGAACCAGATGCTCTTTGACTTTGGACATGAAGATAACATATCTGTAACAGAGTTACTAGGAGCAATTGATGAACTGGATAATCTTTTTGACTTGGTAATGATCACAGAACTTATGGATGAATCGCTGATTCTTCTAAGACATTTGTTGTGTTGGAGTTTGAATGATGTGGTAGTGTTTACAAAAAATGCAAGACGACAAGAGGTCAAACCAACTTTAGATCCCAAAACAGTACAAACACTAAGAGAACTAAATAGTGCCGATGCTTTGCTATATGACCATTTTTTAGCTCGACATCATAGGGCAGTTTTGGAATTTGGTATTAAAAGAATGGCAGATGAAGTATTAGCTTTGCGTAGTCTAAGAGATGAGTATTATGAAGACTGTGGAGCTCGTGAAGTGAAAGGGAGAGATTCTTCACTCCAGTTTAAGGAATATTCCGGGCTTGTTAGTGCATATGTTACAGCTAACAATTCAGATGAAAATTGTATAATATTGTCCTTGCCAGAGTTACAACTTATAGACACAATAAGAAATCATCAAATAGTTATGCTTCGTGACAAAACATCCTAGCACATTGTGAATCTTGAAAACTATAGTTGTTCATTCCATTATTGTAACTATGAAAATAAAAAATATGCAGCACATCATATTTGTGCTCATTCATAGTGTAAATATGTAAAGCTTTCATGATTCTTCATGCACATGGCTTCCATTATTAAATACATATCACGTTATCTATTTTTGTAATACTTTACGAATTATATAGTAATAATTATTGATGGATATGAAATAGCTTTTTTACGAAAATGAAAAACCCAAGTGCCTCTTGTTGCTATATACACACGATTGTTAAAATTTAATTATACTTGTTTTAGGTAACTTAACATGGTCTTCATTTAGTGTAAAAAACAGCATGCCTGCAATTAGTCAAGAAATTTCAATTGTAAACTATAACTATTCCATAATTTTGTTAACCAATGACAGCTGTATTCTATACATATGTATTGAAATAGTTGACAAATACATGTACTTAAAATCTATTACAAAGTACAAATAAATATGTATGATATAATATATGGAAACTTACATATATTTTAAGAAGCAACCATTTCTGCAGAATATGGGGAGAGGGGCAGGCTTTATTTTGACCAAGTAAAATAACCTATGTTACTGTTTTCCACTCCTGAGTTGTTTGACAAACTAGTGATGAAATAGATTAAACAAAGTACATTTTAATAAATGGCATCAACAAGTACTTATTCTTCAAGTTATTTGTTAAAATGTTATAACAGTACAAAGGGAGTGAAGACAAAATGTGATTTTCCTAATGAATATTTTTCAAAATATGGCAATATTTTACAATTTATAAAAATTTGGTTCGAGGGAATATTCCAACTTCACTGATATTAATTTAATGCAACCTCCCAATATCCATGACTTTAAAACCAAACTAAAATGTGTGCTAAAAGTTGTTTTATCACTACTGGCATTCAGATTGTAAAAGGTTGAAGGTAGCATCAGTCTTATAACTTGTGTAGCGTATGAAATATTGCTAATTTAGCTGTTGGATTTTTGAGACTTGTACACCAGTGTTCAGTTGTTGCAATATATTTAAAAAAAAATCCTGTCAAAATTTATTTTACCCCTAAACTTTTTTGCAATTTTAAAATTCTGCATCACAGAATTTTCTTTGAAATGTTGTACGTCTGATGAGCTTATATACAGAACTGCATATCAAAACAAACTTGTTCTTCCTTAATTAGTTTTCTCAACTTCCAATAATGAAACATCAGATAGAAAACAAGTAATGGATGGATTACAACAAAGTCGAAGGAATATAATACAATATTGGGATTACAACAAAGTCGAAGGAATATAATACAATATTGGGAATAAAATACTATAAGGAGTGGCCTTCTAAACCTAGATAGAAAGTTAGCTCACACCAAATATGGTGATTACTGAGAACCCTCCTCCCAGTACCCTAAAGTTTGAATAAACTTACAATTTTTTATTTCCATAAGTGAGGAGAGTTTGCATTCAAGGAGTAACAGATATCTGAAACCAAATTATGGCAGAACACTTATGTGTGCAAGCAAAAGTCATGAAAAACCATTAAAACATTTTAATTCATTTGTATATCTATACTCACCTGATGTTCATATTGCTTTTTCTCTGGTAGCTCCATTCAATACATTTACACCTCTAGTGAAGTAAAGAGACTATTAGAGGTTACCAATGCCAATAAACATTGCATTGGAAATGGCATACTGTCTTCTTTAATCATAAAATTGAAACAAAATGCCTATATTTAATCAGTGATGCTGCTAACATGTCTATGTTCGGTCACACACACCCCCCCCCCCCCAATTTTCAAATTTTAAGACTGATGTATGTAGAGACCATATGGTTGAAAGGCTCAAATTTCCTGCCTCAAAGATCTGCTACTGGGGAAAAAGGCTTATTCCTCTCAAATTTGTCCAATTCAGTAACTCCTCTATCACCAGAGGTTCCTGGTCCTGAAGACCCTTGAATTTTGCTAGAAGCTCCCAGCAAACAATAGGGAGAATTGACTCCATTTCCCTGACAGATGTAAAACCTCTGTCAAAGTTGTTGGGTTATTTCCAAAGAAACTCCCGGGAATAATTGCCTGTGATTGTCCCACCAATTAGGCATTTGAAGTAGGTTCATCAGTAATTCAAACTGTCTGTACCAACTACTGTCCCCATTTCGATCAAAACAATATTGAAAAACCTTCATTTTTAAGCACCTAATCGGAACTAATTTCTTCAAGGAAGCTGGGGACCCTGGAAGTCTAATACAAACTGACAGACTTTACCATTTTTAACTTTCCCAGTAATAGAGGAAAGGATTGAATCCTTTTCTGAAGAATAAAAAAGGGAACAGACTGAAAGGACAAAGGTTCTGTGGGGCTGTCCAAGCTTCGCTTCTTGCCATCAACCGTGAGAGTTTTTCAATATTTAACTTGTTCTCAATATTTTACTTGAGGCACAAGTAAGGAAAGAAAATTGGATTTTTTTTAGTTTTAGGGGTAAATGTCAAATAAAAGTTCCTAGGTAAGGAGCAACATGAACATCAGGCGAGGCTCGTAAAAATAATAGAAATTATTCACATGCAAAACAAATGTTATTAGACTGCTTTACCAGCAATCTCAATAAGACCTAAATCCCATAAATATTTATAAGCAAACTGGGATGATTCAAGATAATGTTTAGTGAATGGAGACTTTATATACCATTGAGTTGTTACCAAAACCCTTTCCAAATAAAATTTCTGTAAAAATTAAGAGCTGAAGCTACACCTCAAATAATATGAATCACCTACAAACCTTCAATTAGTCTTTGAATTAATTCTTTGAAGCTTCAGTAACGAAACTTTTACTAAGAAATGACTGCATTTTTAGAGGGGACTATTTTGAATTCTTATTCCACAAAACAAATTAGCAACAATACCTCTAATACCTGAAGTTTTGTTCCAAATTATACTGAACTATTCTTAAGGACAAAATTCTGTTTTCTGATGTAATGCTCACCTCCTTCGCCAAAGATTAAAGTTGAAAGAATTGCAGCAAACTCTTAACTCCGAAAGTAAGCTTTCCAAAACTTACCTTAAAAAGATAGTAACCTTAGCTGAAGCCAAAGCCAACAGGAAAATTGTTTTAGCTGCAAGATCTTTAATCAAAAGATTTTCCAAAGGTTCAAAATTCAAACCATTAAAATAATGTAGAACTACATCCAAATTCCTAAAAATAACCTGACTGCTGGATGTCTCTCAATACTAAAATCCTTAAATACATCCACTACAATACCCAAAACAGATTTAATCCCCAATGTTGAGTACAGAATTAAAAAAGGAAAGAAGGATTTAACAATATTATCAAAACTAGTTCTTATCACTAATACACTCCTAGATTTGCACTATTCAAATTAAACATTCCATTGGCTTAGATACAAATTATTAATAGACTTCTAGAACCTATGATAAGACACACTTGTTTCTTAGAATACAGTTGATAGCCCCCATATTATATGTACAGTGCAGTAACACCTACAGGTTTGGATGAATCACCTTCAAAATTGATTGTCTAAGGAGATTGGTTCTGTACAGTAACCTTCTCGGACATTCCGATACCAGAGGTCCTAAATCTGTGAACCATTTCATTTGTGGTAAAAATAAGGCCACTGCATCTACCTGCTGTTTGTGGAAATTCTGAACTTGTTTATCAACTGTCAAATCACAGAAAATGGCAGAAAAGCATTAATATCCATATTCAATAAGTCTTGTAATATGGTATCTACCTTCCATGGTAAGGGATCCTGAACAGTTGAACCAATCAACAATCTTTTTGGTCAAAGGTTTTACAAACATATCAACATTTGGTTGACCCACCACTTCCAAATTCTAGACGTCCTAACACATGCAGAGACCATTTGTTTATAAGAGTCAGACTTTTTCTGCTAAACTGATCTGCTGTTATATCTTTCCAGAATGAACTGAGGAAGACGGCCAATTCCTCTCAAACTTGTGCATAGCATTTCTACTATTTGGAACAGGGATTGTGACCTTGTGCCCCTTGAAGAGTACACTCTTGCAACGCTCATTTCCTCGACAGCTGAAAAAGATCTAGAGTTTCTAACCATCTTTTCTGTAAAGCATCACTATACAGAGAAAGGTTTGGCACTTTCATTCCCAAGTCATCTCCCTGGGCTAGCTACCTGCGACTGTCCCATCACTCAAAGTTGAAGTTGGTTCCTCATTGCATTGTGTCTGGATAGACTGCAAAGAAAAGTATTTCTTTGCAGTTAATTCTAGAATTTTAGAAAAACTTACTTAGCAGAGAAGGCTAGGTTCATTGAGTACAGAGGGAATGATGACACTAATTGTGGACAATGAAAAAGCCTTTGATAGTGTGCACCAGCCAATTTTGTGGAGTCTCCTGTATTATTATGGAGTTCCTCTTAAATATGTAAGTTTTATCAAGTCTGTTCATGAGCATAGCAGAGCTAAGTTCATGATAGTGAAGTCCTATCAAATGAATTTCCAGTGAACAGTAGAGTACTCCAAGGGAATGTGTTGTCACTTATGTTGTTTATCCTCCTCATAGATTTTGTAATGCTTAGAACAGTTGGGGATGGTGGAGAAGGATTAGACTGGATTGGTAACAGGAAATTAGTGGACCTAGAGTATGCTGATGACTGTCTTTATTAGCAGAACACCACAGGATTTGCAATGCTTACATACCAGAATGCATGAAATATCACATGAGGTTGGGCTCAAGATAAATAGAAGACAGAAAGGATGAGAATGGAAGATGAAATATAATTGGAAGGAAAAAGGGTAAATGAAGTGGAATCATTTAAATATTTAGGAACTATGATCTGTAATACAGGATCTTTAGAATTTGAGTTTAATGAAAGATTGAAAAAAGCAAATCGACAATGGCTAGGTTAATTAAAATTTGGAAATAAAATTACATATAAAAATCAGGCTATATAACAGTTTAGGAGATCTGTGTTATTTTATGAACATGAGTCGTGGTATGACAATGAAACAATATCCAAAAAATTTTGTAGATTTGAGAACAAAGGTTTCAGAAGAATATTAAGAGTTAAATGGTAGGACAGAATTAGAAATGTAACTATAAGAGATTACTTGAGTTCCCGATGTAGACGAGAGCATGGTGAGGGGCAGATGGAGATGGTTTGGGCATTATCTTGGCACTCCCAAGAAAGATAAGTTCACAGAAGACCCAAGGCCTACATGGCTGAGGACTATGAAGCGTGAAGTAGGAGATGATGAATGGAGAAATATTGATTTAAAAGCTCAAGATAGAGACGACTGACGAAATGTAACAGAGGCCCTTTGCGTCAATAGGCATAGAAAATGATGATGAATTCCACTTTAGGCTTTGTTTTTGCTACCGTAGTTAGTTTTTGTAATATTAGAGTTCAATATCAATAACTCCTTTTGTGGTAGCTCAGAAATTTATTTAATTCTCAGTTCAGAGTAATATTTCATGATTAATCTACCCTATTTCAAACCCTAACCTAACTCCTTTAGGGGTAAATAGTGGTTTTAATGCACTTTTCAGTAAAGTCTAGTGATACAGAGCCTTGAATTCTGCATTTACTTTCCCCTTCAACAGAAATAATATAAAGTCTCCCACAATTCTAGCCGCTATTTTAAAAAAACTAAAACTTGCAAGGCTTGAAATCGAGATGGTAGCCCGAATCCTTTCTCTCTCCTCCCGGTAATGCAAGTATGTATCTTGAATCCTCTACTTATACCTCATGTGCAGAGATGTTAGACTAGATATCTTGGTACTCCTCTCGTTAAATAAGCGCTATTTGCTTATCTTTCCCAACATTTGCCATGGTTCGACAGGTGTTTAAGTTCAGGATTTCTAATGACACTAATAACCCTTTTCTGGCCACAGAAGGAATGAATGGTTCACAGATCTCGGGCACCTGTTATTGGAGTATCAAAGAAGGTTGCCGTACAAAACCAATCTGGTTAAACCTTTCTCAAAGGTGATTCATCCGAACCCATTTGTGCTACATCTAACTGCATGGAGACAATAGTGTTCTAAGAAATAACAGATTTCTAAAACACTCATGATAGGTTCTAAGTCTACTAATTTTCCTTATTAGAGGAAATGAAATGTTTATTTTGATTGATGCAAAACTTAGTATATAGCAAGTGCCTGATACCAAGTCATGAGTCCAATTTAAGTAGTTGCTCTGTGAAGGATCTCATCCAACAGTTGACATTTAGTTTATGAGACCTCATGGAATTTGAAAGTAGTATACTGAAGTCAATTTTCAATGCTGAAAATCACTCTAACCCAAGATGAACAAATCAAGCAATTTATCTTCAGGCATGAACAAGTGATGAGAGTAAGAGGATGAAACTTGTGCACTAAATAACTATCAGTAAAAAGAAAAAATATAACTTTAAAATCCAAATCCTATTCTAACCCACAGCAAATATAGAATAAACAAATTACAAGAACATTACATACAGTACTTACTGTTTAGACTTGACAACATTCAACTGAAGAGCTCTTATCTAGTTATAGGAAAATTACCGGTACTTGTTTGAAGTTAAATTTCCTCTTGTAACAGGGATTTCTCATTACATCTTGTTAAGGTGGAAAGGCACTGTAAAAGAATTAATTCTTATGACTTATAATCATACCAATGAAGCTGTGAAAACATACAATTGGTAACAGCCTAGAGAAATTATTAATTATAAACATCACTGTAAAGAACTGTAATGTTTACCTCTCGAGTGGCAAGTAATAAAGACAAAGTTAATTTTTTAAAAATAATTATTTTTTCATTACCTCCGCATGTTAAAATCTTGAACAAATATCCAAAAATTATAACCTCTAAATCAAAAACTAGAAATAAACCCACATTAAAGCCTAAAAATCAAACATAACATTCCAGCATTTAAAGTACAGTATATATGAAAAACTACTTAAAAGTCTTTAATAAATCTAGTGTTATGTCCCTCTCTCATATGAAGCCAATAGACTTGCAACATACCAGTGTTTCCATATTACAGTAATGAATATTACTGTAAGTCATGTTCACTTGTAAAAACATTAAATAGGAAAACACAAATGCTACCAAGGCCACAATTTCAATTCTAGATTAATTCCTCATTAAAAACCATCTCACAATGCCCAAGGAGAAATATCTCATACGACTCATTTTGAAGGTCTTTAAGAAACACGTTGTTTTGATTGAGGAGATATCCAGGACACTTCACTTAAATTCATGTGCTCTTCATAGCTCATATCTACTTGAACAAATTTTGTATTAAATCTTGGCTTCAATAAAGAAACTACATTAATCTATCCCATATTATACATTATTTTCTTATGGACTAACTGAAAACTTCTCTGAGGCAACGTCCATTTTCAAGTATCTAATATGCTACAATGGCCTTCAAAGTAAGCACGGTTGCCCTATTCGATGTGCACTTTCTCACAGTACTTAGCTAAATCCCTTAGAAGACTAAACATATTAGAAATGGCAACTTATACCACTCGCTATTTGCATAAATTTTGGAGGTTATAAAAAAAGGAAGGCTCAATTACCTTCTCTAGAATTGGAAATTGTACTATCAAGGTCATTTATAAAATAGTCACATACCAATTTTTGATAATCACAGTATAGTAGTTTCATGTAAAACTAAAAATGACTCCTCTGTAAAGGGAGATTCTAAAAATACATCTTTTCTATGCTTAGTAACAAAAATATACTCACTTTCACAGAAATATTAGGCACATTACATACATACTGTACATAGAGTGGTACCTCGGTATTGTAGATGCAGATCCGCTCCAGATGGTAGGACTTACACCAAAAACAACAAATCCCAAATAAATGTTTCCCTAAAAAATAAAAGGGAAAGGAAATAATGTTCCAGAGTATAAGAAATAATAATCTATATGGGATATTCTGTACATATGAGGTTGCATAAAATAATTTAACTACTTAATACTAAATACATTATGAGATAAAAAAATGAAAGCATAAATAATGATGAATAGATAGAAACATGGAATTTAGCATCATTTTAATTTGCTGAGAAGAGTAGATAGCCTATGAGGCTGGTGGTAATGGGATTGGGCCATGTTTTTTTTTGAAAGGAGTCGCCTTTCATTGAAACTTTCAGAAAGCTAAAATTTTTAGTTTTTTTCTTTAAACCTGGCTGAGGCTCACTAGGTTTGAGTTTTACAAAATACTTTCCCATTCAAGTTTGTTTTTGCCTCCTGAGAACGTTCATGAAGTGTAACTGTCTTGTCATACTACACAACACTGTTATGGCATGTTGGACCTTTACTGGGGTAGTATTTTTCTGCAAAACTCTGAACTTCAATTCATAATGCCTAAGAGACTGCACCCACCTTCATCTGGTGTTCTTATCTTTCAAGCTGCATAAGCTCTTCAATGATTGGCTATTTTTTTAACCCATCCATATCATCATCATCGACCTCCAGGCCCATAGACCTGACAAGACAATATCCTCTACAAAAGGTACCGCTTTAAAGCCCTTCAAAGTTCGTTTTCTTCAATATTTTTGGCCACAAATTCCTCCAGGCAGAGTTTACGGTCCTATAAGAACCATCTTGCCGGGATTTGTGCGTAAGTTATGCAGTGTACAATATCACTTTAATCATTTTGAAGATTAATTCTGGGACAGAGGTCACTTCAAAGCACCTTTGTGTGGTTTTGTATAGTTTCTGAAAATTTGAAATGACCTGCTATTCCATGAGTTGAATGATTAGTCTTCATTGGGGGCAAAAACTACACATGTCAAAACTCCAACAACAGATCATCCAGCAAGCTTACGAGGTGTGCAGAAGAGCTGTCCATAAGGAGAGATTTTACAGGCTTTGTTTTCTCTTCTTAAACTTCTACACTTGGCCCAAGCAATACTAAACTACTCACTGAAGAATTGTCTTGTCACCAAATCCTTTAAATTTTACCTCCACATGTCTATCGACTGGATTTTTTCACTTAGCTTTTAAAAAAATCCTTTGGTTCTCAGTGGCAGATTGCCACAAAACAAGAGTAAGCCTGTCCTTAATTGACGGTACCAAAGTAATCCCTTCTCTTGTGTGCTAAAAGTTTTATCTAGCATTTTCTTCCAAAACAGAAGCCTCCCATCAAATATGAAAACTTGTAGGGTAACAAAATATGCAGCTTTAACAAACTGCTTTGGCAATAAATTTTTTGCAGCGTCTTTGTTTGCACTAGCTGTGTCCCCCCATACCTCGCAACGCTATGCATGCCAGTGCTATGCTTAAAATTACCAATCTAGCCATGGCTTCCTTTAATCATTAAACTAACATCTTCCCTAGTCCCTTAAATGCTTAAGATTAGTGTGCAAAATTTTTTCTTTCTTCCAAATTATAGCCTCTGAAATGTAATAGTTTTTAGTTTATCCATAGTAATGAAACATTTTCTACTTTAATGATCGGGGCCTTTGTTTGGATATAAATTTCATCATCTTTGCAATGTCAGCTAATTTAACGATACTTTTTTTATAATTGTCAAAATCGTTGTTTTCAGTAAGGAATACAGTACTGTATACCACGGCAACACCAACGAAGCATATGCTGCTCTATTCTATGATCTCTTTCCCATCTCAAATGTGATCTCAACCCTTTTCTTTTTAGGTTGGCTTTTCTCACTAACCTTCTTAGGACCCATCTTGAAAGAATCTGCGAAAAGAGATTACTGAAATGACAAAAAACATGAAAATTCACAGTTATACTGTACCAAAGGTTGTGCCACAAAACAAGGAATACAGACAGAATGAGTAGCAGCACTTTATTTCAGCTGTGAACAGAGGAAAATCGGTGACATCAATAACCATAAAATTCCATCAAGTGCTTTATATCACAAGATAAGTTTTCTTGTTATAACAAAATGTACACCAAAGTTGATGTATTCAAAATTGGTTGTACAGTATACAGAGATTCTAATTTACATTGCATTCAAGACCCCAATTACACACAGCCTCTATTCTTTTGACCTTGTTTTTCAGAAGGTATGGCAATATCTTCTTAGGACTTTACCAATTTGCGAAGTAATTGGCTGAGTTCAGTCCCTCACTTACTTGTCAAAGCAATTTTCAGACTCGTGCAATACAGTATTGCCACAATTATGTCATTTTCAGATAATGTTTTGGATGTTGGAGTGCTTTTGAATTCAAAAGTGACTTTCGTAAATCTTCAAATTATGTAAGAATCTAGACATTTAAAAAAAAGGATATTTACACAAATCTATTGGTTTCAGTTTCTTGTTTATAAAAATTAAAGACAAAGTGGATTATCTTTTCTGATAAGGGCCACATTCAATAAAAAACACTGAAAATAAAAATTCTATTTAACAAGCAATGCCAAGAGCTATCTAACAAGTACTTTTACCTTACCCTATTTAAAGAATAAATTACAAAAATGGTTATGAAAATTGGAATAAAAAAGTTATTACCATACTAATCATATCTAGTCAGGTTAAAACTGATGAAAGTACACAATACTGCATAGATAACTGTGAAAAAAGTAAATCTGTACTGTATTAAGGCATAAGGAATAGTACTCACCATGCACACTTACTTTATCATTCTATGGATATTCTTATGGTCTATAAATCTATCCAGGTTATCAAGATTCTCCCACCACAAGGGTAAAAACTTCTGGCAAATGAGATCGAACCAAGGAGTAATAGGAATACTGTTACTGTGGAGATTCGCAAGAAATTTTGAAAAATCTTCTCGTTTGATATACCTTACATCTTGAACTTCATTTTCATTTGGTTCCAAGGAAACATTTTTCATTAAAAATAAGATATAGTCCATTTCATGTTCTCCCCACATTCCGTCCGAAGGGCTGGCATAATGAATCCGAGTTAGAAAAGTAAAATCTTGGGGTAAGGCTTGTTCACGTGGAATTCCCAATTCAAATTCAAGACGCCTCTGTGCCGCTAATCTAACTCCAAGCGCCTTTTCCTCAATTATTTCGTCTGAAGTATGAAGTGGATGGGAGCAACAAGTATTTGTGTAATATCCAGGAAAGGTGATCTGAAACAAATTTAAACTTTTGAAGTAATTAAAATCCTTAAATATGTGTAACAATACCAAAATTACTCCTTCAGGGAGATTTTTTTTCATGATAAATAAACCAACTGAAAATTAGCTCCCTGTTTTATACCTGAATATATAACATTTAGTTGAAGCCAAATATTTATTTCAATATGACAATGATGTTCATATTGCTTCTCCAGAAGCTGTTTAACTGTCCTTCACCTTTAAAAGTTTCCCTATTTATTACTTTCAATAAACAACATGCACTTGGTACTGTAAAGGAAGGAGTATTCTAGCAGTAAGAGGCAAAAAATGCAAGATTCTCTGTCTCCTTTCAGTTTCATCTGACGTTAGGTATTAATCAGATCTGCTCCAGACTGTTTGCTCATTACAGCATATTAAGATTCTTCCCCTGGTTTCCTTAGCAATTACTGCATGTAGTGTGCAAGGGTACTGTTTGTGGAACTTCATTATCTACATTCCCTTGGTGTATTGTATCATGGATAATACCGGGATTGACAAATTTGTGAAAAATACGTTTCCCTCTCGGCACTTCCCAAGTATGTTGTAAAGGCCACCTACTAAGTTAACAGCACAGATGCTTAAGGAAACTTAGTTACTTTAGGGGAAAAGACAGTGAAGACTAGACTAATAGATTGTAGTGGGAATGACAATAATGGTCTCCACCTTTAAACAATTCACATTATCAACTAACTTTCAGTAGTAATCAAACTCATAAGCTCTTGCCATTGCTAGCTTTCTCTGTTAATGTCTAGAGTACCCGGCCCTTCCCAACCGAAATAAGCTTCCGAAGCGGAGTCTTAGTGTTCAGTGTATTTTTCTATTGAGGGTTCTGAAAGTTTGCTGCATATTAGAGATTCGAAAGCCTCTTACAGAACCTTATTTCTTTAATTATTTTAAACCCTTCTATGCCACAATTAGTCGTTCTATAAGAAAACTAGATAAAGATGCAGAAGACAGAGTAGGTAGTCTGGATCCTAATAACCCTCCGTTTCCTTAAGTAAGCACTCCTAAATTATATCTTCTAACACAGGTGAATGGTGTGGCATATCGTGGAATTACCTTAAACCTTCTTGGCGTGAATGAACTTTCAACTAAACTCAATCGTTTACGTATTATACTGTATTTTGACTGGTAATGAGTTCCGTTTGCTTGTAAGTTTGGCCATAACTCGCCACAAGTTAATTCAACCTGGGTTAGTATATAAAGTAAATGAAAAAAAAAGCTTTATGAATCTCTCATTCCTCCTATTCATTCTGGATAAGTCTAAATTGTTATCACTACAGTATTAAGATGAATATGTGTTAATTGGTTTTGTTTAGTCTCAAAGTCTTTGATGCCTCAGACGTTATGAACGGTATCAGGCTAGTCTGCTACATAACCAAATTGTAATACCTTGCTCCAATTGCACTCTACAATGCTGACCATCCCCTATATCATCATCTGTTACATTTAATACGTAACATTGGAATCAACCCTAATGGCATTTAAAAAGCAACTTTCTCTTAACAATCATTCTTCTGGGTTTTATTCACAGTCGCCTATTTTATTAGTTGTGATTAGAATGGCTTATTCTTTTTAATTTCTTACCCCTTCCCTCTGATTCTACAACTAAATCAGATCAATTTTGTATAGCACTTTCTTGGGCCTTGCTAACAGCACATCTTTGTAGCCTGACACTGAATATTCACTTTAACAATACCAAGCATTAATTAATTCAATGGTAATATATGCAAGTAACTAATCACTTAATAATTAAAATTTTTAAAAATGCTCAGTTCAAGATGGAGAGTTTAGAAACATTGTTGAACAAATTGAGATATCAATACAGAGGTAACCAAAAACCAAACCATCCAGGATTTCAATTACAGAGCTAGATATTGAACTTTTCATGGGTAGTGACAATAGAAGGAACAGACAAAACATAGGGTGTGGAAATATAGTAATACTGTACTCCAAAGATAATTTTGATATTACAGTATCGTCCAGTCTCCGTACAAGACTGAATTCTCCCTAAACACATTTTTACAGATTAGTAGATTTTTACAATCTCACTGGATTGGTCAATGGATTGTCCTAAAACAGGAGGCGAGAAAACCTGAGGAAATTAGACGGCTTTATTGGAAGGGCAATGAAAAAAAATATAACATGGATAAAATGGGCAAGGGAATAATTATTTCAGAAACCATAGATACCAGAACAAATCATATATCATAACTAGACCTCTTTGAAAGAAAAATTACAAGAATGTAATTCTCCTGCTAAAGGGCTTGATTAGAAAATCTGGGGGAAATTATACTCGCCCAATTGATTTAGGTATCTCCCATATTATTCTTCAGAGTCAACAACTGCTAAAATCCCAGCTATGCTCGATGGAGATTGCTATACCTATATGCTTGAAAGTATCAGTTGAACGCATTCCAAAAAATCCCTACAGCATGCAAGTCTGTCATTAAATGAGAGGTACAGTACAATACTCCAAATACTATCTTCATTGCACAAATTCTGAAGATCATGCAAATTACCAAATAATTTCCTATCAGGTCTAAAAATTATGTAATCACTCCCACTCTATAACTATTTGAAAAAACTTATAAATTGTCCGTTCTGTGTCACTATATATTTGTAACATGAACACTGAACTTAAAGGGCAAATAACAGTGCCTCCACCACTTATTAAATTCCTGGCTACATCCCTGCCCACTAAAAAGGAGGGCAAAAATAAAGGCTTTCAAGTAAATTACCTCAGGTCATCATCATTTTGTGCTGTGGAGGCTACCTGAACTACTTCATTATCAATCCTACCTTTATCTAATACTGTATGGGGCCCAACATATAAGTAATCAAAACTAGCTTCTGCACATAAAATACTGGCCCTATCATAGGGGAATGCATTTTTTCCTCTACATTTAACAGCAAAATTTTCCCAACACTGTAGTAGTCTCTAAAGCACCATCTGAAATAGTTTTATCAAACCAGTTTTATCTAAATATAGATTATTACCCGGATGATCTGCAAAACTTTTCCATCATAAGTCATAATAATACCTACTACTATATAGTGGAAAAAAAAAACTTTCAACTATACTCCCTACTCTATTTCTCATATCACATCTTCGGTCATCAAACTTGAAAAAACTATTTTCAACATTATTAACTGAATAAAATGAAATAGCTTGTTTAGGGGCTTATTTTCTACCTGGAAAATGAATCTATTTCCTATGTAGGGAAAAAAAAAAAGAAAAAATAAGAAAAAACCTTAGTGTGTGTCTCCTTTTAGAAGTGGGGGCTATGACTGATCGTCTAAGAGGCCCCCCCAGGACACAAGGTCCGGGCAACCTGTGCACGCACACGCACTTTTAGCAGCATCAGCATTTGATGTCATAATAAAATAACAATCACAGTATCAACACATACCCTAGCGATTTTACTCTAATACACTTCTACAACAAACTTTCTCGGATTTAAAGAGATATTCACTGAATTCAGCCTTCTCTTCAGCTTCTCCCACCCCTTCATGTGACACATTGTTAATAATAGTAAAAAAAGGTTGCTCGTCAGTGGGAGAAGGGATAGTTGGGTACAGACTGCCTACCCAGTCTTCCATCTCTGAAACTGGTTGTCGTATAGAGACGACTGGATTAGTGAAATGAGTGTGTTTTGCAATAGAGTGAAGTAATTGAGAGGGCAAGGATTGAGGGGAGGCTTCAGACTATAATGTGCTGCGTACCAACAGAACCCTTACTGACTTAAGGAGTTAGCCTAGAATTTGAATAAGGGTAGGTTAGGTAAGACTACTGTACTGCCTTTGCCCGATGGCTCGTGGTCTTACAAATTCCACAAACAAAGCAAAATCAGCAAAAGAAACAAAAATTATAAAGTGCATTGCTATCAATTCCTGCAAATTTGGTAATAGCCAGAGTAACATATGCTACCACACAAACAACCTGTCTAGTCTTCACTAGCTTTCACTGTGAATTAAAGGAATTTCTTTTATTACTTTGAACTTTTATATGAACTCCAACCTGAAGATAATCCTTCATGAAAGGAATTGAGGGAATTACACTCATCACAACATCCACTTGAAATCACATTACCACAGCCATACGACACCAAAAATGAGGATAATCATCCCCCAGTATTAAATCCTTTGAACAACCTTGGCAATAAGATAGAGAAGCCAGAAGATATCCCCTTAAATTGAATAATATGTTCCTATAGAATTCCTTTAAAAAAAAAATTAAAAACACGACCTGGAGCATGGGTATTATGCGTTCTTAACATATAATGCCAATACTGCATTATAGGGTAGAGAAATTACAAGAAAAGAATACTGAAAAGTTTTAGTTTAAGAGCAGACATTGACAAATCAATTTCAAGAAAAAAAATACGAACACCAGGGAAGGTTCATGGAAATAATTACCTTTGCTTCTGAACGTCTATGTACCAATAACTCCCCTGAACTGTTAAAAAGGAAGACGCTGAATGCACGATGTAATAAGCTTGATCCATTATGCATCAAATGACAATCTCGTTTAGAGGCTGCACCAATATTATTGTCATTTTCATCTACTAG
This sequence comes from Palaemon carinicauda, assembly GCF_036898095.1. Classification (NCBI taxonomy): domain Eukaryota; kingdom Metazoa; phylum Arthropoda; class Malacostraca; order Decapoda; family Palaemonidae; genus Palaemon; species Palaemon carinicauda. The sequence continues at coordinate 38,145,997 of NC_090768.1, read as the reverse complement.
GATACATGGCTCGCTAAGAAGTGCATACTGCTGGGGATCTATGTTCTCTGCTTTTATTACCTGAAAAAGGATGATAGTTTTTATGATAAAAAATACAAAGTAACTTTCAAAATATGCTAACTATTCAACTCTCAAGCATGGCTTTTCTGTATGGCCAGAGGGATTCATTAATTCTTAATAGATATACTGTACTGTACTGTACTGTTATAATATCCTTTTCAAATAAATAAAAAACTTCTACTCATTTTTGGGTATTCTTCTGTACATCTGCCATTATCTTTTCCTTTAACACAATAGCATTCTTTTATAAATAGGAAAGGATGACATTTATTCTTCAAAATAAAATACCTCATACAAAAAATGCAGGCTATTACTAAACATTGTTCATTATATCTAATTTACATCAATCACTTAAATACACAAGGATATAATTGATGTGAAAAGCATAAATAGAATAAGAAAAATTACCTACCATGACTACAAAATACAAGGGTATTGTGAGAACAGGAGGATATAGGAGCTTAAAATTTCAAAAACATGGAACAGTACCTAATAATCTTGAAGACATAAATCCATCCCACTGACAAATCATACAAAAGAGAATAAAATGCACCACATCAGCATTTAGCCAGTTGAGGTAGTTCTATGAGCAGTCCACAATAATTTTTTTTTTTTTTTCAAACTACCTTTCTGACAACAGCGATTCTAAATGGAAACAGATACAGAGGTTGCTCATGCCATCAAGTCCTAAGGTAAAACAAGGCTAATGAAAATCACAATATCAAAAGAGATAGAAGAAGAAAGACACACGAGACTCCTTTAGCAAAACAATGAGATGATTACTTCCACCCTCTGAAGTTTAATTTACCGTAGCTGGCTAACTTTAACAGAATAGTACTCTATACTTATTTGTTTCATTCTTCTGAAAATGAGCCTTTTCAGGCTCTGTATCAATGCTACTGTGTGCTTACAGCAGTTTCTATAAGCCACCTGATATGTTAAAGACAAAGATGATTTTGGCATATAACAAGAGCAGGAGAGAAATTCAAACAACTTAGATGGGGTGTTTAGGAGTGATAAGACTTGGGCCCGCAAGAGGGCCAAATAGATTGGTGAGAAAAGTCATTGATAAGGACTTGGACCACATGGCTGTTTAAGAAAAATGGTTCCAGATTTGCAAGAATGATTTTCCCATAAGGTAGATAGCCATGTAAACCAAAAACTACAAAAAAATGTGAAGGATGCTCAGAAAAGGGATTTTGACGAAGGAAGAATCTATTTCTGGGCGAGGGAAGTGCTCCTTAAAGAGAAATGCTCCTTAAAGCACAATTTCAAAGGTATAAATACCACTAAATATACCAGAGAAAAAAGTTGCATGGAATGCCAGGAATTGAGGGTATAAAAATTTCACTAAATCCACTATCCGATGTCTGTAATATGTTATTTTCATTAGTAAAATAAATTTTTGAATATACTTACCCGATAATCATGTAGCTGTCAACTCCGTTGCCCGACAGAATTCTACGGAAGGGATACGCCAGCGATCGCTATACAAGAGGGGGGTGTACTCACAAGCGCCACCTGTGGCCAGGTACTGCAGTACTTCTTGTTGACACCACTTCAATTTTTCCTCGGTCCACTGGTTCTATGGGGAGGAAGGGTGGGTCAATTAAATCATGATTATCGGGTAAGTATATTCAAAAATTTATTTTACTAATGAAAATAACATTTTTCAATATTAAACTTACCCGATAATCATGTAGCTGATTCACACCCAGGGAGGTGGGTGAAAACCAGTGTACATGTATATCAAGAAGCTAAGTATCCCGTATTTCATATTATCAGTTATTCAAAATAACAATGAAATTACAAGTACCTGGTAAGGAAGTCGACTTGAGCCATTACTCTGCCTTAAATAAGTTCGTCTTCCTTACTGAGCGCAGCGTTCCTCTTAGGAGGCTGAACAACTCTAAGGTGCTGAAGTATCAAGGGCTGCAACCCATACTAAAGGACCTCATCACAACCTTTAACCTCGGCGCTTCTCAAGAAAGAATTGACCACCCGCCAAATCAACAAGGATGTGGAAGGCTTCTTAGCCGACCGTACAACCCATAAAAAGTATTCAAGAGAAAGGTTAAAAGGTTATGGGATTATGGGAATGTAGTGGCTGAGCCCTCGCCTACTACTGCATTCGTTGCTACGAATGGTCCCAGGGTGTAGCAGTACTCGTAAAGAGACTGGACATCTTTGAGATAGAATGATGCGAACACTGACTTGCTTCTCCAATAGGTTGCATCCATAACACTCTGCAGAGAATGGCTCTGTTTGAAGGCCACTGAAGTAGCCACAGCTCCCACTTCATGTGTCCTTACCTTCAGCAAAGCAAGGTCTTCTTCCTTCAGATGAGAATGTGCTTCCCTAATCAGAAGCCTGAATAGTAAGAAACTGAGTTCTTAGAACTTGGAAAAGAAGGTTTCTTGATAGCACACCATAAGGCTTCTGATTGTCCTCGTAAAGGTTAAGACCTTTTTAGATAGTACCTAAGAGCTCTAACTGGGCAAAGTACTCTCTCCAGTTCATTCCCCACCAAGTTGGACAGGCTTGGGATCTCGAACGACTTAGGCCAAGGACGTGAAGGAAGCTCGTTTAGCAAAAACCGAGCTGCAAGGAACATGTAGCCGTTTCAGATGTGAAAACAATGATCCTGCTGAAAGGCGTGGATCTCACTTACTCTTTTAGCTGTTGTCAAGCACACGAGGAAAAGAGTTTTTAATGTGAGGTCCTAAAAAGAGGCTGATTGGAGAGGTTCAAATCTTGATGACATAAGGAACCTTAGGACCACGTCTAGATTCCAGCCTGGAGTGGACAACCGACGTTCCTTTGAGGTCTCAAAAGACCTAGGGAGGTCCTGTAGATCTTTGTTGGTGGAAAGATCCAAGCCTCTGTGGCGGAAAACCGCTGCCAACATACTTCTGTAACCCTTGATCGTAGGAGCTGAAAGGGATCTTACTTTCCTTAGATATAACAGGAAGTCAGCAATCTGGGTTACAGTGGTACTGGTTGAGGAGACTGCATTGGTCTTGTACCAGCTACGGAAGACTTCCCCTTGAGACTGATAGATTCTGAGAGTGGATGTTCTCCTTGCTTTGGCAATCGCTCTGGCTGCCTCCTTCGAAAAGCCCCTAGCTCTTGAGAGTCTTTCGAAAGTCTGAAGGCAGTCAGACGAAGAGCGTGGAGGTTTGGGTGTACCTTCTTTACGTGAGGTAGACGTAGAAGGTTCACCCCTAGAGGAAGAGTCCTGGGAATGTCGACCAGCCATTGCAGTACCTCTAAGAACCATTCTCTCGCGGGCCAGAGCGGAGCCAACCAACGTCAGCCGTGTCCCTTTGCGAGAGGAGAACTTCTGAAGTACCCTGTTGACAATCTTGAACGGCGGGAATGCATACAGGTCGAGATGGAACCAATCCAGCAGAAAAGCATCCACGTGAACTGCTGCTGGGTCTGGAATCGGAGAACAATACAACAGGAGTCTCTAGGTTATCGAGGTAGCGAACAGATCTATGGTTGGCTGACCCCACAGGGCCCAAAGTCTGCTGCAAACATTCTTGTGAAGGGTCCACTCTGTGGGGATGACCTGACCCTTCCGGCTGAGGTGATCTGCCATGACATTCATACCGCCCTGAATGAACCTCGTTACCAGCGTGAGCTTTCGATCTTTAGACCAGATGAGGAGGTCCCTTGCGATCTAGAACAACTTCACGAAAGAGTCCCTCCCTGCTTGAAGATGTAAGCCAGGGCTGTGGTGTTGTCAGAGTCCACCTCCACCACTTTGTTAAGCTGGAGGGACTTGAAGTTTATCAAGGCCAGAAGAACCGCCAACAACTCCTTGCAATTGATGTGAAGTGTCCTTTGCTCCTGATTCCATGTTCCCGAGCATTCCTGTCCGTCCAAAGTCGCACCCCAGCCCGTGTCTGATGCGTCCGAGAGGAGACGGCGGTCGGGTTTCTGAACAGCCAAAGGTAGACTTCCTTGAGAAGAAAGCTGTTCTTACACCACGCGAGAGAAGACCTCCTCTCTTCGGAAACAGGAACTGAGACCGTCTCTAGCGTCATGTCCTTTATCCAGTGAGCAGCTAGATGATACTGAAGGGAGGGAGGTGGAGTCTCCCTAACACGATGAACAGGGCCAGCGATGAAAGTGTCCCTGTTAGACTCATCCACTACCTGACTGAGCATCGGTTCCTTCTCAGCATGCTCTGGATGCATTCTAGGGCTTGGAAGATCCTTGGGGCCGACGGAAAAGCCCGAAAAGCTCGACTCTGAAGATCCATACCCAGGGAGACAATGGTCTGGGATGGGACGAGCTGAGACTCCTCAAAATTGACCAGGAGGCCCAGTTCCTTGGTCAGATCCATAGTCCATCTGAGAATCTCCAGACAGCGACGACTTGTGGGAGCTCTTAAAAGCCAGTCGTCTGATGGAGCCGGACACAAGATCATGGTACTGCTGCACAGTCTGTGAACTGTCAACCATGGGGAAGCGAGGAAGTACAGTGACAACCCGAAGCTGTCTAGACTGTCTGGGTCGTACAGACAACTCCTTATCGGGTTGCTGAGGTTGCCGCACTGCGTCACAACAAGTCACTTCTGCTGGTTGTTGAACGTCTTCCCAGTGACACACTGACTCCGTAAACAAAAAATCCTTTAACAAGGACTAAGCTTGGACTGCATGTCTTGCAACACAGCTCAAGGTCTATGGGAGCAGGTGTGGTAACAGACGGGGTTAGTGACTGAAGTGGAACCATTACCTTCCCTGGAAGCATGTTATGCTTAAATAAAAGTCCACAGGAGGCTACGCAGCTAAAGGCTCCTCTCCAAAAGACAGAGTCCTCAAGGGAATATCAGAAGGAGGGAGAAAAGCACTTTCTCATCTACAGGGACCATATCCGAGAAAAGCTAAGTTCTCTCAGTGAGGGTTTCACTGGTGCAAAAGCAGCAGACTAGAAGGCAACGTTATGAAACTGCTTGACAGTCTAGTGAGTTGGCAACAACCAAAGATGTGTGACTGAGAAGCATGCGGTAAGGTATGCAAAGCATGTTGTATGCAGAGCATGCTGTATGCAGAGCATGCTGTATGTAGAGCATGCTGTAAGGTAAGCAGAGCGTGTTGCATGGCGTGTAACATTTCTCAGAAATTCCATGACCAGTGCTAGAGTGAGTAATATCGCATTACTGTCCATTGAAAGTGCACGTGCCGAGGGATTTGATTTAGACTGTTTTGTTGATGAATTTGATAGCCGGCATGATAATCGTAGAATTAAGCTGCACTAAATGTACTATAATCTACTTCACCTCAGGAAAGGGAAACTCGCCCTGTTGGCAACACTGCATACTTCATGCATGCTTGCATGGGGTTTTAATATCAACATAATATTTACCTTACATTCATAACTCATGATTCATTTTTGTTTTGAAGATATTTTTGCCATATTTTGCGATTTTGTTAAAAATATATTGCAAGGAATACATATATATTTTTATATTAAGTAATACAAATAACCTCCATTATCATAATGTTTGTGTAGGCATACATGTATCTGATTACAAATGCAAGTTATGAAAGTAATGAGGTGTTATTATTGTCATTTGTTATTTCCAAGTTGAATGGGAAGAGGCTCAAGTTGAGGAGAAAGTGGCAGATGCATGCGTTGAGGTGGCTGACTCATAGCATGAGGTTGCTGCCTCAAGAGTTGCGCTTGCTGTAAGGGTTGCGGATGCGCAGTAGCAGGTTCCTGAGGAACGAGTTAAGGTTCCTGAGGTGTGAGCTGCGAGAGTTGAGGTAGCGGCTGCGCAGAACGCAGTTCTTGTCTCGCGAGTTGAGGTTCCTGAGGTGCTAGCCTAAGGAGTTGAGGCTCTCGCCTTGAGGAGGGTTGAGGTCGCTGCAGCGAGTGCTGAGGTGGCTGCCTCATTGATGGAAGAGGTTGTCGTACCTCAAGAGATTGTTGCCTCGCTGGTGGAACCGCAAGCGGAAGCGGAGGAAGTAAGGCATAAGATTCCTGCTCCCATTGCTGAGGTTGCCTTAAGGAAGGCGGAGGTTGCTGCACACCGCTGGTAACTGGCAACTCAGTACGCGGTAAGGTATCCTGAGGAACCTCAACATCGTACGCCTGGCAGACTGGACTGCGGTGAGGCGGAGCGATCGCAGGAGGAGGTGTAACCTTCTCAGCCTGACACTCACGCATTAAGACCGCAAGCTGTGACTGCATGGACTGCAGCAAAGTCATCTTGGGGTCGGCAGACGCTAAGGTCTGCTGAGGCAAAGCCTTAACAGAAGATGAGGTCTGTTGCGGCATCACCTTACCTCTCTTAGGAGGTGTGCAGTCACCTGATGACTGCGGAGAGTCAGAGCTAACCCAATGACTGCATCCGGGTTGTTGAACTCTAGAGGTCTGGACTTTACGTTTAAGAGGTCTTGAGACCTGAGTCCAGCGTTTTCTCCCCGAAATTTCTTCTGCAGACGAGTAAAATAAGGGCTCAATCGTCTGCGGGTGGGAGTGACGGTCTCTGTAAGACACGCCCGCAACCACCGAGGATACTTCTGTGCGCCGATCAAGGCCTGCCGAACCCTTTTGCCCTTCGACATTGCTTCTCCCCTGGGCTTGGGAGCTTGCAAGAGGTCCCGGACTGGGAGGACGACTGGCACGCACAGAAGTACCCTCACGCACAACACTGACACACTTTGCGCTAATCACTTATCACTTTTGAATTTCTGTTTGCACTTATTTCACTGAACTCGAAACTTTAAGTGGTTTGTACCTGAAACACGCAATTCTATCCTTCCTTAAAAGTTAGTAATTGCGAAAACAGAATTACAATGTAACAGAAAAATCTAATGAAAGATAAATAATTCAGTGGCTGGAAAGAGACTAAACACTAGATCAAATAAACTACGTTTAAAATCTCTCACCGCATAAAGCTTGAGAACAAGAATAAACTCTAGAAACGTTTACCTTCTTCCCCTAAAGAGACTAGGGAGAAGAGCAAAAACGATAACAACGTTACTCGCTTGAACGAAACGTTTATCCAGCTCTCTCTCCCTCCGTCTCTATCTCTCTCTTGACTTAGAACCTGAGAGAAGAGCCCAATCATATATATCGTTAAAACATATTATTGTTAAAGGAAAAAAACTGAAATATTTCCCAAATAAAAAGTTCCTTTATTAGAATTAAAACCATTAAGCTAAGAAAGAATGAACAAAACGCTAGACACGGTTACTCTTACTGCAACGTGACACCGTGAAAATACTCTCTCTATCGTAACGATAGAGCGCAAGTTGAACGTTCTGAACGTCAACAACTGCAGAGACAAAACAAAACGTTAGTTCAACTTTGAAAACAGTACGAGACTATCAAAGAAATTCTTTCAAAAACATTAAAATAGCATAATATGTTAACAGGTAAAACCGAAATGACGGGCTCAATGTTAATTAACTTCGGTACCAAGAAAAGACCGCCTACTATTAGGAAAGGTCGAATATAAACAAATATAAAAATTAATTTTAATAAGTTTATAATAAAAGGAAGTTAATCGAAGAGGCCTATAAAAGGCGGAGAGATATAAAATAAATCTATAACTTTTGTTAAGCAAAATTAAGAAAGAGAGTCTATACTCTCTTAGACACCAACACTTCCGTCTAAGGGAAGAGTCGGCCATTTAAAGGTGAAAGAGTTCATACTCTCTTCGTCACCATAATTAATCAAATTAATTCCAAAAGCTAGCTAAGCTAATAATAAAACTTCCTGAATAGCGAAAGCTGAAATCTTAGAGCAATACTTCACCAAAAACCGTGAACAAGACTCCAAAATTATAAGCGTATCCATGAACGTCTTGCCGGAAGCACGACAGAGGAAAAATTGAAGTGGTGTCAACAAGAAGTACTGCAGTACCTGGCCACAGGTGGCGCTTGTGAGTACACCCCCCTCTTGTATAGCGATCGCTGGCGTATCCCTTCCGTAGAATTCTGTCGGGCAACGGAGTTGACAGCTACATGATTATCGGGCAAGTTTAATATTGAAAATGTAATATTATGAATAATTTGTTCAAGATTTGAAAAAGGGCATACAATATTATGATAAAAATAAATTATCCTTCAATGATTTATGTAGTGGATATAAAATTTACACCATGCTATTCAATAAATAGACTACTCACTTTACTTGACCATCTTAATGACTGTTTGTGATGGGGAAATTTCTTTACAGACTGCAGTACCAACTTTGGCCAACTCATTTCAGGATTTTACTGGAATTCTGAAAACAAGAAATATACATTTGTAAAAACGAGAGAGAGAGAGAGAGAGAGAGAGAGAGAGAGAGAGAGAGAGAGAGAGAGAGAGAGAGAGAGAGAGAGAGAGAGAGAGAGAGAGAGAGAGAGAATCAACCAGCTACTGCTGTGAAATTCTTGTACACTAATATGAAATCCTATGATATTGATTTCATTTTATACTCTGCAATCACATGAAAATTTACATCTGCAGTTGGGTATATCGTGGAACAGCATCTCATGTCCTGATCAAAACATTTCCATGATTTACAAAAAAAGAAAACCATTAAAGCTGCTGCCTATTTTGAGAGCTAATATTCCAATCAATACCCAATAAAATACTACTGCACAGTCTTAAGACCGAGAAATTTGTTGAAAGAGATCCAAATCCACAAGTTTTGTTTCAGAATTACTTAAACTAAAGTACTTATGATGTTAAATTACATAAACCTCCTCAATGTAATCAGTATTATTATTATTATTATTATTATTATTACTTACTAAGCTACAACCCTAGTTGTAAAAGCAGTATGCTATAAGCCCAGGGGCACCAACAGGGAAAATAGCCCAGTGAGGAAAGGAAACAAGGAAAAATAAAATATTTTGCGAGCAGTAACAACATTAAAATAAATATTTCCTGTATAAACTACAAAAACTTTAACAAAACAAGATGAGAAATTAGATGGAATAATATGTTCGAGTGTACCCTTGAGCAAGAGAACTCTAACCCAAGACATACTCCAACATACACACAGGCAAAAAATAAAATTATAACTATGGTTGATTACAATTTTATCTGTGCCAGTTCACTTTACTTAATCACAATACAGAAAGCTCAAACACATCAATATTCTGTATGCCATAGACAGTTACTGTAATTGGTTCCATAAGACCCAACTCCGGTCTGACTTTCACCTTGTAAAGGGACCTAGCCTATACCTTCCCTGTATACGTACCAAACACCATCAAGTACAGTACTTACAGCATGCTATCAGGTGACAAGCACTTACTTCTCTTCATTATAAAAACCAGATACCTTCATTAATAACCTTCCATGTGAAGTACAGTACATCTGTACTGTGAAGTACAGTACATCTGTACTGTGAAGTACAGTACATCTGTACTGTGAAGTACAGTACATCGGTACTGTGAAGTACAGCACTAAATTTTAATTTTACAATTTAGAAACTGGCATGAGGTCAGGTAAAAGGGCAAAGCATGGATTTTACATGTCTACTGCATTGTATCGTGGATATTATGTATTACTATTTGATATTCAACGATCAGCGATGTAAAGTCGCAACTTACATTTGTGAAACACACAAACTGAGGTACTACTGTAAGGAGGCACACTACCAAAAACTGCCGATACAACATTGCAAAAGAGAATGTAACAACTTTTGGTAGCAAGTACAGTAGTATTATTACAATGTACTATACTACAAAATATATGATCCTTTACAAAATACAATACATACCTATTCAACTGCCAATTGATCTAGACACTTGATATGCCTTAACCAATGCATAACATTGACCTCAACAGACTTCATTTCCAGAAGACAAACATGTTTACAAGAACTCAGAAGTTCCTTGATAGGCCTGTCTGCCCAAGGTCTTTAACAGTAAACACATTTTTTCTGTGCATGGTAAACAAGAAAGCTCCAATGACATTCACACAGACCTAAAAATTGAATATTTCTCCCAGTTCCTGATATATGTTACTTTTTTAATCTAGTCGTCTCACAATATTAGAAACTGTGAATGGAATCTAATACAATCAAATTAGTTATCATAGCAGTTATTGAAGTTCAAGAAATGCCTACAAGTTTTTCAATTTGTAAAAAGTTTACACTTGGAGGTTTTCATCGAATATTCTACAGTATCGCCTCGATAAGAATGAGAAGCATACCAAGAGAGGATTCACAAATGAAACAAATTACCCTAGACTTCCATCTCATGATTCCCCAACCTCTACATATTGGTACACAAAATGCTTTTAAAAAATCAATCAATCCCTCTTTTATGATACTGTATAACTTACAACATCGTACTACTTCAACAACTTTCAATTAACGGAATTTCAATTATAAAAATTATTTCTATACTGTACTTCACTTAATGTTCATAGGACTTCTCTCTCAAAGCTGCTTTAATATCTACATCTACCCTAAAACTAAAAATAAATCCTGTTTGCTCTCCCTGTAATAGGCCCCTCTAGTGACGTATTGAGTACTGTATCTGGCGGTTAATTATCTGTGTGGGATCACCATAATTCCTTTCAAAATTTAAAGTCTCAAAGTTGAAACTAGACCACAAGCCTCTTGACATCACTAGTCATTCCTATTTAGATCTAATATGCACTAATGTAAATTTACCTCATGCAGTATAACCTGGCCTAAATACTCATGAAGAGAAATTGCAACATGACAAATTCGTAGATAATTTGCATTTTTCCTAACTATACAAACCTTAGCTATTTAATAGGGGTATTACTTTCGGCATAGCTGAAACGACGAGCCATTAAAATCTAACGAGGGTTTACTACCCACACCGCTAGTTAGCGGGGGTAGGGGAGGGTAGCTTGCTACCACTCACGTTCACACACCTGTGATTTAGTCACTTTCCTTGGATATAGGACTTCAAGGGGGATAGGGCTGGCGGGCAAGTTTGGTTAAATAGCTAAGGTTTGTATAGTTAGGAAAAATACAAATCATCTACGAATTTATCATTTGTTCCGTAACTGGAATACAAACCACGCTATTTAATAGGGGTGACTCACCCATTAGGAAGGGTGGACGTCCCAGCCAGTTCTGGCTTTTTGGCCTTGCCCGGGGACTCGTTATTTGAGTGTGTAAGCACCCAAGAAATAAGGAGTCCCTGCACCTCGCTAGAGCCTTGCTACGCAAGGACTGCGGCCTACGGCCTACGCAAGATGTGTGTGAAGGTATGAAGAAGTGTGACTCGTCCTAGGAAGTTGTTCTGAAGTTCTTTAGATGGAAACTTGTAGACTAGGACTTTCCCAATACTACCTCGTCAGGGTATGGGGACGTAACAGTATTAACCTTAATACTAGAAACACAAGGGAGCCTCGTTTACCTGCAGTGGTTTGAGGTCAGCTATGCAGAGAACCCAGGATGCTGCTTTCCCCAAGAGAGGGGATGATGAAGAAAAGAATAAGGGCCAGTCAAACCTTTTCATTCATGCAGACTAAAACTAGGTAACAATGCCCTCAACCTTCTACTACTTGTCCAATAAGGAGCTTGAGGTTTTAAACCAGCTGTTGTGCAGCCACCACAGGGCCGATAGAGAACGTATCGAGCCTCCTGTGGGTCACGTCTTGAAGGTAGTGGGCTGTCAACGTTGTTTGGCATTTCCACACCCCTGCTTGAAGAACCTGCTTCACTGAGAAATTTATTTTGAAGGCCAGGGACGTAGCTATGCCCCTGATATCATGTGCTCTAGGGCGACGTGACGGAGAAGGATCTGAATTCAGGGCCAGGTCAATGACCCTACGAATCCATGCAGAGACGGTGTTCTTGGTGACCCTCTTCTTAGTCCTTCCTGTGCTGACAAATAGTGCTGGCACATGAGGACAGACTGCAGCTGTTCTTTTGAGGTGTACTGTAGCCTCAAACTCCTTACTGGGCATAGTACAGTAAGAGATGGTCTGGGTCATCTGTTACAGAACGGAGACTAGAAATCCGGAAGGAGTCGAATCGAGGATCCACCACTCCAGGATTCTGAGTCTTAGCAATAAACTCTGGGAAGAAGCTGAACGTTACCTCCCCCCATCCCCTTGAATGGGCGATGTCATACTAGAGACCATGAAGTTCGCTGACTCGCTTGGCAGAGGCCAAAGCGAGCAGGAATACCGCCTTCCAGGTCAGGTGGCGATCTGATGCCTGGCGTAATGGTTCGTAGGGAGGTCTCTTAAGAGACCTGAGAACTCGAACCACGTTCCATGGGGGAGGTCTCACTTCCGATTGAGGGCAGGTAAGTTCATAACTACGTATGAGTAGGGAAAGTTCTAGCGATGAAGAAATGTCCATTCCTTTCAGCCTGAAAGCTAGACTTAAGGCTGAGCGATAGCCTTTCACTGCCGAGACTGAAAGGCGCATTTCTTCACGCAAATACACAAGGAACTCCGCTATTGTTGGAATATTGGCATCGAGTGGAGAGATACCCCTTTATTATTATTATTATTATTATTACTATCCAAGCTACAACCCTAGATGGAAAAGCAAGATGCTATAAGCCCAGGGGCTCCAACAGGAAAAAATAGCTCAGTGAGGAAAGGAAATAAGGAAATAAATAAATGAAGAGAACAAATTAACAATAAATCATTCTAAAATAAGAAACAACATCAAAACAGACATGTCATATAATAAACTATCAACAACATCAAAAACAAATATGTCATAAATAAACTATAAAAAGACTATGTCTGCCTGGTCAACAAAAAAGCATTTGCTCCAACTTTGAACTTTTGAAGTTCTACTGATTCAACCACCCGATTAGGAAGATCATTCCACAACTTGGTCACAGCTGGAATAAAACTTCTAGAGTACTGCGTAGTATTGAGCCTCGTGATGGAGAAGGCCTGGCTATTAGAATTAACTGCCTGCCTAGTATTACGAACAGGATAGAATTGTCCAGGGAGATCTGAATGTAAAGGATGGTCAGAGTTGTGAAAAATCTTATGCAACATACATAATGAACTAATTGAACGACGGTGCCAGAGATTAATATCTAGATCAGGAATAAGAAATTTAATAGACCGTAAGTTTCTGTCCAACAAATTAAGATGAGAATCAGCAGCTGAAGACCAGACAGGAGAACAATACTCAAAACAAGGTAGAATGAAAGAATTAAAACACTTCTTCAGAATAGATTGATCACCGAAAATCTTGAAAGACTTTCTCAATAAGCCTATTTTTTGTGAAATTGAAGAAGACACAGACCTTATATGTTTCTCAAAAGTAAATTTACTGTCGAGAATCACACCTAAAATTTTGAAAGAGTCATACATATTTAAAGAAACATTATCAATACTGAGATCCGGATGTTGAGGAACCACCGTCCTTGACCTACTAACAATCATACTTTGAGTTTTGTTAGGATTCAACTTCATACCCCATAATTTGCACCATGCACTAATTCTAGCTAAATCTCTATTAAGGGATTCACCAACCCTAGATCTACATTCAGGGGATGGAATTGATGCAAAGAGAGTAGCATCATCTGCATATGCAACAAGCTTGTTTTCTAGGCCAAACCACATGTCATGTGTATATAGTATGAAAAGTAATGGGCCAAGAACACTACCCTGTGGAACACCAGATATCACATTCCTATAATCACTATGGTGCCCATCAACAACAACTCTTTGAGATCTATTACTTAAAAAATCAATAATAATGCTAAGAAACGACCCACCCACTCCCAACTGTTTCAGTTTGAAAACAAGGGCCTCATGATTAACACGGTCAAAGGCAGCACTAAAATCAAGGCCAATCATACGAACTTCCCGACCACAATCAAGGGATTTCTGTACAGCATTGGAGATTGTAAGAAGGGCATCACATGCTCCAAGGCCTTTACGAAAACCAAATTGCAAACTAGGGAGTAGATGATTACCTTCAGCAAACCTATTAAGACGTTTTGCCAGAAGACGTTCAAAAACTTTAGATAATATGGGAGTTATGGAAATTGGGCGGTAATCAGTGGGACTTAAGCTACCACAAACACATTTACATAGAGGAGTAACATTACCAATTCTCCAACTAGTGCTAAAAGCTCCTCTTCTTGCTAACTTGCGCAAAATAACAGATAACTTTGGAGCTAAGAAATCCACGAAACCAACCACAGAAGACTTTCCACTTTGCCTGGTAGACTGCTGCAGAAGACTTTCGCAGGTATCCAGACATCCTGACAGTAACTTGTTGCGCAAATCCTCTCTCAGAGAGGAGATGCTGGATAGCCTCCTGGCATGAAGTCGTAGTGAACCTACGGCTTTGTGGAAGATGTTGGCATGTGGTTGTTTGAGAAAGTTGTGTCGTGGAGGAAGTCCTCTTGGTAGCTCCGTTAGGAGCTGCAGAAGGTCCGGGAATCATTCAGCGTGATGCCATAGCAGAGCTATGAAGGTCATTGAAAGATTGACCAATGTTCTGGTCTTGTTGAGTACCCTCCTCATCAGACAGAACGGGGACAAAGCCTAAACGTCAATGTCGTCCCACCGTTGTTGGAAAGCATCTTGCCAGAGAGCCTTGGGGTCTGGGACTGGGGAACAGTACAGCTGGAGCCTGAAGTTCAGGGCCGTTGCGAAAAGATCCACAGTCGGAGAACCCCACAAAGTCAGGACTTTGCTGGCTACTAGATGATCCAAAGACCACTCTGTACTCACTATCTGAGATGCTATGCTCAGACTGTCGGCGAGCACATTCCTTTGGCCTGGAATGAAGCGTGCCGATAGTGGTATCGAGTGGATTTCGGCCCATCTCGGTATCTCTACTGCTAGATGGGATAGTTGCTGCGAAAAAGTACCTCCTTGTTTATTGATGTAGGCCACTACTGTGGTGTTGTCGCTCATCACCACCACAGACTGACTTGCCAGGTACTGTTGGAACTGTTGAAGGGCCAGGAAGACGGCCTTCATCTCTAGGAGACTTATATAGAGATACTTTTCTGACTCTGACCAAAGGCCTGAGGTCGTGTGGTGCAGCACGTGGGGCCCCCACCCTTTCTTTGAAGCGTCTGAAAACAGCACCAAATCCGGGGGGAGGATGAGAAGATGCAATCCTTTTCGTAGGTTCTCGTCCGCCACCCACCACTGGAGGTCCGTCAGTTCCTCAGGTCCCACGGGGATCTGGATATCCGGGGAATCGTAACCTTGATTCCACCGGGACTTGAGTTACCTCTAGCGTTTGCGGCCTCAGCTGCTCCCTCTAGGATTCTTGCCTCCCCTGGAGAACTTTTTGCTCTTCCTATCCTTGACAAGAAAGGGCTTAGACACCACGGTCTTCACTGCTGTCGTCGATTTAGCGGTCTTGGCTGGACGGGACTGCTGTGGTGCTGGAGACTTCCTCCACCTCTCAGCGGCCTGTTCCACATCCTTAGGTTCAAACAGGATGGATCCCTTTAAAGAGGAATGTCTGAGCCTATTGATCTCGATGCTAGGGACCTTCTGATGGCATCTCTCGGCTACCGCATCCCGACGTTTCAGGATGGTGTTTGCCCACAAGTTCGAGACTTGGTGGGCCAGAAACTCGATCGTGGGAGTACTCGAGAGAAGGAAAGTCTCCATAGCTTTCCTAGTACGTTCTTTGGAAAAGTCCTCAGAACGTATCAGGATACCTAAGGTCCCTAACCAGATGTTGAGCCACGAAGTGGCTTGCATAGCACACTTCGCAACTTTCTCCTGGTTAAGGATCTCGGTTGCCGAGAATGAGACCTGTCGGTTGGAGAGTCTCTCAAGAGGGACTCCCCTGGTCAGCTCTTCCAACGAGTGGTGAAGCGGAAGAGCTAAACAAGGCTCCTTAAGGATCTCGAAGTACCTCCTCTTCTGTACGAGAGGAGGAGGAAGGAGCTTGTTGGTGGCACTGGAACGGTTGGAGGAGGACATCTCGGAGAGCTGTACAGCGATCTTGTCCCTGGTACTCTTAACCCCCCTGAGACCAGGGCAGAGCTACACTGGTTTTGGAGGGTTTCTGAGAACCGAATACACGGTCCAAGACTGTGTCCTTGCCCTCTCGAGGAGGGATCTCCGGGTCGGAAAACCCGTTGAGAGCCCTCATTAGAGTCAGAACTTGCCAAAACATTTCTGACTCTTGCTGTTCTCCTCCTGACGTAGGACTTGCAGCGAAGTCTCCTGTCCCCAAAGGCTCTTCTTGGGAAGAGTCGCGGACATTCTCCGAGTGGCTAGTTGGCTCCGTCCTAGTCCTTATAGAGGACTTTGGTAATGTCTTAGAGTCCTTAGATTCCTTCCTGGGAAGGATGTAGGACTCTAACATTGAAGAAGATGGCAAGTTCCTTCCAGTCCCCACCTGAGAAGACACCTTAGCGCGAGGAGAGGTTTCCCCCATTGGTGCGATGGGATAAAGTCTCACCTCACATGATTCCTCTAAGGACGAGAAATATTCGTCCGACAGGGAAGGAGAGATGGTCTGGGGAACAGAAGGAACCTGCCTCGAAGGCTTACGTGGAGTCAATTTAGCCCTTGGAGAAGTTCCCGCGTCTGGAACTCCTCTTTTCCTCTTCAAAGGGGTAGAAACAGCCAAGGATCTGTGACCTAATTCAGAGAAAACAGGCTTGAACGCCTGCGTAACGGCTCTAATTAGTGCACCAAACCAGGGCTGTTGGCCGACAGACTCGCTGCCAGATATCCCCTTTGAAGGGGCAGGCATTGAAGGCTCCCTGGGAGGAGTTCTCATTGGTGGGTTTGCCTGGAATGGCTTAGGGATCCTGGACCCCTCTAGATGTTTCCCTTCCGCCACGATGCGCGCTGTTATGCGCTTGCGGGGAGGGGAATGAGGCAATGGCGACCTTGCCGTGAGTATCTCAGTCGTCTCGCGCGGGGGAGCGTAGTGGCGCTCGCGCGGGGGAGCGTAGTGGCGCTCGCGCGGGGGAGCGTAGTGGCGCTCGCGCGGGGGAGCGTAGTGGCGCTCGCGCGGGGGAGCGTAGTGGCGCTCGCGCGGGGGAGCGTAGTGGCGCTCGCGCGGGGGAGCGTAGTGGCGCTCGCGCGGGGGAGCGTAGTGGCGCTCGCGCGGGGGAGCGTAGTGGCGCTCGCGCGGGGGAGCGTAGTGGCGCTCGCGCGGGGAAGCGTATCGAGAATCGCCTGCGAGAGACTGCTGATGCGCGCGCGGGAGACTGAAGGCGCACAGGAGCGTGTGCGGGAGACTGTTGGCGCGCGCGCATGGACGCGCAGGATCAGGGCGTTGGGTGCGCGGGCGAGAGTTCACGTGAGCCTGAACCAGTCGTAAGGCGTGCGTGCGCGCAGGAGAAAGACCCCTGGTGCGCGGGCACGCAGTTGAAGCCTGAGCTGTTCGTGGGCGCGCGTCAGAATGAGGGCGCACAACTGCAGGAGAGAATGGGCGAGGGCGCGCACGTATCCTCTTGGATGCGTGCAGGCGAGGGCGCGCACGTATCCTCTTGGATGCGTGCAGGCGAGGGCGCGCACGTATCCTCTTGGATGCGTGCAGGCGAGGGCGCGCACGTATCCTCTTGGATGCGTGCAGGCGATGGCGAGCGCTGGTGCGCAGGCGAGTGCCGAAGCGTGGGAGAAGTCAATCTAGTTGAATTTCCAATAGCGCCCAGATCAGAAGATCGTGGGCGCGCAGGAGAGATGACTGCTGGGCGTGGGTGCTTGCGCGCGGGAGAAGTCAACCTAGTTGACTTCCCAATAGCGCCCAAATCAGATGATCGTGGGCGCGCAGGAGAGATGACTGCTGGGCGTGGGCGCTTGCGCGCGGGAGAGCGTTGGTTAACGGCGCGCAGCTGGGCGTGGGTGTGTCTGCTCAGGCAAAGCCTGGCGTGCAGGAGAGCGTGGGCACGTATGCTCATGAGTGCAAGCATAGCGCAAAGAAGAGCTGGGCTCCTGATGGGATGTATGCGCGCCTTGGCGCACATGCCCTTGATGACCTGTATTAAGGTTAGTTGACGAGGCCTGACGAGCGTGGAAGTCAGGTTTCGCTGGCGCGTAGCGCGCATCTGCATCCAGGAAGGGCGACGGCAGGTCGACAGGTCTGTCGGGTGGAAGGTCGACGTGTCGTTTGAAAGGACTACCTTCCATCGAAGGGGATCGTGAACGATCCGTAGAAAGGTCCAGGACCAAAGCAGGAACAGTCGGTGATCGATGATGAGGCTCCTCTGCGGGGGACTGCAACGAAGATGTAGAACCATAGAGGCGCCTCCTCACCGCAGGTGAAGGAAGGCCTCTCTGGCGAAGAGGAAGGCGAGCCTTGCGATGGATGCGCCCTCTGGGGGCCATTGGATCAGCAAGCTGACCTTCTGCAGTCCTCCAAAGAGGAGTCTCTGTAAGTGAACTCCCCCGAGGGGAAGAAACACCAGCAGGAGAGACTGTTGGACTTAGTTTTTCCCTCGTTAGTTGAACAGGACCGGGAGAAACTAAGCCGTCAGCTACCGTAGGGTTTGAAGAGGCAGAGGTGATGGGTGTTACCGCATTGGATACATCTGACACCACAACGTCGACAATCGACAGAGGATCAACCTCTGTCGGAGGCGGCGTTTGCTTGACAGCGGCACCAAATCGGATGTAGTCAAGTAAGACCTCCTTGGAGGGCGAACCCTCGAGCCCCAAGGAGGACCAAAGCTGAAAAAGGGATAAGTGACCGGGGGGGGGGGGGGGGGGGGCTGCAGCTTCGCTAGGGGAAACAACACCATCTCTCGAACCCCGAGTTTGGTAAACAGTACAATGGCCTACGCTACCACTCGACAGTCTCTCGAAAGAGACCGACCGAGTGGGAGCCTGGAGGAGGTTTGGGCAACGGAAGAAGAGGACTTGGGTTTTTCTCCTTTCAAAGAAACTTTCAAAGGAGAAATATCCCGTTCGGACTTCTTCCGTCGCCGCGAAAACCTCTCCCACTGGGAGGTACACCACTCACTACACCTGTTATCGCTATCACACCGTTGGCCCCTACAAGAAGGACAAAGGGCGTGAGGATCGGTCTCGACCGCCGCCATGAATGTTCCACAGGGGCGGTCGAGAAATCCAGGGCAGGTACGCATAATAACAGAGGCCAACTTCACACACAAACTGTAAAAGGAAAAGCAAAAAAAGCATTAATGGCTGCCAATGGCGGCGAGGATGAAAGCGGACACGTCCGACTACCATCCGAGCCAAGAGCAAAGTGAGCTCAAGCACAGGTGTGTGAGAGGGGGGGAGTAGCAAGCTACCCTCCCCTAACCCCGCTAACTAGCGGTGTGGGTAGTAAACCCTCGTTAAATTTTAATGGCTCGTCATTCCAGCTACGCCGAAAGTAATACCCCTATTAAATAGCGTGATTTGTATTCCAGTTACGGAACAAAGTAAAAGTAGGCCAAGAAAACAAAGAAGGTTAGCTCTTTACAATATTTTGGTTCTATTACGAGTGAAAATGGAAACCTTGATGCAGAAGTTAGTCATAAAATTCAGTGTCCAAGGATAAATTGGATCAGGGATACATTTTGATAGGAGGATCTGTGCAAAGGTAGAAGGCAAGTTTTTTAAAAGAGTACTTAGACCAGCCATGCTCTGTGGGGCAGAGGCTTGGCCAATAAAGAAAGAACAAGAAAGAAGAATGGAAGTGGCAGAGATGAGAATACCGAGGTGGATGTATGGTCACAAAAAAAGATAAGATGCAGAATGGATTGATCAGGGAGCAGTCAAAGTATTAGAGGTTCTAAAGAAAGCGCAGGAAAGAAGACTGAAATGGTTTAGTCATGTGACGAGGAGAAAAAATGAACATGTATGTAAAAGCGTTATAAACTTAAGAGGTGGAGGAGGGGAGATGCGGAAAGCCAAAGTTCTGGAAAAAAATTGATTATTGAATGATATGAAAGAAAAGGGGTCTAAGAGAACAAGATGTACAGGACAGAGGAAGATGGAGAAGGCCGACTAGAAACAGCGACACTATACAGAAATGGAAAGGCAAAGAAAAAGAAGAACAGTATTTGTGTGGGTTCGCCACAATTCCTTTATCTTTTTAGTCCCTAAGTCGAAACTACTCCACAACCCTCTTGACATCAATAGTTATTCTTAATTAGATCTAATATGCACTAATCTAAATCTACCTCACAAAACTTGACCTAAATCATCATGTCCTTATATAACAGGAAGGGCTTTGCACCTGTAACTACCAATCTTATCCAAAGATAACAGTAAAAATTTTGTACTTTATGAAGATTAGTTTAATCTGCTCACAAAGCAATTTGTATTTTGTATAGTTTTTGCATATACATTAAGACAATTCCAACAACTTTTCTTAGAAATATTTTTCCCGCAAATAAATACTGTATTACTGTATTAAGTGATAGTGGAAACAATCATCCCTATAACCTTCCCACTACTGTACATTCTTATCACTGGCGCACCACATCTGCTGCAAGCATATGGGTAGGCATCTCTGAATCACTTGGGTAAAAATTCCTGAATAGGACAATGCCAGGAGTTTGTTTCATTACTTTAAGTGCTAACGACATGTTTCTCAGCTAATGAGTGCACTCTATTGCCTGGAGTGTTAAGGATTGCTTCCTGAAGTAAAAAAAAATAATCAAAATAATGACAGACATGGTTGACATGCACAGATAATGCATGTACAGTACTGTTTGCTCATTAGCTCAATTTAGTAAGGAAGTATTTGTAATAATAAACAATGCTACTAACGACTCCAAAGGAAATGGGATGGAAAGTAGCGTTTTCTATGCATCCGGAAGTCCTAGAAATCAAAAGCACCAGTATTTTGACAGTTTCATCACTGTTACTCAGTTTTGATTACGTAAACGTTTTTTTTACTAAGAAGACTTTTTTATGACTTAAAGTTAATCTAAATATAAACACTATATTTGAAGGTTTATCGAATGTAATTAATGATGATACCTAGCATAAAGCTATAGCTTTTCAGTTAATGGTAGTTGACCCACCATAACTACAAACCTATGGATTTCCACCAAGAATAAAAAATGTTTAAAATATAGTAAAAACCAGTCTTATTTTCCACTAATCATTTATTGCACCATAATATAAATTTACCTAATTCACCATTGTATTAATAAACGAGCTCCCTCTAAGCATATTCGCGACCGTAAAAACTAGACTTCGCTCCCACTAGACAAAAACTCCACGGGCAAATGTACCTGTAGTTGGTTGGGACAGGCGTGAACTTTTTTATTACTTATCAAATTGATTTACAGAGCCTTTGTACATCAGTGGCCAGTTCCTCCAACGTGCATACAATATGGACGCCAACCAACCTAAACTTCCCCCCAACCTAACCTATAAGCTGTGTCCTTACCTAACTTGGGGGAACTAACACCATACTTGAGACCCCCCTTACACTTCCGTATCCCTGATTTCCTTAATGGGGGAAATATAGTTCATCTTTGCAACATGATAGTCTTATGAATTACTCTCTGAAATATATCATAAAGCATGTCTTTTGATTTACTTTAACATATGATTTAGTGTTACCTCGCCAAAAGTAAAGTCAGTTTGGACTTAAGTCTTAGGGTAAGCTAAGAACACGGCGGTGGAGCCTTTGTATATCGGCGGCCAGTTCCTCCCATATAGATTAAAAATGGGGTATTATTGTACTGTATTACAGGGCAATGTAACAAAAAATGGACATCAACTAACCTAAACTTTCCCCCTTACCTAACCTACAAGCCATGTCCTTACCTACTAACCTTAAGAAGGGGGGGTGCTAACACCCCTGCAACCGCCCTTACACTGCCGTATTCAAAGTTAGCCGTAATCATAAATAGAGGTGGCCGTTATCATACATACACCCCATGATGGTCTAAGGGGGCGGTCACATGCCACCACCCTAATAGTGAAGCAAGTAATGATAAGGCTCCTAAGTTACGTTAGATGGAGAAGTTTAGGGGACTTTGTATATCAGCGGCCAGTTTCTCAAGAGTTGATTAAAAATGGACATCAACTAACCTAAACTTTCCCCCCTAACCTAACCTACAAACCATGTCCTTACCTACATAACTTTTGAGTAAAGCCTTTGACACAGTGTCTCATGATGTGCTGCTTAAAAAGCTCGAACATTATGGAATACGTGGAAATGCGTTACTCTTACTAAAATCCTACTTAACGAGTCGAAAACAATTTGTGACCCTCGATGGCCATCTCTCAGAGGTTATGGATGTCAAAATAGGTGTTCCCCAGGGATCAGTCCTAGGACCGTTATTTTTCCTCGCCTATATCAATGATCTACCTCCATCAGTAGGTAGGTTAAGCTCCATACTCTTTGCCGATGACACTACGCTTCATTTTAGACATAAAAATATCTACTCCCTCTGTGATACACTAACCAATGATTTAACTCGTGTAAAAAACTGGCTACTAGCAAATAAGTTAACCTTTAATGAAAGAAAGACATATTTCATTATCTTTTCTCTACGAAGAGTTCCTGTTAACATAAGGGTTGCTATAGGAAATCACACTCTGGATCAGAAGTCCAGTGGTAAATTTTTAGGGATAATTCTTGATAATAAACTAACTTTCTGTGAGCATGTAAATATGACAGTTAATAAAATTGCCAAAGTAATGGGTATCATATATAGATTAAAAGAGTATTTCCCCTTATATATTATAAAACAATTGTATCACTCGTTAGTATCTCCTCACCTAAATTACTGCAATACGGCGTGGGGGAGTAGTAGTAGAAATGTCTTGCAACCATTAATTGTAATTCAAAAAAGACTGGTAAGAATCATAAGCTCCAGTGATTACTTAGCTCATACATCGCCACTTTTCCGGTCTCTCTCGATATTGAAGCTGGAAGACAATTATAAGCTCTCCTTAATGAATATGATGTTCCAAACACTTATTTTGAACAAATTTCCAGATTTAAGACGAAAAATAATTCAGGAACAATCAGTTCATCCATACGGAACAAGAAATTCAAACTTAACTCTTCCTTTCATACGTATTAATAGATGCGAGCAATCGTATCTATACCAAGGTATTAAACTTTGGAATACTCTGCCCGCTTATCTAAAGGCACTGCTTAGCGTTCGGTCTTTTAAGAAATCATATACAAATCTCCTGTTATCTGGGTATTAAGCTTTATTAATAAATATTTATACTTGCCTACCTAACCACAACGCAAGTATGTTTCATTGTTTAGAATATTTGTTTATTTGTAAAACTAGTTCTTTTACTGAGTTTTTTGCTTAATATCTACAATTTTTTCAATGTATATACCATTAGCTTTCATATACCATCTTTCCTTATCATATAAATATGCATTTCCATTTGTTTTTAGGCTAAGATTCTCATTTATATGTATCTATTTGTATACATATGATTATGTATATGTATGCGTACATTTTGTATATCTATATCCATATTTACTTTATTTTTTATTTTTACTTAATTGATGATATTATCTTGTTGTATTATTGCCCGAAGAGCTCTGCTCCACATGGGCTTGGACTGAGTCTTTTTTTCTTTTTGTAAATCTTTGAATGTAAATATCTTTTGTCCAATAAACATTATTATTATTATTATTATTATAACGCAGCTCTGCGACCACCCTTACACTGCCGTATTCTAAGTTAGCCATACAGGTGGCCACTATCATACATACACCCCGAAGTTTCGATATTCCATGCACGAGGGAGGTTGTCTGTCGTTGTAGAAAGGATCCGCATTATCCTTACCTAACAGGGTCCCTAGCCTTCTTACACTACGTGGTCAATACTCATGACTACATTCACCTAATAAATACAAATGGTCACTGCGATGGCAATGGTCATCAAAGTATGACTACATTAAGACCAATAAAACACTGACATAAAATACTGACATGAGTGACAGATTTCGAAAGATGGCTAAAGCACCGACACTGTACTTACAACTCTCCTTGCCTTCACTTAACATAGTAATATCGTCAATGTATCAAACAACTGTTATGTTGACCTGGTGACTGGTCTTCGTCAACTGGAGTCAAAATGATTCACGTCGTTCGTTTTAATGTCGTTTCTCTAAAATGTTTCATATTTAGCAGACGTAAAACTCCTCATCTAAATAATCTAAATGCTGTAGTGGATAAATAAAACATAAAAGTTCTTATTTATTGTTACTTTATATGCTAGAAACGAAAATAACATTCCTAAAAAAAACTACTTAAAGAGCGATATATTGTGAAATCCCATATACTTTCGTTCATTCTAACATGAGACGGAAATAGTGATGTAAACAATAACCACATGAAGGCTTTGTTAACTTGTGGTTGAATGGTCTTTAACAGTACTTGACTGTTCTTTCCACTTATGGAAAATACACTGTGCAATTGTATTCTAAATATGAGTATCGGACATGATAAGATAACAAAATTATCTATTAATATACCAAGACTAAGTAAAGATGGTTATTGAACATCGAAAGTTTACTGATAGGATTTTGATATTGTTTCTTTATTTTAATAAAATATATGCTTGGAAATAACAGTTCCTACCTAAAGGGCAATTCCTTGTTAAATTTTTTTAGTATACCAGTTATGAATAATGCCATGGACAAAGTAAGACGTTAAAATCGACCCATTCTCTTTGTTAGCCAATATCAGAATTTAATGATTACTAATGATTTGAAAAGGCTCAATAAAATGAAATCTGTTTTAAGTATAAAAATGTGGCTACCTTACATGAGATTCTCACTGACACAATAATCGCCCTATTCTTTACAAACTTTAACATATCTTACTCAACAGGCAGTTGAAACTAAACGCCTTGTAAGACTTCGCTTCAACATAATCACATTTCGTAACATTACCTTGATTAACTTTACCTCCCACTCCCAGGTAGACCAATCTGACCAACCAACAAAAATTTCGTTTGGTTTTGAATGTTGGCCACAATGAAGTAATGGCCTGTCCTTTCTGGTAATACTGGCATGACAGTCAACTCCTTCCCAACCGCTTATCCCTAGGCTTACATTAAAGGGTCCTCTACCACCAAACCTCTTCTCTCCATATCATCCTTCACCTTATCTCGCCATGTAATTCAATCTGCCTCCCTCTTGATCTTCTTCCCCAAGCCCTCCCCAGTCCTCACTTCCGCCCCACTATCTATCCTTAAAGGCCCAAATACACTGTCAATCATGATCGTACAATATCACGTGTTATGTGTGATTGAGTGTTTGAAATACACTCAATCACAATTTACAAATGGTAAGCCTGCAGAAACACGGATATTATACAATCATGACTGAGTGTATTTAGCCCTTAACACGTGCCCACACCATCTCAGCCGTGGCACTAACATTTAGGTACTAATCTTCACTACACCTGCCAATCTTCCTATTTCATAATTTTCCAGTCTTTCAAACAGTAATACTCCCATAATCTATCCTAGCATTCCCATCTCCAGTCTCTCAAGCTTTGCTTCACCTTTTCGTCTTAAAGCCCAAGTTTCAGATCCATACATTAACACTGGTCTTATTACTGTGCTATAGATCTTTTTGACTTTTACCTTGAATGGCAATTTCCCATCACATACTACTCAAGCTACCTCCTTTCACGTTCCCAATGCTGCTTTTATCCTATTTTCAACTTCAGCCTCTCACCCTCCCTTCCGATTTATAGTAGACCTCAAGTATCTAAATTGTTCTACCTATTTTAAGACTGTTCCTCTACTATCGTGTATGACTATCCTGTCCCTACATCCCTTATTGCTGACCATGGCTTCAGTCTTATCCACACTCACCTTCAATTTCAAACCACCCATTTCCAAAGTCTCATGCCCCCTTCTCTGTAAATCTTCCTCATTTTCAACAGTTATTACCAAATCATCTGCATATAGCAACTCCCATAATTCTTCATTTCTTATCCCTTCACTTAACACATCACAAGCATGATAGTCGACGGTTCATCATAAACAATCTTATATGTTTAGTATCTACCTATATCTATTATTATTATTATTATTACTTGCTAAGCCACAACCCTATTTGGAAAAGCAGGATGCTATAAGCCCAGGGACCCCAACAGGGAAAATAGCCTAGTGAAGAGAGAAAAAAAGAAAAGAAAAATTTTAAGAACAGTAACAAACTAAATATTTCTTATATAAACTAGAAAAAACTTCAACAAAACAAGAGGAAGAGAAATTAGATAGAATATTGTGCCCAAGTGTACCCTCAAGCAAGAGTACTCTAAACAAAGATAGTGGAAGACCATGGTACAGAGGTTATGGCACTATCCGAGACTAAGGAACAATGGTTTGATTTTGGAGTGTCCTTCTAGAAGAGCTGCTTACCATAGCTGACGAATCTCTTCTACCCTTACCAAGATGAAAGTAGCCATTGAACAATTACAGTATAGTAGTTAACCCCTTGGGTGAAGAATTGTTTGGTAATCTCAGTGTTGTCAGGTGTATGAGGACAGAGGAGAATCTATAAAGAATAGGCCAGACTATTCGGTGTATGTGTAGGCAAAGGGAAATGAACCGTAACCAGAGAGAAGAATCCAAAGGAGTACTGTCTGGCCAGTCAAAGGACCCCATAACTCTCTAGTGGTAGTATCTCAACGGGTGGCTGGTGCCCTGGCCAACCTACTACCTATACAATGGCACTTCCCAATTTTTGGGGGTAGCCGACATAAAAACAACAAAGAAAAAAAAATTATTTTCTTCCCTTCTTTCCTCCAGGCCTGACTAGGGATTTAGCAGTTTGGTTGGTACTGCTAAGGTGTCACAGCCCACCCTCGACCATTATCCACCACAATAAAGTCTCATATGCTGAATTTCCTACCTCTGTGGTCACTAAGATGACCGGAGGAAACAGCAGAGCCTATTGGAACCGCCACAATCGCTAGCCTTTCATTTCTATTCCTTACACATTCTTTTACCTTTCTCACATCTATCATCCTATCACCCAGAGCTTTCTTCACTCCATCCATCCACCCAACCCTGGGCCTTTCTCTTGTACTTCTCCCATCAACTCTGGCATTCATCACCTTCTTCAGCAGATGGCTAATTTCCATTCTTTCTACATGGTTCTTAACCCTACCTAATCGAGATACACCAACCATACTCCTCACACACTTCATCTCAAACACATTTAATCCTGTCTCTCCATCACCTTCAGGCCCCCAAAACTCCAATCCATACACCACAGTAGGTATAATCACTTTCTCATACAAAATTCTCTTTGCAGTCATTCCTAATCCTTTATTCTTTACCACTCCCTTCATTTCCCCCGAACACTTTACATCCTTTATTCACTCTGATGTACATCTGCTTCCACTCCACCATCTGCAACAACAACAGACCCCAAGCACTTAAACTGATCTACTTCCTCAAGTAACTCTCCATACAGCAAGGCATTCAATCTAGCACCAACCTTCCTTCTCGTGCATCTCGTAACCTTACTCTTACCCCCATTAACTTTAAACTTCCTTCAGTAACACACCCTTCCAAACTCTGTAACTCATAGTCCCAGCTTCTCCTCCGAGTTTGCAACAGCTACAGTAACATCTGCAAACAATTGATTCAGCTCCCACATATAATCACTCTCATCTATCGGTTTCAATCCTCGACCAAGCACTTGAGGATAATAAAAAGCACATTTACTCCACGTTATACAAAACTTTATTTCTAAATATATTTTTTGTTATAAACAATCTCATGTACCGGATATATCAAGCTGTTTGAGCATCCTATATTTTCAAGTGAATATCCAAAATACCATGAACACATGTGGTACTGTATATCAGTTCTAAGG
Organism: Palaemon carinicauda; assembly: GCF_036898095.1. Taxonomy (NCBI): domain Eukaryota; kingdom Metazoa; phylum Arthropoda; class Malacostraca; order Decapoda; family Palaemonidae; genus Palaemon; species Palaemon carinicauda. The sequence continues at coordinate 38,118,230 of NC_090768.1, read as the reverse complement.
CATGCACACATTCAAGCACCAATGTTAGAAAAAAACATTTCTAAGGAGTATATAAAATTTGGAATAATATTTTAAGCATAAAACAGTATTATCAAGTAATAATTGTTGCTGTCAAATTATGAAATTAAAATTTTCATAATTACAATGAACACATTACAAAAGTACTCTATGGTATACATTTACTGTATTGCAATTTGCTAAAAAAACAGAATTGGTCCAATTTAGCATTAAGAATGTAATCCAGGCTAGATTCACAGGACAACACATTCCATCAGTTTGAACAGTGTGTCTGGTACTCAGAAGTAGGCTGTTTGATGAATAAGGCAAAATGAAAGATGAATGCTAGGATATCCAGAGTTTTTGTCATCTTCCCTCACTTGCATGCTAAATAGTTGCTTTACAAATTCATCAGTCATAATTAGCCAATTTAATATTTTGTTTAAATTGCTTCAAAAGGAAAAACATAGTTTTGTCTTTGTGGCTCAAAAACCTCTTTTTCATACTCTTCGACCTAACACTGCATATAATGTATAAGCGTTAGTCTTTATAAAATAATGATGAAATTAATGAGTATACAGCATAACATTGGCACAGGCCTAGCATAGTCTAGGTTTGAACGTCTCTCTTAATAAGGTAACTTGCCGTAATTGGTCAGAATAACCTATAGTATTGTCCTTTGGTGCACTTCACCACACAACTTACAAAACCTGTGTCCTTTAATACTATTCAATACACTGTCCAGTTAAATATTTCCTCAAATTCCTCTATAAATGTTCTTCAACTAGTTTGAACACAATCCAAAGGTATACTTCACTTCTAGAGAGCATAAAATTCAATTTACCCTTAAAAAAAAACACAATGTAAAGAACAATAATTATAGAAAAAATTATTCAATCAAAGTTATTAAGTAATGTTAACATCATTAATAGTTTATATTATAACACAAGTACTTGCAAATTTCACATCAAAGGAAATGCAGTAAGTCTTTACATTTATATTTATAAGATTATACCAAACTGCTTTAGAAATAAAAAAAAAAAAATCTGTCGTGAAGTAAATAATTGAATATGGTAAATAAATGAATGACTCCACAAGGCATCACTGCTCAAATCCTCAATACGACCAACTGATTTGATTTTCTGAAATTGGGGCTGTGAGGCCATTTAGCACCCAGGTGCAACAGGAGAAAATCCTTACAGTTGCACTTTGAAGAAGTAAAAGTCAACAGAGGTTGGACAGCAAGATGGAAACTTGACATATGATATATGAATAATCAAAATCAAGGATTGAAATAATAATATCCTGTACCCTATAAACCACTACAGAAACTCTCTATGAAGAGAGCTATACAACTGCAGAAATAATATGGTCGTCAATAAACTTTGTTTAAAATTGGCAACACAGCCTTCACGCAACTTATACTTACACCCTGGAATGGAAATTAGCAAAAAAAAAAAAAAAAAAAAAAAAAAAAAAAAAAAAAAAAAAAAAAAATCAAATTGCTATAAACAAACAACGGCAATGATAAATTTTTCAAATCAGAATAACTTGTTAACTACTCCTACAATATATTTTTAGTACCAAAATACCATTTGTGTATAAAACTTTAGATTACTATGTACAATAACAATAAAATTCTTATAGTGTTATGTTACAACACTTACTACAATAGCTGCCAAAATTAACTTTGTCTAACAATAGTTGCTAAATTTACTTTGTATAGCAATATCTGCCTAAAAAAGACAATTACTATCCCTTATTTTCACGATCCTACTTGAGAATAATAAAGACAGTATAATAACCATTTACACAGTGAGAATAATAAAGACAGTATAATAACCATTTACACAGTACTGCCTTTTGCATGCCATACAAATATTATGTTCCTTAAAAAGGACCACATAAAAAATTGAGAGAGAGAGAGAGAGAGAGAGAGAGAGAGAGAGAGAGAGAGAGAGAGAGAGAGAGAGAGAGAGAGAGAGAGAGAGAGAGAGAGAGAGAGATAAATGATTAAGTAACTGGTAAAAATGTTATTTTTATTAGTAAAATAAATTTTTGAATATACTTACCCGATAATCATGTAACTGTCAACTCCGTTGCCCGACAGAATTCTATGGAGGGATACGCCAGCTATCACAATACTAGAAGGGGGTGTATTTACCAGCGCCACCTGTGGCCAGGTACTCAAGTACTTCTTGTTGACACCTCCTCAATTATTCCTCGGTCCACTGGTTCTCTATGGGGAGGAAGGGAGGGTCGATTAAATCATGATTATCGGGTAAGTATATTCAAAAATTTATTTTACTAATAAAAATAACATTTTTCAATATTAAACTTACCCGATAATCATGTAGCTGATTCACACCCAGGGGGGTGGGTGAAAAACCAGTGTACAAGACTAAAGGATAGCTAAGTATCCCGTATTTCATATAATCAGTTATCCACAATAACAATGAAATAATAAGTACCTGGTAAGGAAGTCGACTTGAACCGTTACTCTGCCTTTAATAAGATCGTCTTCCTTACTGAGCGCAGCGTTCCTCTTGGGAGGCTGAATCAACTCAAAGGTGCTAAAGTATACAGGGCTGCAACCCATACTAAAGGACCTCATCACAACCTTTAACCTCGGCGCTTCTCAAGAAAGAATTGACCACCCGCCAAATCAACAAGGATGTGGAAGGCTTCTTAGCCGACCGTACAACCCATAAAAAGTATTCAAGAGAAAGGTTAAAAGGTTATGGGATTATGGGAATGTAGTGGCTGAGCCCTCGCCTACTACTGCATTCGTTGCTACGAATGGTCCCAGGGTGTAGCAGTACTCGTAAAGAGACTGGACATCTTTGAGATAGAATGATGCGAACACTGACTTGCTTCTCCAATAGGTTGCATCCATAACACTCTGCAGAGAATGGTTCTGTTTGAAGGCCACTGAAGTAGCCACAGCTCCCACTTCATGTGTCCTTACCTTCAGCAAAGCAAGGTCTTCTTCCTTCAGATGAGAATGTGTTTCTCTAATCAAAAGCCTGAATAGTAAGAAACTGAGTTCTTAGAACTTGGAAAAGAAGGTTTCTTGATAGCACACTATAAGGCTTCTGATTGTCCTTGTAAAGGTTAAAACCTTTTTAGATAGTACCTAAGAGCTCTAACTGGGCAAAGTACTCTCTTCAGATCATTCCCCACCAAGTTGGACAGGCTTGGGATCTCGAACGACTTAGGCCAAGGACGTGAAGGAAGCTCGTTTAGCAAAAACCGAGCTGCAAGGAACATGTAGCCGTTTCAGATGTGAAAACAATGATCCTGCTGAAGGCGTGGATCTCACTTACTCTTTTAGCTGTTGTCAAGCACACGAGGAAAAGAGTTTTTAATGTGAGGTCCTAAAAAGAGGCTGATTGGAGAGGTTCAAATCTTGATGACATAAGGAACCTTAGGACCACGTCTAGATTCCAGCCTGGAGTGGACAACCGACGTTCCTTTGAGGTCTCAAAAGACCTAGGGAGGTCCTGTAGATCTTTGTTGGTGGAAAGATCCAAGCCTCTGTGGCGGAAAACCGCTGCCAACATACTTCTGTAACCCTTGATCGTAGGAGCTGAAAGGGATCTTACTTTCCTTAGATATAACAGGAAGTCAGCAATCTGGGTTACAGTGGTACTGGTTGAGGAAACTGCATTGGTCTTGTACCAGCTACGGAAGACTTCCCCTTGAGACTGATAGATTCTGAGAGTGGATGTTCTCCTTGCTTTGGCAATCGCTCTGGCTGCCTCCTTCGAAAAGCCCCTAGCTCTTGAGAGTCTTTCGAAAGTCTGAAGGCAGTCAGACGAAGAGCGTGGAGGATTGGGTGTACCTTCTTTACGTGAGGTAGACTTAGAAGGTTCACTCCTAGAGGAAGAGTCCTGGGAATGTCGACCAGCCATTGCAGTACCTCTAAGAACCATTCTCTCGCGGACCAGAGCGGAGCCAACCAACGTCAGCCGTGTCCCTTTGTGAGAGGAGAACTTCTGAAGTACCCTGTTGACAATCTTGAACGGCGGGAATGCATACAGGTCGAGATGGAACCAATCCAGCAGAAAAGCATCCACGTGAACTGCTGCTGGGTCTGGAATCGGAGAACAATACAACAGGAGTCTCTAGGTTATCGAGGTAGTGAACAGATCTATGGTTGGCTGACCCCACAGGGCCCAAAGTCTGTTGCAAACATTCTTGAGAAGGGTCCACTCTGTGGGGATGACCTGACCCTTCCGTCTGAGGTGATCTGCCATGACATTCATACCGCCCTGAATGAACCTCGTTACCAGTTAGCTTTCGATCTTAAGACCAGATGAGTAGGTCCCTTGCGATCTAGAACAACTTCCACGAAAGAGTCCCTCCCTGCTTGAAGATGTAAGCCAGGGCTGTGGTGTTGTCAGAGTCCACCTCCACCACTTTGTTAAGCTGGAGGGACTTGAAGTTTATCAAGGCCAGAATAACCGCCAACAACTTCTTGCAAATGATGTGAAGTGTCCTTTGCTCCTGATTCCATGTTCCCGAGCATTCTTGTCCGTCCAAAGTCGCACCCCAGCCCGTGTCTGATGCGTCCGAGAGGAGACGGCGGTCGTGTTTCTGAACAGCCAAAGGTAGACTTCCTTGAGAAGAAAGCTGTTCTTACACCACGCGAGAGAAGACCTCCTCTCTTCGGAAACAGGAACTGAGACCGTCTCTAGCGTCATGTCCTTTATCCAGTGAGCAGCTAGATGATACTGAAGGGGGGGGAGGTGGAGTCTCCCTAACACGATGAACAGGGCCAGCGATGAAAGTGTCCCTGTTAGACTCATCCACTACCTGACTGAGCATCGGTTCCTTCTCAGCATGCTCTGGATGCATTCTAGGGCTTGGAAGATCCTTGGGGCCGACGGAAAAGTCCGAAAAGCTCGACTCTGAAGATCCATACCCAAGGAGACAATGGTCTGGGATGGAACAAGCTGAGACTCCTCAAAATTGACCAGGAGGCCCAGTTCCTTGGTCAGATCCATAGTCCATTTGAAAATCTCCAGACAGCGACGACTTGTGGGAGCTCTTAAAAGCCAGTCGTCTGACGGAGCCGGACACAAGATCATGATACTGCTGCACAGTCTGTGAACTGTCAATCATGGGCAAGCGAGGAAGTACAGTGACAACCCGAATCTGTCTAGACTGTCTGGGTCGTACAGACAACTCCTTATCGGGTTGCTGAGGTTGCCGCACTGCGTCACAACAAGTCACTTCTGTTGGTTGTTGAACGTCTTCCCCGTGACACATTGACTCCGTAAACAAAAAATCCTCTAACAAGGACTAAGCTTGGACTGCATGTCATGCAACACAGCTCAAGGTCTATGGGAGCAGGTGTGGTAACAGACGGGATTAGCGACTGAAGTGGAACCATTACCTTCCCTGGAAGCATGTTATGCTTAAATAAAAGTCCATAAGAGGTTATGCAGCTAAAGGCTCCCTCCAAATGACAGAGTCCTCAAGGGAATATCAGAAGGAGGGAGAAAAGAACTTTCTCATCTACAGGGACCATATCCTAGAAAAGCTAAGTTCTCTCAGTGAGGGTTCACTGGTGCAAAAGCAGCAGACTAGAAGGCAACGTTATGAAACTGCTTGACAGTCTAGTGAGTTGGCAACAACCAAAGATGTGTGACTGAGAAGCATGCGGTAAGGTATGCAGAGCATGATGTATGCAGAGTATGCTGTATGCAGAGCATGTTGTATGCAGAGCATGCTGAATGCAGAGCATGCTGTATGCAGAGCATGTTGTATGCAGAGCATGCTGAATGCAGAGCATGCTGTATGCAGAGCATGTTGTATGCAGAGCATGCTGTATGCAGAGCATGCTGTATGCAGAGCATGTAGTAAGCAGAGCCTGCTGTAAGCAGAGCCTGCTGTAAGGAAAGCAGAGCGTGTGCATGGCGTTTAACATTTCTCAGAAATTCCATGACCAGTGCTAGAGTGCTTTATGCATGCTTGCATGGGGTTTAATATCAACATAATATTTACCTTACATTCATAACTCATGATTCATATTTTTGCCATATTTTGCGATCTTGTTAAAAATATATTGCAAGGAATACAAATATATTTTTATAAGTAATACAAATAACCTCCATTATCATATGGTTTGAAAATGGAGGTAAGGTATGCTGAACAGCAGAGTCAGAACGAGCTGGAACAACAATAGTTGTGGTTTCCTCTTCAAGACTCTGTTGAGGGAACACCTGAGGCTCAGTCTGCAAAGGCTGAATAAAAGACAAGCAGAAGGAAGGCGCATGGGTGGAGGAGGCTGACTCCTAGCATGAGTGGTTGAACCCAAGGGTTGCGCTTGCTGAGCGGTTGGCGGAAGCGGAGTAGCAAGTTCCAGTTCCTGTGGTGTGAGCGGAGCGCGATGAGGAAGAGGCTGCGCAGAACAAGGTAAATGTCTCGCAAGCTGAGGCTCCTGAGGCGCAAGGCTAAGGTGTTGTGGTGCTTGCCTTGTGGAGGGTTGAGCTCGCTGCAGCGAGAGCTGAGGAGACTGACTCATGGACGGGAGAGGTTGTTGTACCTCAACCGAGTGTTGCATCACTGGTGGAGCAGCAAGTGGAGGCGGAGGAAGAGAGGTATAATCCTCCTGATCCCATTGTAAAGGTTGCCTTAAGGAAGGCGGAGGCTGAACACCACTGGGAACAGCAAACTCAGCACGTGGCTCAACATCGTACGCCTGGCAGGTGGTACTGCGATCAGGCGGAGCGAGCGTAGGCGGAGGCGCAACACTCTCAGCCCGACACTCACGCATCAAGTCCGAAAGCTGTGCTTGCATGGACTGGAGAAGAGTCCACAACATCGTACGCCTGGCAGGTGGTACTGCGATCAGGCGGAGCGAGCGTAGGCGGAGGGAGTGTAGGCGGAGGCGGAGGCGCAACACTCTCAGCCCGACACTCACGCATCAAGACCGAAAGTTGTGACTGCATGGACTGCAGTAGAGTCAACTTGGGGTCGGCAGACACTAAGGTCTGCTGAGGTAAAGCCTTAACAGCAGAGATCTGTTGCGGCAGAACCTTACTCCTCTTAGGCGGAGTGCATTCAACTGATGACTGAGGAGAGTCAGAGCTAACCCAATGACTGCATCCGGGTTGTTGAACTTTAACTTCGTACGTCTGGCATAGGTCTGGACTTTACGTTTAAGAGGTCTTGAGACCTGAGACCAGCGTTACTCTGCCTTTATTTTCTCCCCTAAATCTCTTCTGCAGACGAGCAAAATAAGGGCTCAATCGTCTGCGGGTGGGAGTGACGGTCTCGGTAAGACACGCCCACAACCACCGAGGATACTTCTGTGCGCCGATCAAGGCCTGCTGAACCCTTATGCCCTTCGACATTGCTTCTCCCCTGGGCTTGGGAGCTTGCAAGAGGTCCCGGACTGGGAGGACGACTGGCGCGCACAGAAGTACCCTCACGCACAACACTGACATACTTTGCGCTAATCACTTATCACTTTGATTTCTGTTTGCACTTATTTCACTGAACTCGAAACTTTAAGTGGTTTGTACCTGAAACACGCAATTCTATCCTTTCTCAAAAGTTAGTAATTGCGAAAACAGAATTACAATGTAACAGAAAAATCTAATGAAAGATAATTCAGTGGCTGGAAAGAGACTAAACACTAGATCACTCTAGAAACGTTTAGTTTCTTCCCCTAAAGAGACTAGGGAGAAGAGCAAAAACGATAACGACGTTACTCGTACGCCTGGCAGGCTTGAATGAAACGTTTATCCTCCTCTTTCTCCCTCCGTCTCTATCTCTCTCTCTCTCTCTCTCTCTCTTGACTTAGAACCTGAGAGAAGAGCCCAATCATATATATCGTTAAAACATATTATTGTTAAAGGAAAAAACTGAAATATTTCCCAAAATGAAAAGTTCCTTTATTAGGATCAAAACCATTAAGTTAAGAAAGAATGAACAAAACGCTAGACACGGTTACTCTTACTGCAACGTGAAACCGTGAACATTCTTTCTCTATCGTAACGATAGAGTGCAAGTTGAACGTTCTGAACGTCAACAACTGCAGAGACAAAACAAAACGTTAGTTCAACTTTGAAAACAGTACGAGACTATCAAAGAAATTCTTTCAAACTCTGTGGCGGAAATAGCATAATATGTTAACAGGTAAAACCGAAATGACGGGCTCAATGTTAATTAACTTCGGTACCAAGAAAAGACCGCCTACTATTAGGAAGGTCGAATATAAACAAATATAAAAATTAATTTTAATAAGTTTATAATAAAAGGAAGTTAATCGAAGAGGCCTATAAGAGGCGGAGAGATATAAAATAAATCTATAACTTTTGTTAAGCAAAATTAAGAAAGAGAGTCTATACTCTCTTAGACACCAACACTTCCGTCTAAGGGAAGGGTCGGCCAAGAAAGGTGAACGAGAGTTCATACTCTCTTCGTCACCATAATTAATCAAATTAATTCCAAAAGCTAACTAAGCTAATATAGAAGTTTCCAGTAAAGCGACAGCCGAAATCAAAGAGAAATACTTCACCAAAGTCGTGAAAATACTCCAAGAACATAAGCGTATCCCAGAACGTCTTGCCGGAAGCACGACAGAGGAATAATTGAGGAGGTGTCAACAAGAAGTACTTGAGTACCTGGCCACAGGTGGCGCTGGTAAATACACCCCCTTCTAGTATTGTGATAGCTGGCGTATCCCTCCATAGAATTCTGTCGGGCAACACTGACATACTTTGCGCTAATCACTTATCACTTTGATTTCTGTTTGCACTTATTTCACTGAACTCGAAACTTTAAGTGGTTTGTACCTGAAACACGCAATTCTATCCTTTCTCAAAAGTTAGTAATTGCGAAAACAGAATTACAATGTAACAGAAAAATCTAATGAAAGATAATTCAGTGGCTGGAAAGAGACTAAACACTAGATCACTCTAGAAACGTTTAGTTTCTTCCCCTAAAGAGACTAGGGAGAAGAGCAAAAACGATAACGACGTTACTCGTACGCCTGGCAGGCTTGAATGAAACGTTTATCCTCCTCTTTCTCCCTCCGTCTCTATCTCTCTCTCTCTCTCTCTCTCTCTTGACTTAGAACCTGAGAGAAGAGCCCAATCATATATATCGTTAAAACATATTATTGTTAAAGGAAAAAACTGAAATATTTCCCAAAATGAAAAGTTCCTTTATTAGGATCAAAACCATTAAGTTAAGAAAGAATGAACAAAACGCTAGACACGGTTACTCTTACTGCAACGTGAAACCGTGAACATTCTTTCTCTATCGTAACGATAGAGTGCAAGTTGAACGTTCTGAACGTCAACAACTGCAGAGACAAAACAAAACGTTAGTTCAACTTTGAAAACAGTACGAGACTATCAAAGAAATTCTTTCAAACTCTGTGGCGGAAATAGCATAATATGTTAACAGGTAAAACCGAAATGACGGGCTCAATGTTAATTAACTTCGGTACCAAGAAAAGACCGCCTACTATTAGGAAGGTCGAATATAAACAAATATAAAAATTAATTTTAATAAGTTTATAATAAAAGGAAGTTAATCGAAGAGGCCTATAAGAGGCGGAGAGATATAAAATAAATCTATAACTTTTGTTAAGCAAAATTAAGAAAGAGAGTCTATACTCTCTTAGACACCAACACTTCCGTCTAAGGGAAGGGTCGGCCAAGAAAGGTGAACGAGAGTTCATACTCTCTTCGTCACCATAATTAATCAAATTAATTCCAAAAGCTAACTAAGCTAATATAGAAGTTTCCAGTAAAGCGACAGCCGAAATCAAAGAGAAATACTTCACCAAAGTCGTGAAAATACTCCAAGAACATAAGCGTATCCCAGAACGTCTTGCCGGAAGCACGACAGAGGAATAATTGAGGAGGTGTCAACAAGAAGTACTTGAGTACCTGGCCACAGGTGGCGCTGGTAAATACACCCCCTTCTAGTATTGTGATAGCTGGCGTATCCCTCCATAGAATTCTGTCGGGCAACGGAGTTGACAGCTACATGATTATCGGGTAAGTTTAATATTGAAAAACCCTGTTACAAGTGATGTTGCCATCTCTTGATAAAACGATGTACAGCATGACAAACTTCCAGAGGTGCATCAGTCATAAGGTCATGTCCTCCCCCAGGAATCATTTCTAGAAAGGCTCTTGGAATTGTCTGAAAGAGAAAATATCTATACATAAGTTTAGATAAAAACATCATAAAGCTAAACTATCAACTAAAAGGGAATTCTTACCACCTAGGAGAAAAATTATCTAGTTTTATCTTATACATACCTTATAATTTCCATATAACAAACAGAATATGAACAGAGATAGACTGTGCATGTGCCTACGAAGCCTTATGTTCCAAATTAAGCAATTAGCTCACTTTTGTGCGATTGTGCAATTTAGATCAATAACTGCAAGTATTGGCAGAGATATAAGGATAGAACTTTGTATTGTACAATAGAAGGGATTTATCTTACAGTTCCATAGTAATATGACATAAAAGCAATAAAAGCAAGCTTTTGATACCAACAATCTGAAAAATTTATCCCAGTAGAACCCATATAAAGCTCATGGTGACCAAAATTTCAACTGAATCCAAGGCTCAGTGAAAAAGAGAATTGTAAAAGGAAGAAATTAACTGTTCTGGTGACTAAAAATCCAAACATCTGTTATTTATAAATATAAGCTACAAATGTAAAATGTTTTTTGGCATCTTTGAGTGCCTACCACCGAAACAAAATTGGCATAAAAATTATTAAGGAAGTAAAGAGAGCTGTGTACTCACTTCAACTTGCAAAATATTCAAAGTTACTAAATACAGTTTACAGCAATATGATTGATTGAATAGGAAATTCTATTCATAACAAAATACTTTTTGAAATGCCCTGAGGAGAAAAATAATCTGAACTTGTCTTACCTACAGTTCTTCAACCTACAAATCCAAGATTGAACCATTGAGGTTACAAAGAGGAGGTCTTCCTTATCCTTAGCAAGGACTCGGAAAGAAATGATGGAAAAGGGTACAGAGGTCCTGTCCTGGCAACCTGAGATTTGAGTTTTTGGTATAAAATAAAATCCTTAGGTATGCCAATGGTGTCATCTTATCTATACAGTATCTACTCCTACTTTCCTGCCTTGAACATGATAAATAAAGCCTTGGATACCCAGGATTGATATTATATCTCTTGTCACGGCGATGGGGTTCTCCTCCTTAGTTTAAGGTATCCAGTAAAGTGGATCTAAGGGTATTCTTGAATTGAGGTGCCAAATGTATTGCTACCCTTCAAGGATAGAAAGCTTGATGCTTTAGTACTTAATGAGACAAACATGAAAGGACAGTGAATGAAGAAATGGAAAAAAAGTGACTAAGTCTCAGATAGTTAAAGGGAATAGAGTTAAGGATGAGGAAACAATAGTTGATCTTTCTTTATGTCAGCTGACGGTCAAGTAAAGTTTCTGCTGCTTACGACTGGATAAGTTGGAACCGAAAAAAACAACAACTGTAAACAATGCCAGGGATTAATTCCTCAAGATAAGGTTAGTTAGTGACTGTCACAGTTTTGTAGGGGGTTCAATCATTCATAAAAATTCTCTGAAGTAATGATAACCCCTGGATTCATCTTTTGGCTGAATGAACCAAGGTGTCCAGTATGCTCTAAAAACTGATGTGACAAAATGCACTATCATAGGTCAAACAAGGTAATGAGGTCAAAAAGTCCTTTCATTGTTATATTTCTCTCCTATTGCACCTTGTTTGACAGCAACTGAGAAGCTATTTGTAAGAAATGAATTGAGGCTCATCAAGAAACCCTACTCATCTCTTTACCCTTATACTGTCCCATGTTAAAAGTCTTGGTACTAAATAAGAATACAACGCCAGAAAGATACTGACCTAATATGCCAACCTTGGCTACAACAAAGGTTACATGATAAACAGACGACAGAAAGAGATACCCATTATGATGAAGGTCCCAATGCCTAAAGGTGGCTGCTTAGCTTGTGACATGCATAATGCCTTTAAATCTTAATTTTGCAGATCTACCCTAAAATTCTATAAAAAGGAGGGCCACTCCATTAAACAGCAAAAAAAAAAAAAAAACGCTTTGCAAACAAGTATAATAAAAATCCTCCTTGGATTGCTTTCGAATGGTATACTTCTAGCTGGTGTGTTATTTTTTGTTCCTACAGCTGGGAGTGCAGTAGGCTTCACAGGAGCTACATAAATTCACAGCTGGGGTAAGTGTCATCTCTTGGTTTGCTCTGAATCATCCAGTGTGCTTAGTTAAATGGATACATTACTAACAGTGATAGAAGTCTCATCTTGTGTCCCAATGTCACAACCTTCAGATGGAACCGATCCTGTAGAAGTTCATGGTCTCATCTTTGAACAGTTCTTACAGTGGCTATGACCACAACTTGACATCCATACACCTTGATCTAGGCATGAAACTAAGGGTAAATTGTTTTCCTGCCTGGTAAAGTTGCTTTAATTCTGATTAGAAACCTTCGTACAGTTTGGGTACTCCAATGAATCTATGGTGGGCGGACGGTTTTTATTGCTGCTGGTGCCACTATGCTTGGGGGTCGTGAAATCTGTATGGCAGCACTGCTAGAACAGGCCCTTTTCACTGTCAAATCAATGTTCATAAGCATAGCTCCATTTCTGGTAACTCGCATATGCATAATGCTGATTTCTATCATGATACCAACTGCAATGCCTATTTACACTCGCTCATGATTAGTGCTTTTCAATCATGCTGATGAGGGTCCATTTGTTCAAGGATGATGCTATGGGGAGGTGTTTAACTGACTTGTAGTACAGTATATAATCGACATAAAAATTGTCATTACCTTATTCTTAATTCTATGTTTCCATAAATGTTAATGATAAGTTTTAATTTTTTTTTCTTACATCTATATGAGAGAGAGAGTAAGTTCTATGTTTCCATAAATGTTAATGATAAGTTTTAATTTTTTTTTCTTACATCTATATGAGAGAGAGAGTAAGTTCTATGTTTCCATAAATGTTAATGATAGTTTTAAAAAAATTTTCTTACATCTATATCTGAGAGAGAGAGAGAGAGAGAGAGAGAGAGAGAGAGAGAGAGAGAGAGAGAGAGAGAGAGAGAGAGAGAGAGAGAGAGAGAGAGAGAGAGAGAGAGAGAAAATGTTGAGGATATTGTTGAAATTTTAATTCACAACATTTTTACTAAATTCTATGGTTCCTATCGATTCTAGTAAATTGGCATGTGCCAAATACATTAGACTTAATTGGGTTAGGATTTTGGAATATCTGAGTGCAGGCTAAGATATTTACTACATTGGGATGAGTGGAGTTGAATCCGTAAGTGTGATTTTTTATGGGTTTACTGTATGTAATTTAAACGTAAATTTCTTTTCTTTTCAACAGATATTTCTTAGCAAACTAACAACAGATGGAAAAAATCCTTACGCAGTTACACCCACCTTCGTCTTCAAGATCCCCAAAAGATAAAAGATAGCGGATCATATTGTCATGCATGAAATATGTACCCTCAAATCAGAGAATGTGAATTAAAGGTGAAATGATTATAAAAGATTAAAACTGAATAAATCATCAGGGGATTTCAAAAAATACTGTAGCAAACAATCTTGCTTACACATAAATAAAGACAATTATTGGAGCTGCCATTTTCTTTCTTGTAAGAGGGACTAAAGTACTATATTTGGAATAATTCTACAGCACCGAAAAGAGCTAATTAGTAGTGCAACACTTTATAAGGACTCACCTTCTCCATTTCACACATTTCCACAAGGCCAACTCGATCATCTTTCATACCATGAAGTAAGAGGGTTGGCACAGTAATGCGTCGATGGAAAGCAACATCGCCCTCTGGCCAGTTCTGGCCTTTGGCAACATATTCCAGAACATACCGTGGGGTTGGAGTCACAGAATGCCCAGACAAAGTGCGTGCAGCAAAATGCTTTCCTCTAGGTGAATATAAAATGTCACGGCTGAAAATAAATTTGAAAGTAAATTAATATCATGAAGTGGAAATCTTTTAAATCTTATATTTACCATTGTAACAAACAAAAATAAAATAGTTTTGCAAGCAAAATACAGTAGTTAGTTAATTGTAAGCTAACAGATACATTTTGCAATGTATCCAACAGACTAATGTATTCTTTTAACCTGTTCACATGACATTGAATTTCTTAGAATATTGTCTACTATTTCCAGAACTTGCTGGATTTTACATAATCAATTACCATTCGTTTTCCACTTTTGGGTTGTTATTTTTCCCTTCTTCTCCCAGTAAAAAGTTCTGGAGGTGAGGAGTTGAGTTGGACCCCCTTGGTGAGGTTTTCTTCATCCAGCCACCAGGTACAATTGGCCTGTACCTCCTGTTCCACTGAAACAGGATGGCTCAGGGGTTTCCTGGATGGTGACCAGTGATCCTTCAAACACTACTGAGGAATCCCTACCAGAGCTGAGTGCGAGGAATGATGACTGCAAAAACTTTGCTCACTTCAAGCTAGAAGTACTGTTTTGAACAGAAACATTTGTGCTACCTCTCTGAGCTTGCAGATGCTATCGTTTGATGGAGACTCTCCCTGCTGCCATGTCTATCAACATGACCAGATATTTCAACCTCTTTAACAAGATCCCCAGATCGCAATAAAAGACGAAAAACCTATCTAAATCCTGTAGGAATTACCTCTCTCAAGAGGCCAGGATCAACCAATCATTCAGTTATACCTAAAGATATATCACAACAAGTGGGCCCAGGCTGCCACCATCGTGAACACTCGAGTGAACACCTGGGGAGCAGTCCACTATCCGAAACACACGGGTTGACGAATTTGCCTTCTCTAATGGAACGAAGCACCGTTCATACCATTTCCATCCTGAACCTGGTTTGCTATAGAAAACTGGCTGACGGGAGAGAAGTAAATGACCAGTCTCCAGCCCTTAGTTGACTTACCCACCAGGGAAAGTTGATTTTGGAATTTCAGAGATCCATCTCAAACAACTTTGAGTTCATTCTTCTCTCACATTCCTTTCACCTCTGTAGGCAATGCTAGGGCTTTCAGTGATGCCAAAGGATTATTTGTGAATGATATTATTACCCATCTTGAAGGACACTTGCTACCCAAGACTCTACCCCCTGTCTTTGGCAGATTTCCCAATGGCATAGCAGGTATCCCTGATTCACGGCATTAGGAAAGAGAGAATGACATCAGCATCTCCTTATACCTTCCTTCCTGAACTGACCAGGTCAGGACCTTGAAAAGGCTGTGCATGCAAAGGATCTTTCCAAGTGGAAGAAATTGCCAATGGTCCTGATCAGGGTCTAGAAAATGTTGGGGCAATCTTCTTCCTTACCAATCCCGCGTGTATGGCTGCCCATGCCCTCAAAGAGCCAGAGCCCTTGAAGGATGCTGTGCAGTGGATCATGGAGTCCTGCAAAGCAGTGTTCTATTTCTCAATGACCACCTCAAGATAAACTTGTTTTGAAAATCAGGACAGCAAAGTCCCTCCTCTTCAAAACTTTGAGTTAGTGCACTGGTTCACTGCCTGGTGTGCCTAAAATTTCATTGCCTTTCAATCACAAGTCTCCGATACTTCTCCAAAGAGTCTGTAGTTGATAACACAATGGTCTTTGTGAAGTATATCACAGAGTGCATGATGGTGTACAATGATCATTGAGGGAACTTCCACTCCACCAAACACTGGAAAACTAGCTTATGTAGATCTGAGTTCTCCCTGCTCCTGAAACCTATTCCCCAGGGGACCGAGCGATTGGCAAACTCGATATGAAGAATAAAATACTATGCAGTCTCTTTACCATTGCCAAGGGTGATGCCAGAGAAGACTTAGCTTACATTTTCCTCCTAAAAAATTAGCCTGCCAGTCTGCCACTGAATGGGAAGCCACGATCTGCATTCGGAACAAGGGGATGATTACCAATAATTATGCCCCCTGCAAGAAGTACACAGTGTGTGGAGCTACAGCAGGTTTAACCACAAATAGATTGCAGTGAGCCCTTTCCACAATATTAATGAAAATCTTGCTCCACTTCAATGATTAAGGCAAAGCCAACAGTTAACTCTTCAAACTGAAAAAAAATGAGAAGATCAAACGACCTTGAATAGAACAGAATAGTATGTCTGTGCTTGTTGTTGTAGAAGACATAAGCAAAGTCTCTGACAGGAAAGTGTGCAAGGCTACTCGCCCAAGCTAACTATCTGTTGTTAACTACCTCCTTAATAAATTCAATAGTCATTTCATCTATACTGAAAACATCCTCATATTCAAAAGGACAAAAGGTTTGTATATGCATGGGAACAAACTTAAATATTGAGATTAAATTTGTAATAAAACACATTAGCTGATTTGATGTATATGCTTGTTTCTAAAAACAGTCTTAACATCAAACTATTCCAACCTTTAATCAAATACAAGTAACAAATTTCATATAAAGACAATTTTCATTTTGCTTACCTGCAACAGCCACATGACAGAAATGGACTCAGTACTGTAGCTAGGTATGAATACATCATGGATTTGGCAGGAGGATTTGGGATGAGTGGAGTTGGTCCGCCACAACTTACCAAAACCACCAACCGAACAGATGCTGGACATCCCCTTGCTAGGGCTGCAGCTAAGGATGCCCTACCAAAGTGAAATACCGAATAAGTCATAATCCAAATACAGTGAACCCTCGCCACTTCGCGGTTCGACCATCGCGGATTCACCACTTCGCGGATTTTTTCCATAACCCATATATATACAGTAATATATATATATATATATATATATATATATATATATATATATATATATATATATATGTGTGTGTGTGTGTGTGTATATATATATATATATATATATATATATATATATATATATATATATATATATATATATATATATATATATATATATATATATTATATATATATACACACACACACACACACACACACACACATATATATATATATATATATATATATATATATATATATATATATATATATATATATACATATGTTATTTTTATTAATAAAATAAATTTTTGAATATACTTACCCGATAATCATGTAGCTGTCAACTCCGTTGCCCGACAGAATTCTATGGAGGGATACGCCAGCTATCACAATACTAGAAGGGGGTGTACTTACCAGCGCCACCTGTGGCCAGGTACTCAATCATTTGTTGTTGACACCTCCTCAATTATTCCTCGGTCCACTGGTTCTCTCTGGGGAGGAAAGGGAGGGTCGATTAAATCATGATTATCGGGTAAGTATATTCAAAAATTTATTTTATTAATAAAAATAACATTTTTCAATATTAAACTTACCCGATAATCATGTAGCTGATTCACACCCAGGGAGGTGGGTGAAAACCAGTGTACATGATTAAAGGATAGCTAAGTATCCCATATTTCATATAACAGTTATCTCAAATAACAATGAAATAATAAGTACCTGGTAAGGAAGTCGAATAGAACCGTTACTCTGCCTTTTATTTAAAGTTCGTCTTCCTTACTGAGCGCAGCGTTCCTCTTGGAGGCTGAATCAACCCAAAGGTGCCAAAGTACAAGGGGTTGCAACCCTACTAAAGGACCTCTACCAAACCTTTAACCCAGGCGCTTCTCAAGAATGAATAGACCACCCGCCAAATCCAAGGATGCGGAAGGCTTCTTAGCCTACCGTAACAACCATAAAAACAACAATAAAAGTATTCAAGAGAAAGGTTAAAAAGGTTATGGGATTAAGGGAATGTAGTGGCTGAGCCCTCACCTACTACTGCACTCGCTGCTACGAATGGTCCCAGGGTGTAGCAGTTCTCGTAAAGAGACTGGACATCTTTCAGATAAAATGATGCAAACACTGACTTGCTCCTCCAATAGGTTGCATCCATAATGCTCTGCAGAGAACGGTTTTTATTAAAGGCCAACGAAGTAGCTACAGCTCTTACTTCGTGGGTCCTTACCTTCAGCAATGCAAGGTCTTCCTCCTTTAAGTGAGAATGTGCTTCTCTGATCAGAAGCCTTATATAGTACGAAAGCCCATTCTTGGACATGGGTCTCGAGGGTTTCTTGATGGCACACCATAAGGCTTCTGACTGTCCTCGAATAGGTTTAGACCTCTTCAGATAATATTTGAGAGCTCTGACAGGGCAAAGAACTCTCTCTAGTTCGTTACCTACCATGTTGGAGAGGCTAGGTATTTCGAACGATCTAGGCCAAGGACGTGAAGGAAGCTCGTTCTTTGCTAGGAATCCAAGCTGAAAAGAACATGTAGCTGATTCGGTTGTGAAACCAATGTTCTTGCTGAAGGCATGAACCTCACTGACTCTCTTAGCTGTTGCAAGGCAAACGAGAAAAGCAGTCTTGAGGGTAAGATCCTTGAAGGAAGCTGACTGGAGAGGTTCGAACCTAGATGTCATAAGGAACCTTAAGACTACGTCTAGATTCCAGCCTGGAGTGGAAAGACGACGTTCTTTAGACGTCTCAAAAGACTTGAGAATGTCTTGAAGGTCCTTGTTGGAAGACAGGTCCAAACCCCTGTGGCGGAGAACTGAGGCCAACATGCTCCTATACCCTTTAATCGTAGGTGTTGAAAGGGATCTCTCATTCCTAAGATGAAGAAGGAAGTCAGCTATTTGGATCACAGAGGTATTGGTAGAGGATATTGAATTGGCTCTACACCAGCTTCGGAAGACCTCCCACTTAGACTGGTAGACTCTACGAGTGGAAATTCTTCTAGCTCTGGCAATCGCACTGGCTGCCTCCTTCGAAAAGCCTCTAGCTCTAGCGAATCTTTCGACAGTCTGAAGGCAGTCAGTCGAAGAGCGTGGAGGTTTGGGTGCAACCTGTCTACGTGTGGTTGACGTAGAAGGTCCACTCTTAGAGGTAGAGTCCTGGGGAAGTCGACTAGCCATTGAAGTACCTCTGTGTACCATTCTCTTGCAGGCCAAAGGGGAGCAACCAGCGTCAGCCGTGTCCCTTCGTGCGAGACGAATTTCTGCAGAACTTTGTTTATAATCTTGAACGGAGGGAATGCGTACAGGTCGAGATGGGACCAGTTCAGAAGAAAAGCATCCACATGAACCGCTGCAGGGTCTGGAACAGGGGAACAATAAAGCGGAAGTCTCTTGGTGATGGAGGTGGCAAACAGATCTATGGTAGGTTGACCCCACAAGGTCCAAAGTCTGTTGCACACACTCTTGTGGAGGGTCCATTCCGTGGGAATGACCTGATTCCTTCTGCTGAGGCGATCCGCTGAAACATTCATATCGCCCTGGATGAACCTCGTGACCAGTGTGAGGTTTAGACCTCTTGACCAAATGAGGAGGTCCCTTGCGATCTCGTAAAGGCTCCTCGAATGGGTCCCTCCTTGCTTGGAGATGTAAGCCAAGGCTGTGGTGTTGTCTGAATTCACCTCCACCACTTTGCCTAGCAGGAGGGACTTGAAGTTCAACAGGGCAAGATGAACTGCTAACAGTTCCTTGCAGTTGATGTGGAGTAATCCTTGTTCCTTGTTCCATACTCCTGAGCATTCCCGTCCGTCCAAGGTCGCACCCCAGCCCGAGTCCGATGCATCCGAGAAGAGATGAAGATGGGGGGTCTGGATGGCCAATGATAGACCCTCCTTGAGAAGGAGATTGTGCTTCCACCACCGGAGAGTGGTCTTCATCTCTTGGTTGATAGGGATAGAGACTGCTTCTAGAGTCGAGCCCTTGTCCCAATGAGCCGCAAGATGGAATTGAAGAGGGCGGAGGTGGAGTCTCCCTAGCTCGACAAACAGGGCCAGTGATGAGAGGGTCCCTGTGAGACTCATCCACTGTCTCACTGAGCAATTGCTCCTCTTCAGCATGCTCATGATGCACTCTAGGGCTTGGTTTATCCTGGGGGCCGATGGAAAAGCCCGAAAATCCCGACTCTGAATCTCCATTCCCAGGTACACAATGGATTGGGAGGGAATGAGTTGAGATTTCTCTATATTGACTAATAGACCTAGGTCTCTGATTAGATCTAAAGTCCAAGAGAGGTTCTCCAGACAACGACGACTCGTGGAGGCTCTCAACAGCCAGTCGTCTAGGTAGAGGGAGGCTCTGATGTTCGATAAGTGCAGGAATTTCGCTACATTCCTCATCAGATGAGTAAAGACCATAGGAGCTGTGCTTAGGCCAAAACACAGGGCTTGGAACTGATAGACAACCTTTCCGAAAACGAATCTCAGGAAAGGTTGGGAGTCTGGATGAATGGGAACGTGAAAGTATGCATCTTTCAAATCCAACGAGACCATCCAGTCCTCCTGTCTGACCGCTGCTAAGACCGACTTGGTCGTCTCCGTTGTGAACGTCTGCTTGGTGACATACTCGTTGAGAGAGCTGACGTCCAGCACCGGTCTCCAACCTCCTGTCTTCTTGGCCACAAGAAAGAGACGGTTGTAGAAGCCCGGGGATTGATGGTCCCGGACTATAACCACTGCCTTCTTCTGCACAAGTAGCGACACCTCCTGTTGCAATGCTAGCCTCTTGTCCTCTTCTTTGTAGTTGGGAGAGAGGTTGATGGGCGATGTGGTCAGAGGCGGTTTGAGGCAGAATGGAATCCTGTAACCGTACCTCAGCCAACTGACAGACTGTGCGTCTGCACCTCTCTTCTCCCAGGCTCGCCAGAAGATCTTGAGTCTGGCTCCTACTGTTGTCTGGAGAATCTGAGAGTCAGTTCTTTCCCTTAGATGTCCTGGGTCCTTTCCTAGACTTGCCCCTGTGAGAGTCTGGACGGGAGCTTCCTCGGCTGGGGGCTCTACCACGAAAGGGCGGTATGAACCTCGTAGCCGGGGTATCAGCCACTGGGGAGCGATAAGTCTTGGGGACAGAGGTGGTAACCTTAGACTTACGAGCCGATGAGGCTACAAGATCGTGCGTGTCCTTCTGTATCAGGGCAGCCGACAAGTCCTTAACTAGCTCCTCGGGAAAGAGGAACTTTGAGAGTGGAGCAAAAAGGAGTTGTGACCGTTGGCACGGTGTAATGCTGGCGGAGAGGAAGGTACACAGTTGTTCCCTTTTCTTCAACACCCCTGATACAAATAACGACGCTAGCTCACCCGATCCATCTCTGATGGCCTTATCCATGCAGGACATAATTAGCATGGCAGAATCTTTGTCCGCAGGAGAGGTTTTCTTGCTGAGGGCTCCCAGGCACCAGTCGAGAAAGTTGAACATTTCGAAAGCTCTGAACAACCCTTTCAGAAGATGATCCAGGTCTGAGAAGGTCCAACAAACCTTCGAGCGTCTCATCGCAGTCCTCCTAGGCGAGTCCACCAGACTTGAGAAGTCAGCCTGGGCAGAGGCAGGTACTCCCAAGCCTGGTGCTTCCCCTGTGGCATACCAAACGCAACCTTTCGAAGCGAGCTTCGTTGGAGGGAACATGAAGGAAGTCTTGCCAAGGTGTTGTTTAGACTGAAGCCACTCCCCTAAGATCCTTAAAGCCCTCTTGGAGGATCTAGCTAGGACAAGCTTAGTATAGTTGGACTTAGCTTGTTGTACGCCCAGCGAAAACTCAGATGGAGGAGAGCGGGGAATAGCAGAGACGAAGTGGTCTGGGTAAATCTCCCTGAGTAGAGCCAAGACCTTTCTAAAATCAATAGACAATGGAGAAAGCTTAGACTCCTCCACGTCTGATGAGGGATCAAGGTGTGCCTCCTCATCATCCGACACTTCATCAGCAGAGGGTAGCGAAGCGATAGGACCAGAATGCTGAACCGCAGAGTCAGAACGGGTAGGAACAATAACAGAGGTTTCCTCATCTTGAGGGAAAACCTGAGGCTCAGACTGCATAGGCTGAACAACAGACGAAGCAGAAGGCAGGCGCATGGGTGAAGGAGGTTGACTCCTAGCAAGAGTTGAACCCAAGGATTGCACAAGCTGAGCGGAGGACGGAGGCGGAGTAGTCCGTTCCTGTTCCTGTGAGATGAGTGGAGCATGAAGAGGTTGAGGCTGCGCAGAACAAGGTAAAGTTCTCGCCAGCTGAGGCTCCTGAGGCGCAAGTCCATGGTGTAGAGGAGCTTGCCTAGATGAGGGTTGAGCTCGCTGCAGCGATGGTTGAGCAGACAGACTCACGGAGGGGAGAGGTTGTTGTACCCCAACCGAGAGTTGCACCACTGGTGGAGCAGCAAGGGGAGGAGGAGGAAGAGTGGAATAACTCTCCTGATCCCAAAGCAAGGGTTGCCTTAAAGAAGGCTGAGGCTGAACAACACTGGGAACAGCAAACTCCGAAAGTGGCTCAACATCGTACGCCTGGCAGATGGTGCTGCGACCAGGCGGAGCAGGTGCAGGCTGGGCGAGCACAGGCGGAGCGAGAACAGGTGGAGGGAGTGTAGGCGGAGGAGGAGGTGCAACACTCTCAGCCCGACACTCACGCATCAAGTCCGAAAGCTGAGCTTGCATGGACTGAAGCAGGGTCCACTTGGGGTCGGCAGAAACGATAACAGACTGAGGTAAAGTCACAGTCGGGCTCTGTAAAGGCAGAACCTTACTCCTTTTGGGCGGAGTACAGTCGACCGATGACTGAGGCGAGTCGGAGCTGAGCCAATGACTACAACCTGGCTGAGCACTCGCTGACTGAACTCTCCGTTTAAGCGGTCTCGAGACCTGAGACCAACGTTTCTTCCCTGCATGTTGATCAGCGGACGAGAAGACGGGCTCAATCGTCTGCAGGTGGGAGTGACGGTCTAAGGAAGACACGCCCGCAACCACCGAGGATAATTCTGTGCGCCTAACAAGGCCTGTCGAACCCTTAAGCCCTTCGACATTGCTTCTCCCCTGGCCATGGGAGCTTGCAAGAGGTCCCGGACTGGGAGGACGACTGGCTCGCACAGAAAAATCCTCACGCACCACACTGGCACCACTAGCACTTGGCACTGCACAGACACTAGCACTCGTCACAGCACTGGCACTATTTCCACCCACTGCACTCTTGACCTTCAGTTCTTTAACCTCAGCCATCAGAGACTTATGGTCACTTACCACTGATTCTACTTTATCTCCTAAAGCCTGAATAGCACGCAAAACAGTTGACATATCAGGCGGAGGGCACACAGTAGGTTCGGGGGTAGCCACTACAGGGGTAGGAAAAGGTAGGGGATCATGAGGTGAGGAAAACATAGAAGAGTGAGAAGAACTTCTCCTAACTCTACCTCTCTCTAACTTAGATGAATATTTTAAAAGACGGACAAAATCCAATTCCGAAAGTCCGGCGCACTCCTCACATCGATTTTCTAATAGACAGGGCCTGTCCCTACAGTCAGAACAAGCGGTGTGAGGATCTACCGAGGCCTTCGGAATACGCCTATTGCAAGACCTACATCGTCTATGGGAGGGAGCTTGCGAAACGTCAGACATCTTGTTTCAAAGAGTTAGTCAAAGGGTGATTCAAAAACAAGCAAAAATTCATTAACCGTTAACCAGTATTTATATAAAAGCTATCTAGCTAATATAAAAAGGATTCCAGTATGCGACAGCCGTTAATCTAAGAGAATACTTCACCAAATATCCATGAATAAACTCGAAGACCATAAGCGTATCCCAGAACGTCTAGCCGGAAGCACGACAGAGGAATAATTGAGGAGGTGTCAACAACAAATGATTGAGTACCTGGCCACAGGTGGCGCTGGTAAGTACACCCCCTTCTAGTATTGTGATAGCTGGCGTATCCCTCCATAGAATTCTGTCGGGCAACGGAGTTGACAGCTACATGATTATCGGGTAAGTTTAATATTGAAATATATATATATATATATATATATATATATATATATATATATATATATATATATATATATATATATATATATATATATGTATGTATATATATATATATATATATATATATATATATATATATATATATATATATATATATATATATATATATATATATATATATATATACATCTAAAGTAGGAAGATGTGATGTAGTTCTAAGGGAAAAGTATGGGAAATATGTCTGGGTAATAAGCAAAGCTCTACCTCCAGTTTGTTTCTTCATTATGATCAGAGAAAAATGTAAACAAAACATTGGTTGCCATTTTTTATCGTGCTTTTTAGCATGTTTAGGAAACTCATGATATAAAATCACCTTTAATATTTGTGCCTGTTTTAGTTTAGGGTACTGTAGTACATGCATTAAGTGTTCTGTACATTAAAGGGTAGTTTGTTAACAGTATTACGTACAAGGGAAGGTTTTAAAAGTCTGAATATACATGTTGAATAAATAGGTAAATATGGTGTCACTACTTCGCGGATTTTCACCTATCGAGGCCGCGTCTGGAACCTATCTACCGCGATAAACGAGGGTTCACTGTACTGTATATAAATACATACAGCATGTTACTTATCTAAAGGGCAGGGAAACATTCACCACATAAGGAGACAGAGAGAACTTTGTTAACTATTCACACAATCAATGGAATAAAAAAAGTTATGAAATAAACTTGTTTTACTATTCAACAAAAATTATTTTCATAACTGAAAAGGAATATACAAATATTAATGCATGGTAGGGATAGCTAATTAAGATCACTATAAACCTTTGAGAGAGGTGTAATCAAAGAAAAAGAAAAAACTACAAGATAAAATTTACCCCCAATTTACATTAGATCCAACCAAACATACATTTCGTCATGTAGTGACTTAACAGATATATAATCTAAAAACAAAATTTTACACCAAATAAGATTCCTGCAAGGTAAATAAACAAAGTTCTACTAAACTGAGAAAATGTTTCCATGTAAAATTACGGTTCTTCAACATTGTCAATGAAGGCCACTAATGTTCCACTCTACCCATCATTAATGTGTTAGTAATCAATTAATATCACATTTTCTTTCCTTTTTTTCTCTTTACTTGAAATTTACAGTAAAGTCAGACTTTGCCAATCATGGGAGTAGGTTGGTGGGACCCTTCCCCCCAGGTAAATAGGGGAAAACATGGACAATAGATGCCCCTTAATGGCACTCCACTAACTCAAGACCCCTTTATTTCACATTACAACTAGTGAAAACTCATGTACTACAGCCCTAAAAGAAAATAAAGTAGCAATACTCTTAAATATAGGACCAAATACATAAAAAGGAGAGAATTCCATTACAGTACACCAAACAGAAGACAAAATGCCATTATTACCTATGCAATTGAAAATTTACTTGTATAAAGGTACCATTCCCAGCTTACTCTCATCTCTATGTTAGGCTGCATTTGGTTTTGTGTAAGTAGATGCTTTTTTGACAATTATACTGTATATAAGAACACTGAGTTATAAAAACTTAATACTGTACAGGATACTGTACTCTGTTATGTAACAAAGCAGAATAAGTTGAAACTGATCCTTTTCTAGACCCTTCTATAACACTATAATGACTTTTTATCTTCTCTATCAAGGGCCTGTTTTGCATCTAGTGTTATATAACTATGAATAAATACCCATACATATTGCTTTATAGAATGCTAGGCCCAATAGCAAATCCATGAATTGTAACGACTGATTGTACTCAAATTTTTAAAAATTCATTACTTAAATTGAAATTTTTTTTCTTCCGGTACATAAACATCTTTAGTATTGTGTATAGAACTCAATTTTGCAATCCCATTACTGTACCAAATTATACAGTCCAGTAACTGGAAAAAAACCATCTCTGACAGTAGAAAGCATATAAAAAAAATGTTATTTTTATTAATAAAATAAATTTTTGAATATACTTACCCGATAATCATGTAGCTGTCAACTCCGTTGCCCGACAGAATTCTATGGAGGGATACGCCAGCTATCACAATACTAGAAGGGGGTGTATTTACCAGCGCCACCTGTGGCCAGGTACTCAAGTACTTCTTGTTGACACCTCCTCAATTATTCCTCGGTCCACTGGTTCTCTATGGGGAGGAAGGGAGGGTCGATTAAATCATGATTATCGGGTAAGTATATTCAAAAATTTATTTTATTAATAAAAATAACATTTTTCAATATTAAACTTACCCGATAATCATGTAGCTGATTCACACCCAGGGGGGTGGGTGAAAAACCAGTGTACAAGACTAAAGGATAGCTAAGTATCCCGTATTTCATATAATCAGTTATCCACAATAACAATGAAATAATAAGTACCTGGTAAGGAAGTCGACTTGAACCGTTACTCTGCCTTTAATAAGATCGTCTTCCTTACTGAGCGCAGCGTTCCTCTTGGGAGGCTGAATCAACTCAAAGGTGCTAAAGTATACAGGGCTGCAACCCATACTAAAGGACCTCATCAAAACCTTTAACCTTGGCGCTTCTCAAGAAAGAATTGACCACCCGCCAAATCAACAAGGATGTGGAAGGCTTCTTAGCCGACCGTACAACCCATAAAAAGTATTCAAGAGAAAGGTTAATAAGTTATGGGATTATGGGAATGTAGTGGCTGAGCCCTCGCCTACTACTGCATTCGTTGCTACGAATGGACCCAGGGTGTAGCAGTACTCGTAAAGAGACTGGACATCTTTGAGATAGAATGATGCGAACACTGACTTGCTTCTCCAATAGGTTGCATCCATAACACTCTGCAGAGAACGGTTCTGTTTGAAGGCCACTGAAGTAGCCACAGCTCTCACTTCATGTGTCCTTACCTTCAGCAAAGCAAGGTCTTCTTCCTTCAGATGAGAATTTGCTTCTCTAATCAGAAGCCTGATGTAGTAAGAAACTGAGTTCTTAGACATTGGTAGAGAAGGCTCCTTGATAGCACACCATAAGGCTTCTGATTGTCCTCGTAATGGTTTTGACCTTCTTAGATAGTACTTAAGAGCTCTAACTGGGCAAAGTACTCTCTCCAGTTCGTTCCCCACCATGTTGGACAGGCTTGGGATCTCGAACGACTTAGGCCAAGGACGGGAAGGAAGCTCGTTTTTAGCCAAAAAACCGAGCTGCAAGGAACATGTAGCCGTTTCAGATGTGAAACCTATGTTCCTGCTGAAGGCGTGGATCTCACTTACTCTTTTACCTGTTGCTAAGCACACGAGGAAAAGAGTTTTAATGTGAGGTCCTTAAAAGAGGCTGATTGGAGCGGTTCAAATCCTGATGACATTAGGAACCTTAGGACCACGTCTAGATTCCAGCCTGGAGTGGACAACCGACGTTCCTTTGAGGTCTCAAAAGACCTAAGGAGGTCCTGTAGATCTTTGTTGGAGGAAAGATCCAAGCCTCTGTGGCGGAAAACCGCTGCCAACATACTTCTGTAACCCTTGATCGTAAGAGCTGATAGGGATCTTACGTTCCTTAGATGTAACAGGAAGTCAGCAATCTGGGTTACAGTGGTACTGGTTGAGGAAACTGCATTGGCCTTGCACCAGCTTCGGAAGACTTCCCATTAAGACTGATAGACTCTGAGAGTGGATGTCGTCCTTGCTCTGGCAATCGCTCTGGCTGCCTCCTTCGAAAAGCCTCTAGCTCTTGAGAGTCTTTCGATAGTCTGAAGGCAGTCAGACGAAGAGCGTGGAGGTATGGGTGAACCTTCTTTACGTGAGGTTGACGCAGAAGATCCACTCTAGGAGGAAGAGTCCTGGGAACGTCGACCAGTCATTGCAGTACCTCGGTGAACCATTCTCTCGCGGGCCAGAGGGGAGCAACCAACGTAGCCGTGTCCCTTTGTGAGAGGCGAACTTCTGAAGTACCCTGTTGACAATCTTGAACGGCGGGAATGCATACAGGTCGAGATGGGACCAATCCAGCAGAAAGGCATCCACGCGAACTGCTGCTGGGTCTGGAATCGGAGAACAATACAAGAGGAGCCTCTTGGTCATCGAGGTAGCGAATAGATCTATGGTTGGCTGACCCCACAGGGCCCAAAGTCTGCTGCAAACATTCTTGTGAAGGGTCCACTCTGTGGGGAAGACCTGACCCTTCCGGCTGAGGCGATCTGCTATGACATTCATATCGCCCTGAATGAGCCTCGTTACCAGCGTGAGCTTTCGATCTTTTGACCAAATGAGGAGGTCCCTTGCGATCTCGAACAACTTCCTCGAATGAGTCCCTCCCTGCTTGGAGATGTAAGCCAAGGCTGTGGTGTAGTCGGAGTTCACCTCCACCACCTTGTTAAGCTGGAGGGACTTGAAGTTTATCAAGGCCAGATGAACTGCCAACAACTCCTTGCAATAGATGTGAAGTGTCCTTTGCTCCTGATTCCATGTTCCCGAGCATTCCTGTCCGTCCAGTGTCGCACCCCAGCCCGTGTCCGATGCGTCCGAGAAGAGACGGTGGTCGGGGGTCTGAACAGCCAATGGTAGACCTTCCTTGAGAAGAATGCTGTTCTTCCACCACGTTAGAGTAGACCTCATCTCTTCGGAAACAGGAACTGAGCCCGTCTCTAGCGTCATGTCCTTTATCCAGTGAGCAGCTAGATGATACTGAAGGGGGCGGAGGTGGAGTCTCCCTAACTCGATGAACAGGGCCAGCGATGAAAGTGTCCCTGTTAGACTCATCCACTGCCTGACTAAGCATCGGTTCCTTCTCAGCATGCTCTGGATGCATTCTAGGGCTTGGAAGATCCTTGGGGCCGACGGAAAAGTCCGAAAAGCTCGACTCTGAAGATCCATACCCAAGGAGACAATGGTCTGGGATGGAACGAGCTGAGACTCCTCAAAATTGACCAGGAGGCCCAGTTCCTTGGTCAGATCCATAGTCCATTTGAAAATCTCCAGACAGCGACGACTTGTGGGAGCTCTTAAAAGCCAGTCGTCTGACGGAGCCGGACACAAGATCATGATACTGCTGCACAGTCTGTAAACTGTCAATCATGGGCAAGCGAGGAAGTACAGTGACAACCCGAATCTGTCTAGACTGTCTGGGTCGTACAGACAACTCCTTAACGGGTTGTTGAGGTTGCCGCACTGCGTCACAACAAGTCCCTTCTGTTGGTTGTTGAACGTCTTCCCCGTGACACATTGACTCCGTAAACAAAAAATCCTCTAACAAGGACTAAGCTTGGACTGCATGTCATGCAACACAGCTCAAGGTCTATGGGAGCAGGTGTGGTAACAGACGGGATTAGCGGCTGAAGTGGAACCAGTACCTTCCCTGTAAGCATGTTATGCTTAAATAAAAGTCCATAAGAGGTTATGCAGCTAAAGGCTCCCTCCAAATGACAGAGTCCTCAAGGGAATATCAGAAGGAGGGAGAAAAGAACTTTCTCATCTACAGGGACCTTATCCTAGAAAAGCTAAGTTCTCTGAGTGAGGGTTCACTGGTGCAAAAGCAGCAGACTAGAAGGCAACGTTATGAAACTGCTTGACAGTCTAGTGAGTTGGCAACAACCCAAGATGTGTTGAGAAGCATGCGGTAAGATATGCAGAGCATGATGTATGCAGAGTATGCTGTATGCAGAGCATGCTGTATGTAGAGCATGTTGTATGCAGAGCATGCTGAATGCAGAGCATGCTGTATGCAGAGCATGTTGTATGCAGAGCATGCTGAATGCAGAGCATGCTGTATGCTGAGCATGTAGTAAGCAGAGCCTGCTGTAAGCAGAGCCTGCTGTAAGGAAAGCAGAGCGTGTGCATGGCGTTTAACATTTCTCAGAAATTCCATGACCAGTGCTAGAGTGCTTTATGCATGCTTGCATGGGGTTTAAACCATGGTAAGAAAATGGAGGTAAGGTATGCTGAACAGCAGAGTCAGAACGAGCTGGAACAACAATAGTTGTGGTTTCCTCTTCAAGACTCCGATGAGGGAACACCTGAGGCTCAGTCTGCAAAGGCTGAATAAAAGACAAGCAGAAGGAAGGCGCATGGGTGGAGGAGGCTGACTCCTAGCATGAGTGGTTGAACCCAAGGGTGCGCTTGCTGAGCGGTTGGCGGAAGCGGAGTAGCAAGTTCCAGTTCCTGTGGTGTGAGCGGAGCGCGATGAGGAAGAGGCTGCGCAGAACAAGGTAAATGTCTCGCAAGCTGAGGCTCCTGAGGCGCAAGGCTAAGGTGTTGTGGTGCTTGCCTTGTGGAGGGTTGAGCTCGCTGCAGCGAGAGCTGAGGAGACTGACTCATGGACGGGAGAGGTTGTTGTACCTCAACCGAGTGTTGCATCACTGGTGGAGCAGCAAGTGGAGGCGGAGGAAGAGAGGTATAATCCTCCTGATCCCAATGTAAAGGTTGCCTTAAGGAAGGCGGAGGCTGAACACCACAGGGAACAGCAAACTCAGCACGTGGCTCAACATCGTACGCCTGGCAGGTGGAACTGCTGGCAGGTGGTACTGCGATCAGGCGGAGCGAATGTAGGTGGAGGGAGTGTAGGCGGAGGCGGAGGAGCAACACTCTCAGCCCGACACTCACGCATCAAGTCCGAAAGCTGTGCTTGCATGGACTGTAGTAGAGTCCACAACATCGTACGCCTGGCAGATGGTACTGCGATCCGGCGGAGCGAGTGTAGGTGGAGGGAGTGTAGGCGGAGGCGGAGGAGCAACACTCTCAGCCCGACACTCACGCATCAAGTCCGAAAGCTGTGCTTGCATGGACTGTAGTAGAGTTCACAACATCGTACGCCTGGCAGGTGGTACTGTGATCAGGCGGAGCGATCATAGGCGGGGGGGAGTGTAGGCGGAGGCGCAACACTCTCAGCCCGACACTCACGCATCAAGACCGAAAGTTGTGACTGTATGGACTGCAGTAGAGTTAACTTGGGGTCGGCAGACACTAAGTTCTGCTGAGGTAAAGCCTTAACAGCAGAGATCTGTTGTGGCAGAACCTTACTCCTCTTAGGCGGAGTGTAATCAACTGATGACTGAGGAGAGTCAGAGCTAACCCAATGACTGCATTCGGGTTGTGAACTTTAACTTCGTACGTCTGGCATAGGTCTGGACTTAACGTTTAAGAGGTCTTGAGACCTGAGACCAGCGTTACTCTGCCTTTATTTTCTCCCCTAATCTCTTCTGCAGACGAGCAAAATAAGGGCTCAATCGTCTGCGGGTGGGAGTGACGGTCTCGGTAAGACACGCCCACAACCACCGAGAATACTTCTGTGCGCCGATCAAGGCCTGCTGAACCCTTATGCCCTTCGACATTGCTTCTCCCCTGGGCTTGGGAGCTTGCAAGAGGTCCCGGACTGGGAGGACGACTGGCGCGCACAAAAGTACCCTCACGCACTAATCACTTATCACTTTGATTTCTGTTTGCACTTATTTCACTGAACTCGAAACTTTAAGTGGTTTGTACCTGAAATACGCAATTCTATCCTTTCTCAAAGTTAGTAATTGCGAAAACAGAATTACAAAGTAACAGAAAAATCTAATGAAAGATAATTCAGTGGTTGGAAAGAGACTAAACACTAGATCACTCTAGAAACGTTTAGTTTCTTCCCCTAAAGAGACTAGGGAGAAGAGCAAAAACGATAACGACGTTACTCGTACGCCTGGCAGGCTTGAATGAAACGTTTATCCTCTTTCTCCCTCCGTCTCTATCTCTCTCTCTCTCTCTCTCTCTTGACTTAGTACCTGAGAGAAGAGCCCAAACATATATATCGTTAAAACATATTATTGTTAAAGGAAAAAACTGAAAAGTTCCTTTATTAGGATCAAAACCATTAAGTAAAGAAAGAATGAACAAAACGCTAGACACGGTTACTCTTACTGCAACGTGAAACCGTGAACATTCTTTCTCTATCGTAACGATAGAGTGCAAGTTGAACGTTCTGAACGTCAACAACTGCAGAGACAAAACAAAACGTTAGTTCAACTTTGAAAACAGTACGAGACTGTCAAAGAAAATCTTTCAAACTCTGTGGCGGAAATAGCATAATATGTTAACAGGTAAAACCGAAATGACGGGCTCAAAGTTTATTAACTTCGGTAAAAGACCGCCTACTATTAGGAAGGTCGAATATAAACAAATATAAAAATTAATTTTAATGAGTTTATAATAAAAGGAAGTTAATCGAAGAGGCCTATAAGAGGCGGAGAGATATAAAATAAATCTATAACTTTCGTTAAGCAAAATTAAGAAAGAGAGTCTATACTCTCTTAGACACCAACACTTCCGTCTAAGGGAAGGGTCGGCCATTGAAAGGTGAACGAGAGTTCAAACTCTCTCGTCACCATAATTAATCAAATTAATTCCAAAAGCTAACTAAGCTAATATAGAAGTTTCCAGTAAAGCGACAGCCGAAATCAAAGAGAAATACTTCACCAAAGTCGTGAAAATACTCCAAGAACATAAGCGTATCCCAGAACGTCTTGCCGGAAGCACGACAGAGGAATAATTGAGGAGGTGTCAACAAGAAGTACTTGAGTACCTGGCCACAGGTGGCGCTGGTAAATACACCCCCTTCTAGTATTGTGATAGCTGGCGTATCCCTCCATAGAATTCTGTCGGGCAACGGAGTTGACAGCTACATGATTATCGGGTAAGTTTAATATTGAAAAATTAAGTTTCTTGAATCAAGATTAAAATGGAACTTTCCTTACCCATAACCATGACCAATCACAACACACTTTCGTCCTTGAGGTATGAAAAGGTCAAAGACAAGAGTTATGTGATCAAGCATCTGTGCAAACGTATATTGAGATGGATCCCTTGGAGCCGAGCTTAATCCATGGCCTAGCAAATCCGGAGCAACAACCTGTCAAATACACACATTAGCATTTCATTAATAAGCAGTTGAATGCCCTGTTAAAGAACCGACGCTTACTTAAAATAACATTATAAATAATTATCTCCGATCTATACAAACTTTTTAATATTATTATTATTATTATCATCATTACTTGCTAAACTAAAACCCTAGTTGAAAAAGCACGATGCTATAAGCCCACGGGCTTCAACAGGGAAAATAGCCCAGTGAGGAAAAGAAACAAGGAAAAATAAAATAGTCTAAGAACAGTAACATTAAAATAAATATTTCCTATATAAATTATGAAAACTTTTAACAAAACAAGAGGAAGTGAAATAAGAGAATATTGTGCCCAAGTGTACCCTCAAGCAAGAGAACTCTAACCCAAGACAGTGGAAGACCATGGTACAAAGGCTATGGCACTACCCATAAGATGTAGGTTTTTAAGGTAATAATGAGGCCTGTTCTTAGCAAAAAGGGAATCTATTACTAAATACAGACTGCCAAATGGTAACCAAGTACAATATCCATCAGGAAGCTTCCAAATTTTGCACAATCTTTATGATTTATTCCTCTATCAATATCTTTATTGAATTCAAAACATGAAAAAATAGTATGAAATGCTTTTCTTTCATCAACCAATTTGTCTCTCATTATAAAACGTAACAATATCTGGCTGTATTGAAGTCTATTAGCTACTTTGCTTTTGAGAGAGAGAGAGAGAGAGAGAGAGAGAGAGAGAGAGAGAGAGAGAGAGAGAGAGAGAGAGAGAGATCAGATTCAAATCTTTTCAACAATTAACAAGATCCAAAGATGAACACATTCAAGCTTTTACAAAGAAATAAAACTGGGCGTACCTCATAACCACAGCAAACAAAATACCACAGTTGCTGCCTCCACAAATCGCTGCTTCCTCCCATTCCATGTAAGAAAAGTAGTAATGGCTTTTGCTGTCAAAAGGAAAAAAAATAACTCTTACTATATGATACTAAAATTACAAAACCATACATTACCCGATTAATTAAGATATTTTTTCAAGTTGGATGGTAGCTATGGATATTCTATTTTCCTTTTGAAAAAATATGTTATTGTATTATATACAGCACTGCCATCAAATATTCTTGTGGCTAATTTAGCTGGCCTTGGGCCAATATGGGCTATTTCATTCTGATGGGGAACTACTCATAATACACACAGTATATATACAGTACTGTACTCAAAAGATGAGCAAAATATGAAAAAAATTAATTCATCAGAATTTAATAATTTACAAAGCTCTTCAAAGAACAACCTAATGCTACATGCTGTCAAGGATAGTCATGCCTATTGAAATATTTAAAGCTTCTACTTCTTATCACTATAGGCCTATTCTCAAGAGCTGCCTATATACCTTGTAATCGTTATGTAACCTGCTTGTTAATGCTGGTACTGTATCTATTATTTCCTTATAACTGCTTTTGGGATTTTTCCTTTATATTCCATTTTTTCCGTTATTTACTATAGCAATAAATCTAGGTTGTTTCAATTAGTTATGCCCTGTATATTGTACAGTACACAGTAATTTTTTAGATCTTGTGCATTATAACAAATTTACAACTCTTCAGCTACACATGACAAATTTTGAAGGACTGTAGCTTGAAATCACTTTTAAATGAATAAAAGCCTGTTTTTCACCAAATTAACAGATTTTCAATCAAATTGGAATCTACAATGTTCAACACTGTAAACTAGAAATGGAGCATTGCTCTAAACAAATTATTGAAAATTTCATTTAGATCTTATACATAGTATAATGCACAGAAAAAAAGGAGATACTCTATAATACATGCATAAAGAGACATTAAGGAATTTACAAATCTTAAGCAAAAGGAATATTGACATCCTACCAAAATGGCAGCACGTACCTCTCATAAACTCCTTAGACAAGTAAGACCTAAGTAGAGAATGTAATAAATGTGAAGACTGCATAATGTTCTAAAATGTATGTACTGTACTTTCAATTATAGAAAATTTTAAATCTAATATTCATAACTTGGATTTCATGCAAGAAAAACCAACAACAGAATAGTATTTACAATGAGGCAACTGTAGAAGAAGTAAATGGCCACGAGGAAGGGATTATATCACACACTTGTGAACCAAAGATGGCCTTTGATCGAGTATCATGAGAAAAATTAAATAATAATTATTATACTAATAATGTTACTCTAGCACAATACAAGATCTACAAGTGAATACAGTGGCAGATGCATAAGAAATTAAAGTAAATGTTGTGATAAGTGTCAATCAAGGATTAACCCAGAGGAAAAGAAAATAAGAGGACAGAAAGAAAGACACAGAAGCTAATATGCAGTACTATTGTACATTATACGAATACAGTATAACTTTAATATAAACAGTAGATTCTGAGCAAGCGGTTATAAAATATTCAAAACATGAAAGAGTTGAATAGAAAGGTATAACTAAAAGCAAGAATAAGAAAAAGTGCTTATGATGACTGAAAAGGAAAAAAAGAAAGAGTATTCAGGTGAGCAGCCACATGATGATGTCAGAAAGGTGAATGGGTGTGAATTACCTACAGTGTATACAATGTAATAAATGGTGTAACAAGATACTCAGAACTGCAAAACATGCAGTCAGGTATTTTTTATGATAAAAAAATATAATGGCAAAGGCTTCATTAGAAGCATTCAAACATTAATATTCCAGCCATTTTATCCAGTCTCTTGCTCACTTGGATATTAAAATCTCTCAGGGAAAAAGTGTGTACAAGCACTTGTATTAATAATATATCGTAAAGTCTTGAATGCTGAAAGAATGTTCTAGGAGACTCAATAATGTGCTGTAAGCAGAACATAGGAAAATGTAACCTTAGTGTCTTGGGTGGATTTTATGATCGTCGTCTACCTCTAGATGATCATGAAAACAATGAGAAAGATAATTAAAGGTCATGAGTTCCCATTCAGCTTGAGAGAAAAAAAAAATAAAGTATAATTTTCACTGAACTCTAGGCAAGTTTCTGAAAAAAATTTGACCATAGAATTAACCTTTAAACATCTAAAACTTTAATATAAAAATTCTTTCACCATTTTAATTTGCCAAAATACACACAAACCTTCACTCTGCATTCTGTGTTGTTCTGGCAGAACTCTGAATCTTCATTTGATTTAGCCTTTTGCCACCAAAATACAAGTCGGCGGGCTTCTTGCATATGATCATACGGCACTTCTTCCTCCTCTGGTTCCTCAACACCTGGAAACTGTAAGTTGGGTGCACTGTGATCTACTGCCCTTGCACGAAGAGATAAAGATGGACTAGCAGTTGCTGGTGTAGGTGGACCACTTGATGATGGCGTATCATTCATCTCAGTAGGACTCTGACAAACTTCGTGCCCTATTAAAGAATATGGCCCATTTTAACTCGTACACATTTAGTTTTCAAAATAAAATAATTTGAATATATATTCATTGTCTATTAGAAAAAGCTAGGACTATTACACAAAAGTGCCATTCCGATACTAACCTGACTGATCTAATTCTTGTGAACATGCCTGTGGAACATCTAATGATAGTGAAACTTCCTGACCCTGAGACAAATGACCAACTGATATGGCATGTACACTTGATATATGAAGCTGAAGATTATTCTTACCAATATCAACATCACTGTCCAACGAGCCCCGTCTGCTGTTAAGAGAACCACTTTCCATTTCAGACACTTTAGATTGAATAGCTTCATTCAAATCAGTGAAGTCAGAGCTTTCTTCGTGACCATCAAATCCCAGATTTATAACCCCCTCTCTACTCTCCAAGTAATAATTAGACTTATGCTCCTTGAAGCTAAGAGATGTTCCAGAAGTAGAAGCTTCACCTTCAGACATCTGGTTTGCACAAGATGCCTCGGACCTTGGTATAACATCAGGTAGGAGCACTGGGGGATTGGTTGGCACATCTAGCAAATAATAATCTTCTGGCATTGAAGGTAAAGCACAGGCTCCCTCTGACAAGAGTTTTGTTTTATCAGAGCTAGTGCTTTGAGCACACTCTTTGTCCTGGTTTACAATGACACCTCCCTTATATGTTAGGGACATTCTGGATAGCTTGAGTGCTGGGAGAGAATGGCTTTCCTGTAATGGATTTCTTGTCAAAGATGACTCGGCTGTTCCACTTTCTCCACGAAATGATCCAGTCTGGTTAAAATTCAAAAAGCTCTCTCCCAGGCCATTTTGTAGAGCCTCTATACTAGAACGAGGATGTTTGGACTCGTGCTTTAAGCTATTATTCTGTGATCCATTTTTCGAGCTTGTTCCTCCTGTGTCTCCTCTGCTGGAATCAAATCTAAGAAAATCAGGTCGGAGAGTATTAGAAGCTTGTCTGTGGATGGCCATGAGGGAGCTACTGAGAGAAAACTTAGATCTTTCGGATCTTGATCGAGGTTTTGGGCTGTTAGTATTAGACTTGGGGCTATGATTTCGACCTGCTAGCTTTGGACTACAAGGACACGATCTAGATTGTCGGGGACTGTGAGTAGGAGGGGCTAAACGTAAAGCAGCATCTGGAGAACTGCTGCCATCATTTACATTCATGCTGACACCATCCACAATGTCCTGAGTTACCACCCCTTCAGAAAATAAAGTGAAACTGGTTCTTAATTCATTATCTAATACTCTGTATGCACGTGCTAGCTGTTCATCACTTGCACTGTACCTGTAAGAAAAAATTTTTTGTATTTAAAACTTTAAAAAACAAAGCCAGTTTCTCTTTTTATTTTCAAATAATAAAAATTTTCAGAGGTCTTAGAAGGACCTATAATTCTAAGCAAATGTACATCCATTAAGCACCCTAAAACAAAATGATCTACCTTTTTGTTTCTTCCTCTAAGTGTCGCTAAGAAGAGAAACAAAAACAAATATCAGTTACAAATTATTTTCACAAAATATTTAAAGACTTTTCAATAAATCAGACACATATTTGTCATGTGCTTTATCATTCACAAGCATTGAAATTACTCCTTCTAAAACTTAATAAAGTTTTATTTTTCCTAACAATACAAATCTGTAGCTATTTATAGGGGTAATACTTTCGGCGAAGCTGAAAGACGAGCCATTAGACTTTTAGCGAAGGTTAACTACCTACCCGCTAGTTAGCGTGTGTGTAGGGGGGTAGTAACTACCCCTCTCACACACCTGGGCTGTGAACCTCACTTTGCTTGGAGGTAAGACTTCAAGAAGGACTGTTGCTGGTGGACCAATTTGTATAAATAGTTACAGGAGAGCTGTAGGTAGGCGATCGGCGAGCAGAGATCTGCGACGAAATTCAGCGAGCTCGCCATCGACAATAGGTGAGCTGAAGAATAGTAGTATGGTTCAACAATTAGCGAGTTGGTGATCGGCAAGCTGACGATTGGCGATCAGCAAGCCGGAGATCGACGATCGGCAAAAGACGAGCAGACAATAGGCGAGTTAGCGATCGGCAAACGACAAGTTGGCGATCGGCGAACAACAAGTTGGCAATTGGCCACCTGGTGATTGGTGAGAAGCCAGTGAGCAGGTCGGGACTCTGGAGATTAAATGGGCCGCAGAAAGCCACGAACAGCAGTTCGAAGGCGAGAGGTCGGAGAGGAGCATTGGACAGACAAACGCCGCAAGGTTGGAGAACGGCGAGTCCAAGGAGTCAGGTGAGACAGGCGAGGGTCAGGAACCAGTGGGTGAATGGCGAGATAGACGAGACTTGTCAGGCTGACGATATCTTGGCGGAGGCGAGAGCCGAGGAGTAGGCGAACGGCGAGGTTCTTGACGATCCTCCATAGGGGATCGTCCAGCAGATTTTGACGATGAGCCAAACAGACATCTCTTTGCCAGAGGCAAAGGCACGCGTCTGAGGTGACAAGGAGGACCACAAACTCAGTGAGGTTGCCGATGAAGCAGGAAGATCTCTGAAAGGTCTGCGGATGGATGTCTCTATGG
This sequence comes from Palaemon carinicauda, assembly GCF_036898095.1. Taxonomy (NCBI): domain Eukaryota; kingdom Metazoa; phylum Arthropoda; class Malacostraca; order Decapoda; family Palaemonidae; genus Palaemon; species Palaemon carinicauda. The sequence goes on along the minus strand of NC_090768.1, from coordinate 38,079,648 downwards.
GGGTTCTCAATCGCGAGCAAAAGAGATGACTACCTGCAGGAGAAACTTGCCTCAGACTTTGTTCCGCCCCTGACGGAAGAGTCGGCTCAGTATGGGGGGGAAGCGTAGTGTTTGGCGAAGAAACTGCAACTGCCGATGAGATGCAACCGTCAACAATTCTCCCTGCAGGCGGGAAGGTTGCTAAAGAGATGATGAAGTGGAGTTCTCCCTCAAAAGGGAGAGCAGCCCAACACCTGAGGAGGATAATGCTCCCTTGGAAGGGAAAGTAGTCTATCCCCTGGAGGTGGACCTCCGGGCAGCGCTCTTTGCTTCCCATCAACAAGCATTGTTCAAGTTGGTCTGTAGCAAGCGCTACCTGAGAAAACGTAACCGGAGCTAGTTCCTTGAAGTTAGCAAGCTGATCAGGAGCTGCCACAGGTTCAGGAAAACAGGAATGTGACGGTGCAGGGACAGCAGATTCCAAAGGAACAACTGGCACTGGTCTTCTAAGTCCGCTGACATAACCGAACGAAAAACTACGGCATTACTAACCAAGGAAAATAAAAACAAATTATGGAAGAAAAACTCCCTCGGGAGGGGCACCTAATCCGTGGGCGGCAAAGGTGTCCCCCGGGAGAACAGATATTAAGGACTGCGCACTACCTTTACTAGCCAACATCGTCGGGAAAAGGATAGCAGCAGTGTAAGAACTGTAAAAAAAAAAAAAAAAAAAATTACAATTAACTAATTCAGCTGACAAAACAAACTACTTGCGAAAACCACTCAACCATCCGGTGGCAGGAAGAAGGTTCCCCGAGGGGGAGCGGAGAAGCTAAAGGTTGTGTGTTCCTTCCTCCGGCAAAGAATGGTGATTGGCCCATTGCAGCATGAAGGTATACGGAGTAGAAAGCAAATAAAGTTAAATTACAAAGTTATTTCAACTTAGTTAATGAAGAAAACTATTCAGAAGTGCATCCCAATCCGCAAACGGGAAAGGTGTTCCCCGCACAGAGGATCTGCTGGCTGCCTACATAAAGAGTTGTGATGTCAGTGAGAAAGAGCAAGACCAAAGTCAAGCTCTGTGAAGGCTGCAAGCAGAATTCCTCTAAAGACACATAGGGGGGAGGATGACGTAAATATCCGAATGGAAGGAGTATTCACACGATGACAACTCCCCTGCGATGGCCAAGTCACTTGGAAGGCCCCAGCCTACGGGTTGTCCGTTGTTCAAGGGGGGAAGATCGTAAGCGAAGGTTCCCCATCCTTGAGAACCTGTCGCACTATGCTGTCACACAAATAGCAACATTAACTGTAAAAAAAGGCTTAACATATATAAAAACTTTTCATAGGTATATAAATGATTAAGAAAAAATAAGTCAAATAGCCAGTAAGTTGGAGAGGAAGAGACAACATCTCTCTCCCCGAGCCAAAAGTAAAGTGAGGTTCACAGCCCAGGTGCGAGAGTGAGAGGGGAATTACTACCCCTCACCAATCCCGCTAAGTGGCGGGTGGGTGGTTAACCCTCACTAAAAGTCTAATGGCTCATCTTTCAGCTTTGCCGAAAGCAATAACCTTATAAATAGTGTTGGTTTGTAATTAGTTATGGAACAAACTACAGTTAATAGTAGACTACTGTATTTGATTAGGGTAAGTTCCGGTAGTGTAAGGTGCACAAGATCACTTAAAACAGCCCACAATTGTTTGCTGTTTCTCAAAATCAATTTGCAAGATCATGTGGTGGGTCTTCATGAAGAGCACTTTTGTAAAAAAATTTATTTATCCCAGAAATATTAATATTAATTCAATCCTTTCCAGACTTTTCTGAACAAAAATCCTAATGCAAATTATATCCAAACAAAATTTATAATGTATTATGATACATCCTCTACTTTGAGTTTGGAGCAGCAAAGACTACTGTACATCAGGAGATTGAGGGTACCAGTAGCCGTAGTTAAAGACACAAAGGCTTACAGGTGCATGAGGATGCAAAACTAACCTAACTTGTAATAAAGCCCTTCTAATGATGTGATCGCATCCACATAACACCAAGAGAAATGACGTTAGAATAACTATTACTTCAATTCAACCAACAATACAGAGCAATGTCTTTTTGAGATGAGGAATACATTACAAGACTAAACTCGAGACGTTGGTCAGATAAGCAATAAGAGACCAAATAGATTGGATGAGAAGTAAGAAGGATGAAAATACAGCTGGAGGTATAAAAATGTTATTTTCATTAGTAAAATAAATTTTTGAATATACTTACCCGATAATCATGTAGCTGTCAACTCCGTTGCCCGACAGAATTCTACGGAAGGGATACGCCAGCGATCGCTATACAAGAGGGGGGTGTACTCACAAGCGCCACCTGTGGCCAGGTACTGCAGTACTTCTTGTTGACACCACCTCAATTTTTCCTCGGTCCACTGGTTCTATGGGGAGGAAGGGTGGGTCAATTAAATCATGATTATCGGGTAAGTATATTCAAAAATTTATTTTACTAATGAAAATAACATTTTTCAATATTAATCTTACCCGATAATCATGTAGCTGATTCACACCCAGGGAGGTGGGTGAAAACCAGTGTACATGTATATCAAGAAGCTAAGTATCCCGTATTTCATATTATCAGTTATTCAAAATAACAATGAAATTATAAGTACCTGGTAAGGAAGTCGACTTGAGCCATTACTCTGCCTTAAATAAGTTCGTCTTCCTTACTGAGCGCAGCGTTCCTCTTAGGAGGCTGAACAACTCTAAGGTGCTGAAGTATCAAGGGCTGCAACCCATACTAAAGGACCTCATCACAACCTTTAACCTCGGCGCTTCTCAAGAAAGAATTGACCACCCGCCAAATCAACAAGGATGTGGAAGGCTTCTTAGCCGACCGTACAACCCATAAAAAGTATTCAAGAGAAAGGTTAAAAGGTTATGGGATTATGGGAATGTAGTGGCTGAGCCCCCGCCTACTACTGCATTCGTTGCTACGAATGGTCCCAGGGTGTAGCAGTACTCGTAAAGAGACTGGACATCTTTGAGATAGAATGATGCAAACACTGACTTGCTTCTCCAATAGGTTGCATCCATAACACTCTGCAGAGAACGGTTCTGTTTGAAGGCCACTGAAGTAGCCACAGCTCTCACTTCATGTGTCCTTACCTTCAGCAAAGCAAGGTCTTCTTCCTTCAGATGAGAATGTGCTTCCCTAATCAGAAGCCTGAATAGTAAGAAACTGAGTTCTTAGACCTTGGAAAAGAAGGCTTCTTGATAGCACACCATAAGGCTTCTGATTGTCCTCCTAAAGGTTAAGACCTTTTTAGATAGTACCTAAGAGCTCTAACTGGGCAAAGTACTCTCTCCAGTTCATTCCCCACCAAGTTGGACAGGCTTGGGATCTCGAACGACTTAGGCCAAGGACGTGAAGGAAGCTCGTTTAGCAAAAACCGAGCTGCAAGGAACATGTAGCCGTTTCAGATGTGAAAACAATGATCCTGCTGAAGGCGTGGATCTCACTTACTCTTTTAGCTGTTGTCAAGCACACGAGGAAAAGAGTTTTTAATGTGAGGTCCTAAAAAGAGGCTGATTGGAGAGGTTCAAATCTTGATGACATAAGGAACCTTAGGACCACGTCTAGATTCCAGCCTGGAGTGGACAACCGACGTTCCTTTGAGGTCTCAAAAGACCTAGGGAGGTCCTGTAGATCTTTGTTGGTGGAAAGATCCAAGCCTCTGTGGCGGAAAACCGCTGCCAACATACTTCTGTAACCCTTGATCGTAGGAGCTGAAAGGGATCTTACTTTCCTTAGATATAACAGGAAGTCAGCAATCTGGGTTACAGTGGTACTGGTTGAGGAAACTGCATTGGTCTTGTACCAGCTACGGAAGACTTCCCCTTGAGACTGATAGATTCTAAGAGTGGATGTTCTCCTTGCTCTGGCAATCGCTCTGGCTGCCTCCTTCGAAAAGCCCCTAGCTCTTGAGAGTCTTTCGAAAGTCTGAAGGCAGTCAGACGAAGAGCGTGGAGGTTTGGGTGTACCTTCTTTACGTGAGGTTGACGTAGAAGGTTCACTCCTAGAGGAAGAGTCCTGGGAATGTCGACCAGCCATTGCAGTACCTCTATGAACCATTCTCTCGCGGGCCAGAGCGGAGCCAACCAACGTCAGCCGTGTCCCTTTGCGAGAGGAGAACTTCTGAAGTACCCTGTTGACAATCTTGAACGGCGGGAATGCATACAGGTCGAGATGGGACCAATCCAACAGAAAAGCATCCACGTGAACTGCTGCTGGGTCTGGAATCGGAGAACAATACAACAGGAGTCTCTAGGTTATCGAGGTAGCGAACAGATCTATGGTTGGCTGACCCCACAGGGCCCAAAGTCTGCTGCAAACATTCTTGTGAAGGGTCCACTCTGTGGGGATGACCTGACCCTTCCGGCTGAGGCGATCTGCCATGACATTCATACCGCCCTGAATGAACCTCGTTACCAGCGTGAGCTTTCGATCTTTTGACCAGATGAGGAGGTCCCTTGCGATCTAGAACAACTTCCACGAAAGAGTCCCTCCCTGCTTGGAGATGTAAGCCAGGGCTGTGGTGTTGTCAGAGTCCACCTCCACCACCTTGTTAAGCTGGAGGGACTTGAAGTTTATCAAGGCCAGAAGAACCGCCAACAACTCCTTGCAATTGATGTGAAGTGTCCTTTGCTCCTGATTCCATGTTCCCGAGCATTCCTGTCCGTCCAAAGTCGCACCCCAGCCCGTGTCTGATGCGTCCGAGAGGAGACGGCGGTCGGGTTTCTGAACAGCCAAAGGTAGACTTCCTTGAGAAGAAAGCTGTTCTTACACCACGCGAGAGAAGACCTCCTCTCTTCGGAAACAGGAACTGAGACCGTCTCTAGCGTCATGTCCTTTATCCAGTGAGCAGCTAGATGATACTGAAGGGGGCGGAGGTGGAGTCTCCCTAACACGATGAACAGGGCCAGCGATGAAAGTGTCCCTGTTAGACTCATCCACTACCTGACTGAGCATCGGTTCCTTCTCAGCATGCTCTGGATGCATTCTAGGGCTTGGAAGATCCTTGGGGCCGACGGAAAAGCCCGAAAAGCTCGACTCTGAAGATCCATACCCAGGTAGACAATGGTCTGGGATGGGACGAGCTGGGACTCCTCAAAATTGACCAGGAGGCCCAGTTCCTTGGTCAGATCCATAGTCCATCTGAGAATCTCCAGACAGCGACGACTTGTGGGAGCTCTTAAAAGCCAGTCGTCTGACGGAGCCGGACACAAGATCATGGTACTGCTGCACAGTCTGTGAACTGTCAACCATGGGGAAGCGAGGAAGTACAGTGACAACCCGAAGCTGTCTAGACTGTCTGGGTCGTACAGACAACTCCTTATCGGGTTGCTGAGGTTGCCGCACTGCGTCACAACAAGTCACTTCTGCTGGTTGTTGAACGTCTTCCCAGTGACACACTGACTCCGTAAACAAAAAATCCTCTAACAAGGACTAAGCTTGGACTGCATGTCTTGCAACACAGCTCAAGGTCTATGGGAGCAGGTGTGGTAACAGACGGGGTTAGCGACTGAAGTGGAACCATTACCTTCCCTGGAAGCATGTTATGCTTAAATAAAAGTCCATAGGAGGCTACGCAGCTAAAGGCTCCTCTCCAAATGACAGAGTCCTCAAGGGAATATCAGAAGGAGGGAGAAAAGCACTTTCTCATCTACAGGGACCATATCCGAGAAAAGCTAAGTTCTCTCAGTGAGGGTTTCACTGGTGCAAAAGCAGCAGACTAGAAGGCAACGTTATGAAACTGCTTGACAGTCTAGTGAGTTGGCAACAACCAAAGATGTGTGACTGAGAAGCATGCGGTAAGGTATGCAGAGCATGCTGTATGCAGAGCATGCTGTATGTAGAGCATGCTGTAAGGTAAGCAGAGCATGTTGCATGGCGTGTAACATTTCTCAGAAATTCCATGACCAGTGCTAGATTGAGTAATATCGCATTACTGTCCATTGAAAGTGCACGTGCCGAGGGAATTGATTTAGACTGTTTTGTTGATGAATTTGATAGCCGGCATGATAATCGTAGAATTAAGCTGCACTAAATATACGTACTATAATCTACTTCACCTCAGGAAAGGGAAACTCGCCCTGTTGGCAACACTGCATTACTTCATGCATGCTTGCATGGGGTTTTAATATCAACATAATATTTACATTAAATTCATAACTCATGATTCATTTTTGTTTTGAAGATATTTTTGCCATATTTTGCGATTTTGTTAAAAATATATTGCAAGGAATACATATATTTTTTTTTTTTTTTTTTTTTTTTTAAGTAATACGAATAACCTCCATTATCATAATGTTTGTGTAGGCATACATGTATATGTTTTACAAATGCAAGTTATGAAAGTAATGAGGTGTTATTATTGTCATTTGTTATTTCAAAGTTGAATGGGAAGAGGCTCAAGTTGAGGAGAAAGTGGCAGATGCATGCGTTGAGGTGGCTGACTCATAGCATGAGGTTCCTGCCTCAAGAGTTGCGCTTGCCTCAAGGGTTGAGGTGGCTGCGCAGAGAGAGGCTCTTGACTCACGAGTTGAGGTTCTTGAGGTGTGAGCTGCGAGAGTTGAGGTAGCGGCTGCGCAGAACGCAGTTCCTGTCTCACGAGTTGAGGTTCTTGAGGTGCTAGCCTCAAGAGTTGAGGGTCTCGCCTTGAGGAAAGTTGAGGTAGCAGCTGCGAGAGCTGAGGTGGCTGCCTCAAGGATGGTAGAGGTTGTCGTACCTCAAGAGGTTGTTGCCTCGAAGATGGTCTAACTGCAAGAAACTCTTGCCTCAAAGGAAGAGGAGGATGTAAGGCATAAGACTCCTGTTCCCATTGTTGAGGTTGCCTTAAGGAAGGTGGAGGTTGCTGCACAACGCTGGTAACTGGCAACTCCCAACGCGGTAGCTCACGCATGGAGGTAGCTTGAGGAACCTCAACTTCGTACGTCTGGCAGATTGGACTGCGGTGAGGAGGAGCGCTCGCAGGAGGAGGTGTATTAACCTTCTCTGCCTGAAACTCCTGCATCAACACCGCAAGCTGAGACTGCATTGTCTGCAGTATAGACCACTAGAGTTTAAGAAAGACAACAACAAACGGAGCTACTGTCCGTTGAGACTGAGGGTCTAAAACAGCTGGTGCGGCAACAGACGGAGCTACTGCCTGTTGCGATACCACCTTGCCTCTCTGGGAGGTGTGCAGTTGTCGTACTGCAGCAAGTCCGAACTGACCCAGGGCTAATGGCTACACCTAGGAGTTGGACTTGTGCGGAAGGGACCGACTTGCACTTAAAAGCTGCAAGATTTGGTCCATGGTTTCTGCGAGAAACCTCTTCCGCAGACGAGGAATAAAAGGGCTCTCTCGTCTTTGTGTGGGTGGGGTGATCACGTCGGCAACGTGTGTAGATACACCCGAAACCACGGAGGGAAAACGTCTGTTCGTCGATCAAGGCCTGCTGAACCCATAAGTCCTTCGACATTACTTCTCCCCTGGGCTTGGGAGCTTGTAAGAGGTCCCAGACTAGGCGAACAACTGGCACGAACAGACGAACTCTCGACCGCAACACTGTAACACTTTGCGCTAATCACTTATCACTTTTGATTATCTGTTTGCACTTATTTCACTGAACTCGAAACTTTAAGTGGTTTGTACCTGAAACACGCAATTCTATCCTTCCTTAAAAGTTAGTAATTGCGAAAACAGAATTACAATGTAACAGAAAAATCTAATGAAAGATAAATAATTCAGTGGCTGGAAAGAGACTAAACACTAGATCAAATAAACTACGTTTAAAATCTCTCACCGCATAAAGCTTGAGAACAAGAATAAAACTCTAGAAACGTTTACCTTCTTCCCCTAAAGAGACTAGGGAGAAGAGCAAAAACGATAACAACGTTACTCGCTTGAACGAAACGTTTATCCTCCTCTCTCTCCCTCCGTCTCTATCTCTCTCTCTCTCTCTCTCTCTCTCTCTCTCTTGACTTAGAACCTGAGAGAAGAGCCCAATCATATATATCGTTAAAACATATTATTGTTAAAGGAAAAAAACTGAAAGATTTCCCAAATAAAAAGTTCCTTTATTAGAATTAAAACCATTAAGCTAAGAAAGAATGAACAAAACGCTAGAAACGGTTACTCTTACTGCAACGTGACACCGTGAAAATTCTCTCTCTATCGTAACGATAGAGCGCAAGTTGAACGTTCTGAACGTCAACAACTGCAGAGACAAAACAAAACGTTAGTTCAACTTTGAAAACAGTACGAGACTATCAAAGAAATTCTTTCAAAAACATTAAAATAGCATAATATGTTAACAGGTAAAACCGAAATGACGGGCTCAATGTTAATTAACTTCGGTACCAAGAAAAGACCGCCTACTATTAGGAAAGGTCGAATATAAACAAATATAAAAATTAATTTTAATAAGTTTATAATAAAAGGAAGTTAATCGAAGAGGCCTATAAAAGGCGGAGAGATATAAAATAAATCTATAACTTTTGTTAAGCAAAATTAAGAAAGAGAGTCTATACTCTCTTAGACACCAACACTTCCGTCTAAGGGAAGGGTCGGCCATCTAAAAGTGAAAGAGAGTTCATACTCTCTTCGTCACCATAATTAATCAAATTAATTCCAAAAGCTAGCTAAGCTAATGATAAAACTTCCTGAATAGCGAAAGCTAAACTCTAGAGCAAATACATCACCAAATCGTGAGCAAAAAACTCCAGAATCAACAGCGTATCCATGTAGGTCTAGCCGGACGCACGACAGAGGAAAAATTGAGGTGGTGTCAACAAGAAGTACTGCAGTACCTGGCCACAGGTGGCGCTTGTGAGTACACCCCCCTCTTGTATAGCGATCGCTGGCGTATCCCTTCCGTAGAATTCTGACGGGCAACGGAGTTGACAGCTACATGATTATCGGGTAAGATTAATATTGAAAAATAATTGATGAACCTTTAGACTTGAAAGTGCTACACAATGCATATAGGGAGAGACTAATCAGGAGAATTGAATGTTAAGCTTCAAGTCGAGATTTACAGAATCTACGTGGCTGTCCTCATAGACCACCTGAAAAGCAATCTGGGCCCATGGATAATGCAGTTGGAGTAAAATGAAGCAAAGGTTATTGGCAGTACAAAGACACTGCCACTACGACTGAATATTGTCAATAGTTTTACTCATCTTTTGGAAAGTCAATTTTTCTAAGTGGTTGGTCCTCAAATAATAAACACAAAAGACTTACAGTATATGAATACAGTAATATCTCACAGTCATAAGACCTTAATGGTTAATCTGGAGATTTGGAGCCCCAGTCTTGTATGGGAACCTATGGCAGAAAACTTCCATGGATACTAAGAGCAAAAGCATGACATTAATTCTTTATCATATTATTTCATACGGGATCTTGAAAAAAAAGGCTCCCGATTCTGAGTTGTAGTCCCCTTACGTAAAAATGAATTCAACTGTGTTTAATTGAAAAATGAAATTCTTTCACTAGTTTCAATTAAATATTAATGAGTTTAACTAGCACAGAGAGAGAGAGAGAGAGAGAGAGAGAGAGAGAGAGAGAGAGAGAGAGAGAGAGAGAGAGAGAGAGACTGTGTTTATCTATGTAAGATATTTATGTCAGACCTTGTCCTAACTCATGGAACAATACACAAACGTATTCAATGTTAAGAAAATAATACAGTATTGAATTTCCTTAGAGCAATCATACATAAATTTCTGCAAGTGTTTCTCAAAACTAAACTACAAACACTTTGATACATGAAACTCTTCAAGAAGGTAAAAAACTAAAATTATCAATTACCTTGATAAAGCTTCTTCACTTATGGCTGGTTTCATACATTCATCATCTGAACTTACAGCCGAGGTTTCTTCAGGTTTGTGGTTTGGACTCCTGGTTTCAAATTTGATTGAAGGGACATGGGCTAAAACATTTTCTCCATCAAAACATGGGGACTCCTGGTGCTCTTCATGGAGGCCTTCAGCACCAATTATCTGCAAATCAACCATATGAAACTTATATTCTTGTTATCAATTGTAATTTAACGTTTGCAATGCAGTACTCTTCTTACAAACTTGAAGCCAAGAAGTAAAAATTTTAAACAAAAATTAAAAGTAAAAAATCTATATCTTGCCTGAGAAATTACCTTGCCAAACAAAAAGCATTCATACCCAATTGGTATTTCACTAAGATGCCTCACGGCCTTACTGTAAACCTATCTTAAGGCATTAATCATAACATAATAAAATACATAAAGGATCAATACCTGTTGTATGGATAGTTAGTAATCCTAACAATCTCATTTGTTTAATTCATTATGTAGATGGTTTGAAAAGAGTTAATTAAGAGTATTTTCTTTGGTTACTTCAATGACAGTAGGACCTATTATGGAATTGCCTTTTGCTATAAAACAGTTGAAAAACTAATCATCAGTATCATCTCCTCCTATGCCTATTGACCCAAAGGGCCTAGGTTAGATTTCACCAGTTGTCTCTATCTTGAGCTTTTAAATAAATATTTTGTCATTCATCATCTCATACTTCATGTTTCATAGTCCTCAGCCATGTAAGGTTGGGTCTTTCAACTCTTCTAGTGCCTTGTGGACCCCAGTTGAAAGTTTAGTGAACTAATCTCTCTTGGGGAGTGCGAAGAGCATGCCCAATCTATCTCCATCTGCCCCTCACCATGATCTCATCCACATATGACACTCTAGTAATCTCTCATAGTTTCATTTCTTATCCTACCCTGCTATTTAACTCCCAATATTCTTCTGAGGCCTTTGTTCTCAACATGTTGGATATTGTTTCATTGTCATACTTCGACATGTCCATACAGTAACACCGATCTCACTAAACTGATATATAGCCTGATTTTTATAAGTAATTTCAGCCAATTTGATTTCCAAATCTTATTCAACCAAGCCATTGTTTGATTTGATTTTTTCAATCTTTCATTAAACTCTAATTCGAAAGATCCTGTATTAGTGATTGTAGTTCCTAAATATTTAAATGATTCCACCTCATTATTCTTTCTCCTTCCAATTATATTTCATCCTCAATTGCCTATTCTGTTCTCATCATCTCTGTCTTTCTTCTATCTATCTTGAGCCCAACCTCAAGTGATATTCCATGTATTCCAGTGAGTAAGCTTTGCAAGTCCTGTGGTGTTCTGCTAATAAGGAGAGCATCATTAGCATACTCTAGGTCAGCTAATTTCCTATTACCATTCCAGTCTAATCCTTCTTCACCATCCCAAACTGTTCTATGCATTACAAAATCCATGAGGATAAACAACATATATCAAAATAATTCTAAAGGAAAAGTGCATTTTTAATTCACAATAAATAATACTAAGGAAAAAATTCTATGGCAGGTATATGTCAGAATAGTACTAAGATTGCCTTTTCGAGATGGGCTTATCATTATGATATTTCAATGGAAACTATAATATACTGTACCTTCTTTTGACATATGGAGCAATGGAATTTCCTTTTTGAATTTCTTAAGCTTCTTCTGGATAATCTCATAACATTATTCTGATTGGGATCAGCCGAGATAAAAGGTCCTTGCCAGTGGTTGAACCAGTAATCTTCAAGAGAAGCCAAGGAGATCTGCAAGCAAGGAAATTAATATGAAAAAGTACATAAGATCTGCAAACAAACAGCAGCACACAAAGGAAGTTACACTTCGTTAAAAGATCCAGTTTAAAATTCTGAAGACTAATGACAAAAAATCCAAATGCAAATTGTTATTAAATATTAAAATATAACCACTGAAGAACTTAAACAGCTAAGTGGGAAAAGAGTAAATAAAATGGACAAAGTGCCTATCACAAAATAGAGAAACTATAATATAAATGCATCTACTGTCGTAATACCTAGACTGCACCTTGGTAATAAAATCATTTCAATGTCTTCTACCATTCAAAGTACTATTTCTTATATAACATTCTGTCAAATAAATATAAAAAACTATTAAATGTCCTAAAGAGCTGATAACTCTTTATGTTATATCAAATGAAGTATACAATAAAACAATTTTTCCCAATGTAAGGAACTGTTAAAATTCTTGTTCCTATTTAACAAACTAAAAGATGGCTTAATCCATTTTCTAAGACTACTATAGCCTATCTTTGTAATGGGCAACTGACATGTAACATAGACTTCTGCATAATCTTGCAATATATGAAAAGTTCTCCATTTAAAAACATTACAGTACTTATGTCACTCCTTACATACGTTTAAATACAGTATACTGACAACATACCTCTTATGAACTAGATTTCATAAGCTACTATTTACATAGATACTTAGCTAACTCACTCGCCAAACATTTTAGAACAAAACTTACTCCACTCCCACCAGACTCTTTAACATCACAAATTTAATGATGGTAAAAGTGGCAACTATTATTCATTGATAGCCACATATCTATGGAGGCTACCGACTTACCGACTACACGCAAAGGTAAAGTCATGAAATAAGCAATGCTGACAACATATTACAGTAGTGCTAGCATTTACTAGTACTGTAGTTGTGATACTATTACTGCATTGGTCTAACAGCATATATTTTACCCATTACCACACTCACTAAACTCTCAGCTTTATTGCATGTCTCAGTAGTGCTTCATTATGGTAAGGTAATGGCAATAACACTACATTTCCACCTGGATTGAGCACACTATGACTATATGAACTTTCAGGGCAGTATAATGCTTACTTTTACGAGTAATTCCTTTGTTTACTTTTTTTTTCTTGTACTGTACTATCGTATGTTCAGAAATGAGTACCTTTAACTTTCTAGAATCTTAGTTCCTATAGCAACTATAGTTTCAATCATCACCTCCATTATCTATAAAAAAAGTGCTTAATTTGAAAGAGGCTAATACCCACATATGTGATGGGTATTTGAAAGACACTATCACCCATATGTGATGGGGATTTGAAAGATGCTATTACCCTCATACGTGATGGGGATTTGAAATAGGCTATTACCCACATATGTGATAGTAAGAGAGAAAAGCAAGGAGCAAGCAAACAATGGTCACAGTAGGCACCCAGGCTGGGTACCCCCAGAGATAATTAATAATCAGATAATGCGAGGAATGAATACAGTACATAATAATTTAGATAATATATTACATGCTCTCGTATGCATTAGCCCATCGATAACTTCACATGATTATAAGAAATTAACTTGAATAATTAAAGTATTGGATGGTCAAAAGAAGACCCCACATACAGGGGAACTGTTGGTCAAGAGCAGTACCCATGGGATAGGTATTGTATATGATGGCCAAATAGAGAAACACAGGAATGGATATGAAACTATACTGTATAATTAAATATTGCCCCATTATCACTATTATTAGTAGGCAAGCTACAACTCTAATTAGAAAAGTAGAGTACTACAAACCCTGGGGCTTCAACAGGAAAACAAACCACTTTTGAAAAGGAAATACAGAAGTAAGCATTCCCAGATCTGGTCAGACCTACCAATAAGATAATGTAAGTACTGTAAGATATACTGTATGCATCTATCACTACAATGAACCCGTTACCAACATACTATACCCTAAACAGAACTCTATATCACACCTCATCTTCGGAAGGAAGCCTTATGATATTTTCCTCGGGTCTTTCTTCATTAACACCTGACAGGCGAGCATTTACTGCTTCTGCAACGGCTGGATTCGCTGGGTGTAAATGTATCACCCGTAGCCGTAACTCTGGCCGACCAAGTTCAACCCATACTCTGCCATCTGAATCTTGCCCCAGATCACCTGTGGCAACACCTACAGAATTGATTTTCCTGTAGATAAAAAGAATAGAAACTGCTGTGATTACTTGTAAATTATTTCATTATTATTTTGAATCGCAGTCGCACTATTCAGAGATAAAAATTAATAAGAGAATAAAAAAAAAAATTGGGTTAAAATTTGCAACCAACTACACAATCACTAATTTCTAAAGTGGATATCCACATCCTAAGATAAAATTACTTGAATGGAAGACAATCTTAAGGGCAGGGAAATAACCATCATACAAATACATGTGAATTAAAAACACATCAAGAGATATTTAACCTCCCTAGCTACTAAATAAAATGTCTTCTACAATGCTAAAACAAATCAATCATAATACAGTAAATGATACTGCCTCTAAATTGCTTACATATTTCCCATTCAGACAACACTTTGAGGAGTGACTAAATAGGCTCAAAACATAACAAGAAATATACCTGTATTGTATAATGCTGCATCACAAAATTAATATGATAAAAAAGTAAATTTTTACAAATGACTTTAATTAATTTAATTGAACACTCCTATTTTGAATAACCACAACATTAGAAACATGTTATTTTGATTATAAAATAAATTTTTGAATATACTTACCCGGTGATTATAATAGCTGCAACTCTGTTGCTCGACAGAAAACTCTAAGGAAAAATTCGCCAGCGATCGCTAAACAGGTAGGGGGTGTACCCAACAGCGCCATCTGTCGTCCAGATACCCAGTACTCATTGTAAACAAAGAACTCAATTTTCTCCTCGCTCCACTGCGTCTCTATTGGGGAGGAAGGGAGGGTCCTTTAATTTATAATCACCGGGTAAGTATATTCAAAAATTTATTTTATAATCAAAATAACATTTTTCAATATTTAACTTAGCCGGTGATTATAATAGCTGATTCACACCCAGGGGGGTGGGTAGAGACCAGCAAAATATGTTTACATCATTATGAGCTAAGAATTTTTATTTCGTTTTAGAAGTTATCAAAATAACAAAAACAAAATATATAGGTACCTGGTAAGGAAGTCGACTTGAACAATTACTCTGCCTTTTTAAGTACGTCTTCCTTACGGAGCCTCGCGATCCTCTTAGGATGCTGAGCGACCCCTAGGATCTGAAGTATCAAGGGTTGCAACCCATACAACAGGACCTCATCAAAACCCTTGATCTAGGCGCTCTCAAGAAATGACTTTGACCACCCGCCAAATCAACCAGGATGCGAAAGGCTTCTTAGCCTTCCGGACAACCCAAAAACAACATTTCAAGAGAAAGATTAAAAGGTTATGGAATTAGGGAATTGTAGTGGTTGAGCCCTCACCCACTACTGCACTCGCTGCTACGAATGGTCCCAGAGTGTAGCAGTCCTCGTAAAGAGACTGGACATCCTTAAGATAAAAAGACGCGAACACTGACTTGCTTCTCCAATAGGTTGCGTCCATTATACTTTGCAGAGATCTATTTTGTTTAAAGGCCACGGAAGTAGCGACAGCTCTAACTTTGTGTGTCCTTACCTTCAGCAAAGCTTGGTCTTCCTCACTCAGATGGGAATGAGCTTCTCGTATTAACAGTCTGATAAAATAGGATAAAGCATTCTTTGACATAGGCAAAGATGGTTTCTTAACTGAACACCATAAAGCTTCAGACGGGCCTCGTAAAGGTTTAGTTCGTTTTAAATAGAACTTAAGAGCTCTTACAGGGCATAAGACTCTTTCTAGTTCATTTCCAACCATATTCGATAAGCTTGGAATATCGAACGATTTTGGCCAAGGTCGAGAAGGCAGCTCGTTTTTGGCTAGAAAACCAAGTTGTAGAGAACATGTAGCCGTTTCAGATGAGAATCCGATGTTCTTGCTGAAGGCATGAATCTCACTGACTCTTTTAGCTGTGGCTAAGCATACCAGGAAAAGAGTCTTTAAGGTGAGATCTTTCAGGGAGGCTGATTGTAGCGGCTCGAACCTGTCTGACATAAGGAATCTTAGTACCACGTCTAAATTCCACCCAGGTGTAACCAAACGACGCTCCTTCGTGGTCTCAAAAGACTTAAGGAGGTCCTGTAGATCTTTATTGTTGGAAAGATCTAAGCCTCTGTGACGGAAGACTGATGCCAACATGCTTCTGTAACCCTTGATAGTGGGAGCTGAAAGAGATCGTTCTTTCCTCAGATATAAGAGGAAGTCAGCTATTTGAGTTACAGAGGTACTGGTCGAGGATACGGATACTGACTTGCACCAGTTTCGGAAGATTTCCCACTTCGATTGGTAGACTCTAAGGGTGGATGTTCTCCTTGCTCTAGCAATCGCTCTGGCTGCCTCCTTCGAAAAGCCTCTAGCTCTCGAGAGTCTTTCGATAGTCTGAAGGCAGTCAGACGAAGAGCGTGGAGGCCTTGGTGTACCTTCTTTACGTGTGGCTGACGTAGAAGGTCCACCATTAGGGGAAGTGTTCTGGGAACGTCTACTAGCCATCGAAGTACCTCGGTGAACCATTCTCTCGCGGGCCAGAGGGGAGCAACTAGCGTCAACCTTGTCCCTTCGTGAGAGGTGAACTTCTGCAGTACCTTGTTGACAATCTTGAACGGAGGGAATGCATATAGATCTAGATGTGACCAATCTAGGAGAAAGGCATCTATATGAACTGCTGCTGGGTCCGGGATTGGTGAGCAAAATATTGGGAGCCTCTTGGTCATCGAGGTTGTGAAGAGACCTATGGTTGGCTGGCCCCAGGTGGCCCAAAGTCTCTTGCATACATCCTTGTGGAGGGTCCATTCTGTTGGAATTATTTGTCCCTTCCGACTGAGACAATCTGCCATGACATTCAAGTTGCCTTGGATGAACCTCGTTACTAGTGAAATGTTTAGACCTTTTGACCAGGTGAGGAGGTCCCTTGCGATCTCGTACAACGTCAGAGAGTAGGTCCCTCCTTGCTTGGAGATGTACGCCAAAGCCGTGGTGTTGTCCTAGTTCACCTCCACCACTTTGCCTTGAAGGAGAGACCTGAAGCTTTTCAAGGCCAGATGTACTGCCAGTAGCTCCATGCAGTTGATATGCATTGTCCTTTGACTCGAGTTCCATATTCCCGAGCATTCCCGACCGTCTAATGTCGCACCCCAGCCTACGTCCGATGCGTCCGAGAAGAGAACGTGGTTGGGAGTCTGAACAGCCAGGGGAAGACCCTCTCTTAGGTTGATATTGTCCTTTCACCAAGTCAGACAAGACTTTATCTTTTCGGAAACCGGGATCGAGACCGCTTCTAGCGTCTTGTCCTTTTTCCAGTGAAAAGCTAGATGGTATTGAAGAGGACGGAGGTGTAGTCTTCCTAGTGACACAAATTGTTCCACGGATGACAGCGTCCCTACCAGACTCATCCACAGCCTGACTGAGCAGCGTTCCTTCTTCAGCATCTTCTGGATGGATAGCAGGGCTTGATCTATTCTGGGGGCTGATCGTCTTGTTGTTCAGCAACGTCCTCATCAGAGGGTTCCTCATCCGAAAACTGATGAGGAAACGGAAACGGAGTGGGCAACGTCTGGCTCGCTGAGTCCGGTCGCACTGGTGGATGCGTGACGGAGCCGGACGCAATATCATGGAACTGCCGCACAGTCTGTGAACTGTCAACAACCATGGGTGCGCGAGGAAGCACAGCGTCAACCCGAGACTGTCTAGACCGTCTGGGTTGTGCAGTCAACACCCTACCGGGTTGCTGAGGTTGACGCACTGCGTCAAAACAAGTCACCTCTGCTGGTTGTTGAACGTCCTGAACGTCAACAACCACCTCCGAGCGTCGCTTAACGTCAACGTGCGGCTGGCAACCCACACTGGGTCGCATCGGTGGAGGAACCACCTCAACTGGCAGACGCGAGTAGGTTACCTCAGCGTCAACAGGGCGCACAACCGACCGGTTGGAAGGTTGTTGGCCAGAAGGTTCGGTAGCAACCTTCTCCGCATTAAAGTCCTCTATCAAGGACGCAAGCTTGGACTGCATGTCTTGCAGCAAAGCCCATTTAGGGTCTACGGGAGCAGGTGTGGCAACAGACGGGGTTAGCGACTGAGGCGGTACCGTTTACCATCCCTGAAAGCCTTGTTATGCGTGACATAATTGTACAGCAAAACTTCAAAGGCTCGAAAACAGCTGTGAAGTTGACCTGTAAACAACTTGGAGCGTCTCCTGGCTAGGCGCCAGGGAGAGTCTACGAGAATTGAGAAGTCTATCTGGGCAGAGGCATGAACTCCCAAGCCGAGAACTTCTCTCGTGTCATATCAGACTCTCGCTCTATAAACCAGTTTAAAAGAAGGGAAAGCAAAGGCTGTATCCCCCAAACTCCTCCTGGTAAAAAACCAGTCGCCTAGCCAACGTAACGCTCTCTAGGAGAGCGAGAGAGCACTAGCTTAAAAACAACGGCTTCGAAGTAGCTAGGCCTAGTGTAAGCTCTGACGTTTAGGCGAACGAGGAGCAGCAGTTACAAAAAGATCCGGACAAAGATCCTTAAAAAAAATCATCATGATTTAATTAAAGTCCATAGGAGGCTAAGCAGCTTTAGGCTCCTCTCCATCTGACAGAGTCCTCAAGGGAATATCAGTAGGAGGGAGAACAGCAACTTCCTCATCTACAGGAACCTTGTCCGATAAAAGCTGAGTCTCAAGCAAGGGAGAGACCTACCGTGGTGGCAATGCTTTACAAGCAGAGTCCACACTCACTGGTGCATTAGTAGCGGACCAGAACGAAACGTCATGTAACTGCTTGACAGTCTGTGAACTGTCAACAACTGAACTGTCAACCACAACAGGTGCGTGAGGACGCACAGCGTCCACTCGAGACTGCTTTGACTGCCTAGACTGAGCAGTCAAAACAACTCTAGAATGCGGAGGTTGACGCCCAGCGTCAAAACAAGTCAACTCCGATTGTTAGTGAACGTCTAGAACGTCAACAGGAGCATCAGCAAGTGGCCTAACGTCCAAATGCGGCTGAAAAACCACACGAGACCGCATCGAGTGTGGTTCTAAACAACCTGACTGACGTGACTAAGCTACGCCAACGTCAACAGTAAGCACAAAGGAACGTTAGGTTGGCTGAAAGCCAGGATATCGATGAGATAAACGGCTAGACTCAACGGACTAATCGGTAGAATAGTCTTCCATAAGGGAGGCAAGCATATACTGCATGTCTTGCCATACAACCCATTAAGGATCAACGGAAATGGTTGTGGTAAGAGACGAGGGTAACGTCTGTGACCGCAACACTTTGCCTACAAAAAAAAGACTCTCGGAGTCTGTGTTACGCTTTTGTTAGGCGGCGAGCAGTTATCCGATGACTGCATAGGGTCAGAGCTGTCCTAATGGTTATAACCAGGACGCTGGACCTGTCCTGAAAGGACTGACTTTCGCTTAAGGGCTTCGAAACCTTGTGACAGGTTTCTTATGCGAAAAGCCTTCGGATGACGAGGAGAAACAACGTCTCTCTCGTCTTATGGTAGGGGAGATCTTGGTAAGATACACCCGATACCATAGAGGGAAAAACGTCTGTTCGTTGGTCAAGGCCTCTCGAACCCATAAGTCGTTTGACATTACTTCTCCCCTGGGCTTGGGAGCATGTAAGAGGTCCCGGACTAGGTGAACGACAGGCACGAACAGACGAACCCTCAGACGCAACACTGTAACACTTTGCGCCTCGGACGCAACACTGTAACACTTTGCGCATATCACTTTATCACTTCGATTTTCTGTTTTGCACTTATTTCTACCTGAAACACGCAATTCTACCCTTCATTAAAAGGTAGTAATTGCGAAATCAGTCGTATAATGCAAGCTCATTAATACCAGCAAAAAACAGAAAACATATTTTAAGATAAAAAAATCAGTGGCTGGGAAAGAGACTAAACACTAGTTCATATAACTACGTTTTCAATCTCTCACCGCACATAGCCTGGGGACGAGAATAAAAACCTAAAAACGTTTTATCCTTCCTCCCCGTACAGCGACTAGGGACGCGAGTAACACGAGAACAACGTTACCCGCTTGAACGGAACGTTTTCTCTCCTCTCTCTCCCTCCGTCTCTATCTCTCTCTCTCTCTTTCTCTCTTGATTTCGCACCTAAGAGAAGAGCCCAATTATATTTCGTCAAAAAAACATGATATTTGACTAAAGGAAAAAACTGAAAGGTTTTTCAAATAAAAAGTTCCTTTAAATTAGAATTTAAAACATTTAAGCTAAGAAAGAATGAACAAAACGTCAGAATAGATTTACTCTTACTGCAAAGTGAAACCGTGATACACTCTCTCTCTATCGTAACGATAGAGCGCATGTTGAACGTCCTGAACGTCAACAACTGCGTAGCATAAAAAAACTAAACGTTAGTTCATCTTTGAAAAAAGTACGAAGACTATCAAAGAAATTCTTTCATAAAATATTACATTTAAAAAGTTTTAAATCCTTAGCTCTTTAAAAGCTAATTACGATATAAAGGGCTCAACGTTGATTAACTTCGGTTTCCAAGTTAGGACCGCCTACTCTCAGGAAAGGTCTATATAAACAAAACATTAAAATCTATTTTTATATGTTTATAATAAATGGAAAGTTAATCGAAGAGGCCTAATAAAGGCGGAGAGATATAAAATATATAGAGGAAAATCTATAACGTGATAAGATAATTACTAAAAGCCTAAACACACTTCCGTCTAAGAAAGGGTCGGCCATTTTAAAAGTGAAAGAAAGTCCATACTCTCTTTGTCACCATAATTAAATCTATCCAAAACGATTTCAAGATTTAAGATGAAGATAAAACACCTGCATAGCGAAAGCTCAAAACTAGAATAAAGTACTTCACCAATTAGTTGTGAAAAAACTCCAGTTTAGCAACAGCGAATAAGAGCGTCTTGTCGATAGCTCGACAGAGAGAAAATTGAGTTCTTTGTTTACAATGAGTTCTGGGTATCTGGACGACAGATGGCGCTGTTGGGTACACCCCCTACCTGTGTAGCGATCGCTGGCGAATTTTTCCTTAGAGTTGTCTGTCGAGCAACAGAGTTGCAGCTATTATAATCACCGGCTAAGTTAAATATTGAAAATACTAGATTTACATACTCTTAATTCCAATTATCTTTGAAACAGGCCAAACCAATGGGTGCTTCAATAACACAGGATATAGCTAACTACTGTACTATGCCTGCTCATCACATTTATTTTTTAAAACAGCTTTATATACTCTTAATTTCAACTATCTTTTGAAACAGACCAAACTCATGGATGCTTCAATAACCATGATATAGCTAACTACTGTACTATGCCTGTTCATCACATTAGTCTTTTTATAAAACTTTAATTAATTCAAGAACAGTAATTATAGCACCAGAACCTACAGTACTAGCTTTATATACTCTTAATTTCAACTATCTTTGAAACAGGCCAAACTCATGGATGCTTCAATAACACAGGATATTGCTAACTACTGTACTATGCCTGTTCATCACATTTGTCTTTTTATAAAACTTTGATTAATTCAAGAACAGTAATTGTTGGACTGAAAATTTAGTGTGACATTACCTTGGAAACTTTTCCGTGACACAATCCAGGACCATGTTCCAGTTTTCTACAACCTCATCCCTCAGACTAAGGATGAGGAGATGCAAATTGTCCATTGTGCATGAACATCAAATTCAGCCTCCACAATACATGACCTGGAATGTAAAATCAGTATGAAAAATTGATGATAATTTTCAGCAGCAAAGACAGTTTCACCTATCATAAAAAAAAAGCATTTCAAAATCAATTAAAAAAAGTCGGCCATCTACGAAAATGTTCAAAATTTAATGTTTAAATTCAAGGTCTAATTGCTTGCAATAACCAATATCATTTTAGTATTGTTTCTAATTTATAGTTGCACAGTGAATTGCGGCAACTCAACACAAATGTTTATCGAGACAATTATATGATGCAGAAATTATAACTCTTATTTGCTTGATTACACGATCAAATTCACTGCAAAGTACTCAATTTTTTTCTACTACAGTCAAATGGGATACCCCCTGGTCTATCGCTTATAGCATCTTGCTTTTCCAACTAGGGTTGTAGCTTGCATAGTCTATCTATCTATATACCAAGGCACTTCCCCCAATTTTGGGGGGTAGCCGACACCAACAATGAAACAAAACAAAAAGGGGACCTCTACTCTCTATGTTCCTTCAGCCTAATCAGGGACTCAACCGAGTTCAGCTGGTACTGCTAGGGTGCCACAGCCCAACCTCCCACATTTCCACCACAGATGAAGCTTCATAATGCTGACTCCCCTACTGCTGCTACCTCCGCGGTCATCAAAGGCACCGGAGGAAGCAGCAGGGCCTACTGGAACTGCGTCACAATCGCTCGCCATTCATTCCTATTTCTAGCACGCTCTCTTGCCTCTCTCACATCTATCCTCCTATCACCCAGAGCTTTCTTCACACCATCCATCCACCCAAACCTCGGCCTTCCTCTTGTACTTCTCCCCTCAACTCTTGCATTCATCACCTTCTTTAGCAGACAACCATTTTCCATTCTCTCAACATGGCCAAACCACCTCAACACATTCATATCCACTCTAGCCGCTAACTCATTTCTTACACCCGTTCTCTCTCTCACCACTTCGTTCCTAACCCTATCTACTCGAGATACACCAGCCATACTTCTCAGACACTTCATCTCAAACACATTCAATTTCTGTCTCTCCATCACTTTCATTCCCCATGACTCCGATCCATACATCACAGTTGGTACAATCACTTTCTCATATAGAACTCTCTTTACATTCATGCCCAACCCTCTATTTTTTACTACTCCCTTAACTGCCCCCAAAACTTTGCAACCTTCATTCACTCTCTGACGTACATCTGCTTCCACTCCACCATTTGCTGCAACAACAGACCCCAAGTACTTAAACTGATCCACCTCCTCAAGTAACTCTCCATTCAACATGACATTCAACCTTGCACCACCTTCCCTTCTCGTACATCTCATAACCTTACTCTTACCCACATTAACTCTCAACTTCCTTCTCTCACACACCCTTCCAAATTCTGTCACTAGTCGGTCAAGCTTCTCTTCTGTGTCTGCTACCAGTACAGTATCATCCGCAAACAGCAACTGATTTACCTCCCATTCATGGTCATTCTCGCCTACCAGTTTTAATCCTCGTCCAAGCACTCGAGCATTCACCTCTCTCACCACTCCATCAACATACAAGTTAAACAACCACGGCGACATCACACATCCCTGTCTCAGCCCCACTCTCACCGGAAACCAATCACTCACTTCATTTCCTATTCTAACACATGCTTTACTACCTTTGTATAAACTTTTCACTGCTTGCAACAACCTTCCACCAACTCCATATAACCTCATCACATCCCACATTGCTTCCCTATCAACTCTATCATATGCTTTCTCCAGATCCATAAACGCAACATACACCTCCTTACCTTTTGCTAAATATTTCTCGCATATCTGCCTAACTGTAAAAATCTGATTCATACAACCCCTACCTCTTCTAAAACCACCCTGTACTTCCAAGATTGCATTCTCTGTTTTATCCTTAATCCTATTAATCAGTACTCTACCATACACTTTTCCAACTACACTCAACAAACTAATACCTCTTGAATTACAACACTCATGCACATCTCCCTTACCCTTATATAGTGGTACAATACATGCATAGTAGTAATAATAATAATAATAATAATAATAATAATAATAATAATAATAATAATAATAATTATGTAATTTTGACTATTCAACAATAAAAGATTTTCAGCATAAAATTAATGTTTCAGATTTTTAAGGAAAATCATGTTAATTTGAAATCCATTTTGATTGGATAAATGGGATTTAAAAGACAATTCCTCCTCATTATCCACACAAAACGCTGAAATATGAGATCGATTGTGACAAATGTCACATCAAACTATGAACTGGAGCAGATGGATAGGAAAAGCCTATGTGTATACCATGGTACATAGTGGTAATCACTGAGCCTTTGGCCTGGAAGGCAACAACTTAACTACATTATTACCCTAGCTTAAAGTAATGTAAAAAGAACACACTGTAACTATTGAAAAAATAAGCAACATGGAAGTACATTAGTCAGTAAATACAGTATATGGTACTTTAATTTCTAGCCATAAATTTTCTCACTTATTATTGTGTGTTTTATACACTTCTGACCAGGAATATTGAGTTTGCTCACCCCCTACATATGAAAACAAAAATGGACGATCCAAGTCGGAAACCGGGGGGTTTGGATTGGAAAACACCAAAAACAAGTATTTTGCAGGGATGATAACGGTAAAAAATATACAACAGTACAACTACAGTACAAAAGTTGGAAAAATATATGGTTCATGCAAGTGGCATGAAATTGAAGTATCATATTACATATCAAATGGTTTATGCTATCCCATGGCTTGCTTAGCTCACAAATAAACCTTACTATCAAAGTGTCATAATTACCTATAATTCATATCATGTCTATGAAAGGGTCTTTCCTTCACCGTGGCTCACTTCACTCGCAAATAAACATTATTCCACTGCTTCTCAGTTCTGGAAAGTGGAAGGCTACATTATTGAGCTGCACATGCCAATCATGTGGGTCATTATTTCTGGGATATCTTTTTACTTTCAATTGCTCTAATATTCCTTTTCGCAACAGTAATACATGCCGCCAATAGCTGTGCTATGTTGGTCATTGGTAGGTAGGGGAGCAAAATACAAAGAAAAAAATCCTAAGGTTTTACTAAATATTTATAAGAAATAAATTTGTCAAATACAAGGTACAAAAGTCTGCTGCAACGCGTTTTGAGAGAGTGCCGTGTGTTTTCCCTGATCTTTAGGCTAGAAGTGGATACTTCTAATGGAGACATAGTACAGTACTATTATATTAGTCTACACAGTCATCATAAATACACATCCTTTTTTTATTGCAGCATTTCTCATATATGAATTCTCCTTTGTAAATAATTTGGATTTTACAGTTTTTGATGTGTAAATAAATGTTATAAAGTCTACACACCCTCATTGTACACTGATTATTTACATTTAGAAAATAAGAATAACATGAAATCTTAATACGAACAGAGTTGTCCAGTACCTTATTTATATTAGTGCTGCATTTCTTAAATACTTATATGTACAATGAGGGGAGCCTTTGTATATCAGCGGACAGTTCCTCCAGTATGCATAAAAAATAGACACCAATTAACCTAACCTACCCTACAGGCTGTGTCCTAATGGGGAGGGGGGAGGGCCCCTAACACCCCACTGCAACCTCCCTTATTCTTAGACAGCCGTCATCATACATATAGGTGGCTGCTATCATACATACACCCCCAATGAGGAAGCCACTTTTCTAGGTTAGGTTAAGGAGGATCATGAGGTTTCGAAGTTTACTCGAGCAAGAGCACAGGTAAATATTTACTACTTGGCCAAGCCCAAAATCATCTTCCAATTATAACTGAGAATTTTAAGATCTCAGCCAGAATTTACCTATTATAATGTAATATCACAATACATTCGTTAGAAACTTGGTAGGCCTGGTTATTCATGGCTAAGCCACCGTAGACTAATTTTATCCTAAGGTACAGTATGTAGCTAAGCCTAACTTGATTCAATGTCTCGTTTTAATTTTGGATATCAGAGATTCAAGCATCAGCATTTGCCACATTTCAGCAGCACAACAAACGGGTGTTTGTTAACCAAAACGACTAGAGGAAAACTGAGCCTAAAGAAATTAAAAGTATGATAATTGGTGAAAGTCTGAAGTAAATTACATGGATAGCCTATGCCTACTGAACGACCTCATCAACTAATGAGTTACTTTATACCTTTTAGACCTAATTACTGAGAACAACAATCACTCACTTTTCAACACGAGATGTACGATAATTCTAACATCAGTCTTTTGGAAAATCTCTTAAAGATTTCCATAACACTTCCTGAAATATGCACAGACACTTGACCTCAATCACACTGACAAAACGTAAACATAGTCTAAGTAACTTGTTTCCTTAGATGTAAGGCGATCTCTCATTGGCCAAGAATCTACTTGCACGCCTTGGATACCTCACGCTGATTGGGTGATGGAGTCCTTCGACGATATCTTCGTTTTCTATGGTGAGGATGTCAACTTTTGACGTCCTACAAATGTCACCATCGAGTAAATAGAACACAGATTCCAGTCAATTCAATAATATCATTATTTTATTAATATTATTTAGCGTCAGTTTGATAAATGAACAGGAAATCGATGGATCACACAGATAAGTACCGATAAAGCATTGAAGTCACAATATAAACACTTTGCAAATGATACATAAATATTTAGTTACATAGGCATACAGTTAAGTAGTGTGTAAATATTATTTTCACTTCATGATTAACGTCTTTGTTTAAGAAATTATTGCACATTTGCACGAGCCTGAATCACCTTGAACCAGTACAGGCAGATGTAAATGAAAGAACAAAACAAGGAAGAAAAAATAACATATGATGATGCGAGGAAATGCGATAAGTAACTGTGACCGAAACACAAAGAATGTCGCAAGGATGGAAGACATTAATATCAATTGGATAATGAATGGCGTAGTGTCTTCCCAAACCATGTAATGTTGCCTAACTAACTTACTATATAACTAAGGTCAGCTTTATATATATATATATATATATATATATATATATATATATATATATATATATATTTATATAAATATATATATATATATATATATATATATATATATATATATATATATATATATGTGTGTGTGTGTGTGTGTGTGTGTGTGTGTGTGTGTGTGTGTGTGTGTGTGTGTGTGTGTGTAAAATCAACTCCCAAAGACTATGGTTATAGTTGTCTTATTCTTTTATAAGATATACTGATGGCTTCCTCGCATCATTATAACCCAGTCGCTCTCACGACCCTCGATGTTTACACAGCATAAGGTAGTTGGTATTCATCTATAGACAATCACACCAAGCGTTGCTCAACTCCTATCATCCAAAGACTGGCGGTGTAAGGAACACGTTTCTGCCAGACACCCACAATAACTTTACATCCCGCCAATAATTTTATGTATAATGCAGTCATGAAGATTACATATCTTACTGTAGCCTATATATAATTAACAGCCATTTTCATCTTCAAAAGCAATGAATGGCATTTATTGGTTTACTAACCAACTGCATCGCTAAATGAGCCACAAAATATAGTAGAGACTATTTTAATTCTGATAGTCATGCCTTCTCCATCATGAAGTTCAATACTACACAGTATTCTAGAAGTTTTATTCCAGCTGCGACCAAGTTGTGGAATGATCTTCCCAATCAGGTAGTTGAATCGGTTTTTTATGATGAACAGGCTGACATATCTCTTTTTATAGTTATCTTTATTATTATCATTACTAGTTAAGATATAACCATAGTTGGAGAAGCAAGAAGCTATAAGCCCAAGCGCTCTAACATGGGAAAAAATAGCCAAGTGAGGAAAGGAACAACAAGAGAAGTAATAAACAATAAAAATAAAACATTTTAAGAACAGTAACATTAAATTAGATCTTCTATATATAAACTATAAAAACTTTAAAAAAAAAAACAAGATGAAGAGAAATAAGATAGAATAGCGTGCCCGAGTATATCACCAGCAAGAGAACTCTACCCCAAGACAGTGGTAGTCCATGGTACAGAGGCTATATGTAAAGGCACAATTCGAAAATATATGTTGGTAATCTACTTGAATCCAACTGGCCCCTAGTTACCACCAAAGTGACAAATTAGTGACAAATAATGAACAATTTCGTTCATAGCTTTGGCAAGCCAAGTCTGATACACTTCCTTTACAATGATCATTTTCTCTTATTAGTAATACCATCACAGTTTTAAGGGGCTTGAGACCTAGGTCGAATGCTGAAGCGAAACTAGAGAGATTCGTTTATTTTCCTGGCACGGTTTGTCTCTGAGGAATTAGAAAATGATGGCAATGAAATTCCCGAGGTTCAGCAATATAAAGAAAACGTAATTCTAAGGACGTAAGCGGTGACACCTTACAGTGCAAACCTCGTACTCTTTCGAGAGAAGGGAGCATGAGTGCCATATATGATTCCGAATTGTCACGAGAGAGAGAGAGAGAGAGAGAGAGAGAGAGAGAGAGAGAGAGAGAGAGAGAGAGAGAGAGAGAGAGAGGTGGGTGTTATCCAGCCTCGCTTAAAAAGTCCCTTCGAATTCTAAGTGGGACCCGTGTGCACGGCTCGCCTACCAAATGAGGCATCAGCCTAAACGCAAAATCTATTCTCTAATTTCTCTGGGCCTTGGCATCAATACTTAACAAAACTTGATCCTGTGTAGTTTAATTCACTCTTCTTTCCTCATAAAATATTATTAATTAGATTCTAATCCTAGATGTACTGCAACGAACAAATATACCCATTCAGTATCGAATTATTCTCACAGATTACATTGAAAATGTCGTATACATTCTTAAGTATATAGAGTCATACAACGTATTCCGCGTTATTTGTCAAGGCCAATTTTTGAAAACAAGAGTCTTCAACTTCTTGAAAGTCTTAATTAATATCTTCAGTCCTTCGGGTGTTTAGGAAGAGCTTCTTGGGGTCGCATATTAGAAAGCTCTAGAACCTACAGTAGAGGTAGGCCTATATCTACCTCGCCCTTCCGAAAACAACAGCAAATTTGCCAGCCTTGAGCGGGGTTTACACGGGCGAGCAGCTCGTCGAGCCTGGCTCGACAACCCTGTGTTTGAATTGATGTTCGAGCGTGTAAACGGGCTATTTGGTTGTCGAGCGCGCTCGTCGAGCTGCTCGATGAAAGTCAGGCTCATCTTGACTTTTGTGGGCGGAGCTACATTGTTTGACGAGCGGTGTGAACGTATGAACGGGTGTCGAGCATCGAACCTCAGTTGTTATTCAAACCTGCTAGAGGAAACCTCATCAAAGAAATGCATAATTGCTGCCATTAATGAAAGTAAGAATGAGAAGGAAGTCGTACTTGATTTCATACATGCATATCGAGCTCATCCAGCTTTATGGAAAGTTAAATCAAAAGACTATTCCAATAAAGTAGCCAGAAACAAAGGAATAGCGGACACTCAGTCTTTCATGTGGAGTTATGGCCTTCCTCATAGTTGTATCTTCATTAGTAATGAAAGGGCTGGCACGATTCAGTAGATCAATGTACGTGTCTTCATCCATACGCAAATAATTGCGCCAGTCATCAGGCTCTAATTTTAAAGCAACAAGCAAGTTGGTATATGAAAATTTCTCTCTTTTGATCTTTTTTTTTTCCTCACTGCTAAAGCAATGGCTATCAAATCGTCCTGGTCGAGAGACATGTTGACGTTGTTTTAGCACGAGGCACACTGAGGCTCGATGTACTGTCTGAAAGCTCTTCGAGCCGTTCTACAAGTAGGTTCGACAACCGGGCTCGACGAGCTGCTCGGCCGTGTAAACCCCGCTTAAATTATACTATTCACGTATTCACCTCGGTCTCTTCCTCCTTAGCTGAGTAACCCTTAGATTTTAGCTTGCGCCAACATTCTCCTTTCATGTAAGAATGAGTTATCTGAGATCAAACTGCATAACAATTATATCAACACATACCAACATTATTGTAATCAAAGATACGAGTATAATCCACAAATGGGCTACAGGAATCTGGTTATTATTCACTGTGTAAATTATTCAGTAACATCCATATTACAAAGGAAACGTAATTTTTAGGATATGCATGATCAAAGGTACTCAAATACTTGCTCCTTTGTTAACGTTTTTTAATATATTCTATTTCAATTTTTCATTACTTCTTATATTGTTTATTAATTTCCTTGTTTCCTTTCCTCACTGGGCTATTTTTCCCTATTAGAGCCCTTGGGTTTATAGCATCTTACTTTTCTAACTAGGGTTGTAGCTTGGTTAATAATAATGATAATAATTATAATATAAGGGACATTATTAAAGGCAAAATTATGTTTCAATGTGTTCAAGAGAGTCTGTGTTACCTATTTGATATAATTACTGATGCACTTCTCGATTGACGATAAATAGCTGACTTGGAAACATTTCTTCATAGGTAGGGAACGCTTTCAACTGATTTATTTGCTTTATATCATGGTCTAAATACGATTAGACCTTGCTCTATATAACGGGTAATCCGTAACGTCATTATCAAAACAATTATTATGTACATTACTTGGAGGTTAAATTTACAGTTTTTTTTTATATATAATTAATTTTTTTTTTTTTTAGAATGAAATGGTTGTTACGAGACTGGGCCCAGTTGCGATGGTTACGACTGGGCTCAGAAACTTTGGTTAAGAGACTGGGCCCAGAAACGGTGGTTACGTGACTGTGGCCCGAAACGGCGGTTACGAAGCTGGGCCCAGAAACGGTGGTTATGAAGCTGGGCCCAGAAACGGTGGTTACGAAGCTGGGCACAGAAACGGTGGTTACGAAGCTGGGCCCAGAAACGGTGGTTACGAAGCTGGGCACAGAAACGGTGGTTAAGAGACTGGGCCCAGAAACGGTGGTTACGTGACTGTGGTCCGAAACGGCAGTTACGAAGCTGGGCCCAGAAACGGTGGTTATGAAGCTGGGCCCAGAAACGGTGGTTACGAAGCTGGGCACAGAAACGGTGGTTACGAAGCTGGGCCCAGAAACGGTGGTTACGAAGCTGGGCACAGAAACGGTGGTTAAGAGACTGGGCCCAGAAACGGTGGTTACGTGACTGTGGCCCGAAACGGCGGTTACGAAGCTGGGCCCAGAAACGGTGGTTATGAAGCTGGGCCCAGAAACGGTGGTTATGAAGCTGGGCACAGAAACGGTGGTTACAAGGCTAGGCCCAGAAACGGTGATTACGAAGCTGGGCCCAGAAACGGTGGTTATGAAGCTGGGCACAGAAACGGTGGTTACGAAGCTGGGCACAGAAACGGTGGTTACAAGGCTAGGCCCAGAAACGGTGATTAGGAAGCTGGGCCTAGAAACGGTGGTTATGAAGCTGGGCCCAGAAACGGTGGTTATGAAGCTGGGCACAGAAACGGTGGTTACAAGGCTAGGCCCAGAAACGGTGATTACGAAGCTGGGCCTAGAAACGGTGGTTATGAAGCTGGGCACAGAAACGGTGGTTACGTGACTGTGGCCCGAAACGGCGGTTACGAAGCTGGGCCCAGAAACGGTGGTTATGAAGCTGGGCCCAGAAACGGTGGTTATGAAGCTGGGCACAGAAACGGTGATTACGAAGCTGGGCCTAGAAACGGTGGTTATGAAGCTGGGCACAGAAACGGTGGTTATGAAGCTGGGCACAGAAACGGTGGTTACGAAGCTGGGCCTAGAAACGGTGGTTATGAAGCTGGGCCCAGAAACGGTGGTTATGAAGCTGGGCACAGAAACGGTGATTACGAAGCTGGGCCTAGAAACGGTGGTTATGAAGCTGGGCCCAGAAACGGTGGTTATGAAGCTGGGCACAGAAACGGTGGTTATGAAGCTGGGCCCAGAAACGGTGGTTATGAAGCTGGGCACAGAAACGGTGGTTACGAAGCTGGGCCCAGAAACGGTGGTTACAAGGCTAGGCCCAGAAACGGTGGTTACGTGACTGTGGCCCGAAACGGCGGTTACGAAGCTGGGCCCAGAAACGGTGGTTATGAAGCTGGGCCCAGAAACGGTGGTTATGAAGCTGGGCACAGAAACGGTGATTACGAAGCTGGGCCTAGAAACGGTG
This sequence comes from Palaemon carinicauda, assembly GCF_036898095.1. Lineage (NCBI taxonomy): Eukaryota > Metazoa > Arthropoda > Malacostraca > Decapoda > Palaemonidae > Palaemon > Palaemon carinicauda. Next base: position 38,048,085 of record NC_090768.1, on the reverse strand, counting down.
GTTATGAAGCTGGGCACAGAAACGGTGGTTACGAAGCTGGGCCCAGAAACGGTGGTTATGAAGCTGGGCCCAGAAACGGTGGTTATGAAGCTGGGCACAGAAACGGTGGTTACGAAGCTGGGCCCAGAAACGGTGGTTAAGAAGCTGGGCCCAGAAACGGTGGTTATGAAGCTGGGCACAGAAACGGTGGTTACAAGGCTAGGCCCAGAAACGGTGATTACGAAGCTGGGCCCAGAAACGGTGGTTATGAAGCTGGGCACAGAAACGGTGGTTACAAGGCTAGGCCCAGAAACGGTGATTACGAAGCTGGGCCCAGAAACGGTGGTTATGAAGCTGGGCACAGAAACGGTGGTTATGAAGCTGGGCCCAGAAACGGTGGTTATGAGACTGGGCCCAGAAATGGTGGTTATGTGGCTGTGGCCAGAAACGGTGGTTACGAAGCTGGGCCCAGAAACGGTGGTTACGAAGCTGGGCACAGAAACGGTGGTTAAGAGACTGGGCCCAGAAACGGTGGTTACGTGACTGTGGCCCGAAACGGCGGTTACGAAGCTGGGCCCAGAAACGGTGGTTATGAAGCTGGGCCCAGAAACGGTGGTTATGAAGCTGGGCACAGAAACGGTGGTTACAAGGCTAGGCCCAGAAACGGTGATTACGAAGCTGGGCCCAGAAACGGTGGTTATGAAGCTGGGCACAGAAACGGTGGTTACGAAGCTGGGCACAGAAATGGTGGTTACAAGGCTAGGCCCAGAAACGGTGATTACGAAGCTGGGCCCAGAAACGGTGGTTATGAAGCTGGGCACAGAAACGGTGGTTATGAAGCTGGGCCCAGAAACGGTGGTTATGTGGCTGTGGCCAGAAACGGTGGTTACGAAGCTGGGCCCAGAAACGGTGGTTGCAAGGCTAGGCCCAGAAACGGTGATTACGAGACTGGGCCCAGAAATGGTGATTACAAGACTGGGTCCAGAAACGGTGGTTACAAGGTTAGGCCAAGAAACGGTGGTTACAAGGCTAGGCCCAGAAACGGTGGTAACAAGACTGGGCCCAAAAACGGTGGTTACAAGGCTAGGCCCAGAAACGGTGATTACAAGACTGGGCCCAGAAATGGTGGTTACAAGGCTAGACCCAGAAACGGTGATTATAAGACTGGGCCCAGAAACGGTGGTTACAAGGCTAGGCCCAGAAACGGTGATTACAAGACTGGGCCCAGAAATGGTGGTTATGAGACTGGGCCCAGAAATGGTGGTTATGAGAATGGGCCCAGAATCGGTAGTTACGAGACTAGACCTAGAAACAGTGGTTACAAGACTGGCCCAGAAACGGTGGTTACCAGACTAGGCCCAGAAATGGTGGTTACCAGACTGGGCCCAGAAATGGTGGTTACCAGACCAGACCAAGAAATGGTGGTCAACAGACTAGGCAAAGAATCGGTGATTACCAGACTGGGACCAGAAACGGTGGTTCCCAGACTGAGCCCAGAAACAGTAGCTACTGGTCTGGGCCCAGAAACGGTGGTTACCAGACTGGGCCCAGAAACAGTGGTTATGAGAGTAGGCTCAGATATGTTGGTTACTAGACTGGGCCCAGAAATGGTGGTTACCAGACTGGTCCCAGAAACAGTGTTTACTAGACTGGGTCCAGAAACAGTGGTTACCCAAATGGGCCCAGAAACGGTGATAACCAATCTGGGTCCAGAAATGACGGTTAACAATCTGGGTCCAGAAACGGTGGTTACCAAACTGGCCCCAGAAACAATGGTTACAAGACAGGGCCCAGAAATTATTCTTACTATTTGCTAAGTTACAACCCTAGTCAGAAAAGTAGCATGCTATAAGACCAAGGGCTACAATAAGGAAAATAGCCCAGTGAGTAAAGGAAATGAGGAAATAAATAAAATACAAGAGAAATAATTAACAATTAAAATATATTTTAAGAAACAGTAACATTAAAATAAATCTTTTAAATAAACTATAAAAAACTAAAAAAAAAACAAGAGGAAGAGAAATAAGATAGAATAGTGTTCCCGAGTGTACCCTTAATCAAGAGAACTCTACCCCAAGACAGTGGAAGATCATGGTACAGAGGTTATGCCACTACCCAAGACTATAGAACAATGGTTTGATTTTGGAGTGTCCTTTCCTAAAAGAGCTGCTTACCATATCTAAAGAGTCTTTTCTACCCTTACCAAGAGGAAAGTAGCCACTGAACAATTACATTGCAGTCGTTAATCTCTTTAGCGAAGAAGAATTGTTTGGTGATCTGTGTTATCAGGTGTATGAGCACAGAGGAGAATATTTAAAGAATAGGCCAGACTATTCGGTGTATGTGTAGGAGAAGGGAAAAAGAGTCGTAACCAGAGAGAAGGATCCAGTGCAGTACTGTCCGGCAAATTAAAGGACCCATAACTATCTCGTGGTAGTAGCTCAACAGGTGGCTGGTGCCATGGCCAACCAACTACCCTAAAATGGTGGTTACGAGACTGGGCCCAGAAACCTGGTTATGATACTAGGCCTAGAAAAGGTGGTTACGAGACTGGGCCCAGAAACAGTGGTTACAAGATTGGTCCCAGGAACGGTGGTTACCAGACTGGGGCTAAAAACTGGGGTTATATTACTGGGCCAGAAACGGTGGTTACCAAACTAGGGTCAGAAACGGTGGTTGGAAAAATGGACCCAGAAATGGTGGTTAATAACGGTAGTTACAAGACTGAGCCCTAAAACGGTGGTTACGAGACTGGGCCCAGAAAGGTGGGTATGAAAATGGGTCTAAAAAAGATGGCTACGAGACTGGGCCCAGAAAGGTGGGTATGAGACTGGGCCTAGAAAAAGTGGTTACGAGACTGGGCCCAGAAACGGTGGCTACGAGTGGGCCCAGAAATCGTGGTTATGGGCCCAGAAATCGTGGTTACGAGACTAACCGACAAACGGTTATGAGACTGACCGACAAACAGTTACGTGACTGACCGACAAACAATTACGAGACAGACGATAACGAGACTATCCGACAAATGGTTACAAGACAAATAGTTACGTGACTGACCGACAAACAGCTATGAGACAAACAGTTAAGAGACAAACGGTTATGCAGTACGTATATACTGCATAACCGTTTGTACCATTAAAGCAATGATGCTTAAAATAAGGAATATAAACGACGTGGAGAATTGTATGGAGGTAAATAGAAACTAATCAATGAATAAAACGAAGAAAAATGTTATTAAAGCAGTAAAAGTGAAAAAAAGCACAAAGTAAAGGTACCGAGAGAAACCCAGGATTGTTAGCGGAAAAAAACAGTTTTAGAGAATTCGTTACTTAATGAAGAAAAAGAAAAAAATACTCTATTGTCACTTCTATATAGCTTTCATAAATTAATATTCAAACATTAATACATTGAAATGCTTTCAAATGGCTATGGAATCATAAGAATGTATTAATCTGTATCTGTCTGTATAAGTCTAACCTATTACAAATTATTTGACGAATAGGTCACAAGGCTTATTATTATTATTATTATTATTATTATTATTATTATTATTATTATTATTATTATTACTAGCCAAGCTACAATCCTAGTTGGAAAAGCAGGATGCTATAAGCCCAAGGGCTCCAACAGGGAAAAATAGCCCAGTGAGGAAAGGAAATAAGGAAATAAATAAATGATGAGAATAGATTAACAATAAATCAATCTAAAAACAGTGACAATAAACAGATATATCCTATATAAACTATTAACAACGCCAAAAACAGATGTGTCATATGTAAACTATAAAAAGACTCATGTCAGCCTGGTCAACATAAAAACATTTGCTCCAACTTTGAACTTTTGAAGTTCTACTGATTCAACTACCCGATTAGGAAGATCATTCCACAACTTGGTGAAAGCTGGAATAAAACTTCTAGAATACTGTGTAGTATTGAGCCTCATGATGGAGAAGGCCTGGCTGAAGCTGTAATGCATGAATACCCGGAGAAAAGCAAGGATTGAATATGAAGTATGGTTCGACATACATAACGCTAAAAAAAGAGAAAAAATGAAATATTTAAGATTCCTCTTACAGTAATAAGTATCTTAGTGATTTCGAAGCTTGTAGACATTAAAAATTAAATAGAATTTTACCATGAAAACAGTAAGCATTATGGAAAACATTCGAGATAACTATACAAATACTGAAAATGAAGCCAGTCTATGAACCAAATCACAGTTGATTTAAGTAAATCTTATCTCAAAAATAACATTGAAGAATGACTATCGCGAAAATAATTTTTCTTAGCTTTAAAACAATATATATGTTATCAATATCATAATATGACTATCAATGTTATTTACTTTGCAAAAATTATGGCTCATATGATTATTTTCCACTGTTCCTAGATTAGGAGCAATGAAATGGCATTTGTGAAAATATAATAGTCTACTATAGTACATCAACCTCTCCCTTATAGAAAACGAATTTATATATTATGGGTGACTACACAATACGTTCAAAGGCTACTATTATCCTTTTTACGGACAATAAACCGGAAAAACATTAAATGTTACTTATTATGTATATTGTGATTAGGCTATAAACTAAGCGTCTAATACAGTGTGCACAATGGCATGTCAACAAGAACCGGTTATGCGACCTAAATATATAGATAAAGATCAGAAAAAAAGATACTTCACGTAAAAATTCTCATAAAGAGATGGGGTTTTATTATAGTTACGGACGGGAAAAGCTTTTCTGATTAAAAAAAATCAGATATTCTATTATAGTTATGGCAATCAGGAGTTTGTAGGGCGTGTGCAATAACTACAAATTAGTTTGAAAATATATTAGATGTAGGATAACTTCCTTATACACATAAGAAAAAAATAGAAATAGATAAATTACGAAAACAAATTGAATCTATTTCCAGACAGTTATAAGTGCACTGAAATATTTTACAATTTTGCAATGTTTTTTGGCGAAAAGCGACAAAAATCCCTTTCAAATTAAGAGACCCATGGATTCACAAGACGTAGTCGAAGGGTTCGACCTTAGGCCATGATGACGATAAATATCAGTTAAATCATGAAATCTAATATTCTTAGCGCATGCATGAAAGTAATTTTATCATACTTATTACATAATTAAGTATCTCTAATTAGAGAAAAGACAAAATCAGAAGTGGTTATCTAATATTGTGGTTAGAATTATGAACTTTGTTTTTCGAGGTGACACGAAGCTGTTCCGCGTAACCCATTATGAAAACAGTAAAGTCAGAATGTGTATAACCAATGATGGCAAAGCCCGTGCAAAGATGCAGACAGGTTAGTGCCGATAGATAAATCGCCTGACTTTTACTGATGCAAGAATGTCAACTAAGAGGGCGAAGACTGGAATGATACCACTCCTTGTGTAATTCCTGTTGAAATTAAAAGTTAGATGTTGCAATCCAATGATAATGGTGTGACAGAGTGGCGGTCCAAAGATTCAAAGGCTTAAAGGCCACTCACGAATGACAGAGGCAAGGGAGAGTGACAATGCCCTAGCTAGCAGGGCAAAGAACTAGAGACTGATCGTATTTACATATTAGCGCGCAAGCCCCTTCTCCACTTAAGCTAGGACCAGGGAGGGCCAGACAATGGCTGCTGATGACTCAACAGGTATACCTATAGGCTCCCCCAAACCCCGCCCACCCCTTCCTTAGCTCACAAGGATGGTGAGATTGAAAACACAAAAGAACCTATCACGTTTGAGCGGGATTCGAACCCCTGTCTGGCAGATGCCAGGCAGGGACGTTTCCAATAGGCCATCAAAACCCTGGATTAAAAATTTCAAATGAATGGGTAAGGGCAATGACTGTTCATTTGTAGGAAGGTAAAGGTGATGGGACCAAATGTAATTTTTAAAAGGGAATTCTATTACTAAGTTTACAAAGTTAGGTAAGCTTTGATTTTGATCGAGCAAGTAAACAAGCGACAGAAGGATTGGTAGGGGAAGAATAGAATAAGTTTCGGAAAAGACCAGAGTACGTGGATTAAGTGTTAAGAAAGAGCTATGTGAGAAGATGGGTCATAAATTAAAAAAAAAAAAAAAAAAAAAAATACGTGGCTTATATGAGCGTAGAAAAAGCTTATAACAGAAGATAGTCAAATAGTTTGAAACTCTTTCCAAGAAGAAAGAGCTGAAGTTGAAAGTTAATGTGAACAGCAGTATGAATATGAGGATAAATAGAAAGCAGATATAGCAACAAATTTTTCTATTTGAAAAGATGATTTTGGCAAATGTAATCGCGCTGGACGTATGAAAGAAAATCAACCTACAAACTAGGTAAAGCAAAAAATGTAGCAGGATGTTTGCAAAGGACTGGAAAGACTATGAGTGCAAAATGAAAATGAATGTAAAGAGTGGGTATCAAATATGAATGAATGAAAAAGGTAATATTCAGGAACTATGATTTCTAATACGGGATCTTTAGAATTTGAGTTGAATGAAAGATTGAAAAAAAAAATACATATCAAACAATAGCTAGGTTAAGTAGAATTTGGAAACTAAATTGCCTGACATTACATATAAAAATCAGGCAATATATCAGTTTAGTGAGATCGGTGTTACTGTATGGACATAAGTCGTGGTATGACAATGAAACAATATCCAACAGATTTTGTGGATTTGAGAACAAAGCCCCCAGATGAATATTGGGAGTTAAATGGCAGGACAGGATTAGAAATGAGACTATAAGAGATTACTCGAGTGCCATATGTGGACAAGATCATTATGAGATATAGATGGAGACGGTTTGGGCATGCTCTTCGCACTCACCAAATGTTCAGCTGGGCTCCACAAGGCACTAGAAGAGTTGGAAGACCAAGGCCTACATGGTTGAGGACTATGAAGCGCGAAGTAGGAGATGATGAATGGAGAAGCATTGAATTAAAAGCTCAAGATAGAGACGACTGGCGAAATCTAACCGAGGCCCTTTACGTCAATAGGCGAAGGAGGAAATGATGATGATGATATATATATATATATATATATATATATATATATATATATATATATATATACACAGTATATATATATATATATATATATATATATATATATATATATATATATATATATATATATATATATATATATATATATATATATATATTACATTGCTCTGCACTCTATCGATGTCCAAAAGCAAGTGGAAATGGGATTTGAAAATAAATAAATGCCATCCGATCCTAAGCAACAATTATGGTCCGTTGCTATAAAAGTTTACAAAAAATCCTTTCTTCAGAAAGCTTCGCTAAACTCTTATAAAGGACTTTTGCACTTCACTTAAAGCAAGAGAGCCTGTGGGTAAGATCTCTGAAAATAATCTAATCAAGAGGACAAAACGAACCATTTCATGTCTAATCTGATTTTCATGATCCTAAATTAAAACTCTTTCAGGTATTTTTTTTTCGTTACACTTAGATGGAATTTCCTCTTCATAATAATGTTACGTCATATTGTAGATCCTAATCACGAATTCCTTAAACGCAGTAGAAAAAAAAAATTGAAAATTAAACGCAGTAGAAATTGTCAAAAAAAACAAAAAATTGACAATTAAACGCAGTAGAAATTGTCAAAAAAAAAAAAATGAAAATTAAACGCAGTAGAAATTGTCAAAAAAAAAAATAAAAAAGTAGAATTTATAATTCCTTAAACGCAGTAGATATTGCACACACACACAACACACACACACACACACACATACACACACACACACACACAAAAAAAGGTGGAAATTATATTTTCAAAACGTAACCGAAAAACAACAGCTAAAAAGAATGGCATTATCATTTTATTTTCAAAACGTAAATTTTTTAGCCTTGTTGCTTGGAGAAAGAGAATTGCGATTTTTTACATTTGACTTTCCACTTTTCTTTTTTCCTACCTTTTCTTTTTTAATTTACTGACTGAAGTAAGAGAACTAGAAAAAATATACTGTCTATTCCTCCGGCGAAAATGAAAATAAATAACATACTTGTTAAATATTTATTTCAATGTTGTTACTCTTTTTGAAATATTTCATTTTTCCTTGCATCTTTTCCTCACAGGGCTATTTTCCCTGTTGGGGTCACTGGGCTTATAGCATCCTGCTTTTCCAATTTGGGTTGTAGCTTAGCAAGTAATAATAATAATGATAATAACAACAACAACAACAACAACAACAACAACAATAATAATAATAATAATAATAATAATAATAATAATAACAATAATAAACTGGCAACGCTTTAGAACAGGGAAAAATATAGATTGATCAAACTGTTTGATTCTGAAGCTCACGATCTTCACCCAAATTAAAAGACAATGGTAACCTAAACATACAAAATGGTAAGGGAAATTTAGATGGCATATTGCCAAGCAGATTTCAAGAACAATGACCAAAACAAAGCCGTAAAAACTGATGAAATGGAAAGAAAATTTGAGATAGATTAAAAATCATCGTGGCTTCTATGATATACTATAGTACATTTCTTTTAGCGAGGCATATTTGCACCGACTCGAACGGTGCCCTTTTAGCTCGGAAAAGTTTCATGATCGCTGATTGGTTAGAATTATCTTGTCCAACCAATCAGCGATCAGGAAACATTTCCGAGCTAAAAGAGCACCCGCTGCGAGTCGGTGCAAATATGCCTCGCTAAAAGAAATTTACTATAGGCGCTTTAGGCTATACCAAGGTCTATATCTGGACCGTGGGCTATACGGAAGGGTTGCGTAAAAAGACTCTATATAAACATCGCTTACCAGGTAAAAGAAACTTATAAACTTCCCTTAAACTTTTAAGTTATCTGATACTTTTTTTTGAGGGAAAATTCTAAACTTATAAATTTCACTTAAACTTCTAAGCTATTTAACGATACTTTTTTTGTAAGGAAAAACTATTTTCACGCTTAAATACCACGAGATCTAGAAGCATGTACACTTACACAAACGTACACGCATAGAGAAATAACTCCTTATAATCTATTGATGCAAAATCGAGCTGTGTTTGTTTATATATATATATATATATATATATATATATATATATATATATATATATATATATATATATATATATATACAGTATATATATATATATATATATATATATATATATATATATTTTAATTTTACAAAACTGAAGGACGTCTTAATTAATACTCATAATGAAAATTTTATCCGTAACAGAGGCATTCATTACTATGAACGCAGAGAAAAAATATCCCAAATAACTTGACCAAATTTTGGGAAAAAATCATTTACTCGTATGAACCTTAAATCGAAGAAGGCAAAACATGATTGACAACCTCTCAATTTGTACTATGAATGACATGGGATAATTAAGGAAAGCCTATATTCTTTTCTATGTTGTGTTTACAACATTAATTTACCAAACTATAACACTAGTATCTTTATAATAGAAACTAAAAATGCTAATTCATACGGAATAAAAAATAATGTATGACTAAATATCAGTATTAACGATGTCAGAGAGGCATTGTTTATATATATAATTTGAGGGGAAGGGGTAAACAATAAAATGACTATAAACATACAACTGACCTTGGGGAAGTGACAAACAACAAATAAAAAGGACTATAAACATAAAACTGACCTTGGGGAAGTGACAAAGAACCAAAAAGAGGACTATAAACATAAAACTGACCTTGGGGAAGGAACAAACAGCAAAAGGACAATAAACATACAACTGACCTTGGGAAAGGGACAAACAACAAAAGGACTATAAACATACAACTGACCTTGGGGAAGTGACAAACATCCAAATAAGGACTACAAACATACAACTGACCTTGGGGAAGGGACGCACAATAAACGGACTATAAACTTACAATAGACCATGGGGAAGCAACAAACAACAAAAGGACTGTAAACATACAACTGACCTTGGGGAAGGGGCAAAAAAACAAAAGAAAATAAACAAAACTGACCTTGGGGAAGGGACAAACAATAAAAGGATAATAAACATACAACTAACCTTGGGGAAGTAACAAAAAACAAAAGGACTGTAAACATACAACTGACCTTGGGGAAGGGGCAAACAACAAAAGAAAATAAACAAAACTGACCTTGGGGAAGGGACAAACAATAAAAGGATAATAAACATACAACTAACCTTGGGGAAGTAACAAACAACAAAAGGACTGTAAACATACAACTGACTTTGGGGAAGGGACAAACAGCAAAAGGACAATAAACATATAACTGACCTTGGGAAAGGGGCAAACAGCAAAAGGACTATAAACATACAACTGACCTTGGGGAAGTGACAAACATCCAAATAAGGACTACAAACATACAACTGACCTTGGGGAAGGGACGCACAATAAACGGACTATAAACTTACAATGGACCATGGGGAAACAACAAACAACAAAAGGACTGTAAACTTACAACTGACCTTGGGGATGGGGAAAACAATAAAAGGAAAATAAACATAAAACTGACCTTGGGGAAGGGACAAACAATAAAAGGATAATAAACATACAACTAACCTTGGGGAAGTAACAAACCACAAAAGGACTGTAAACATACAACTGACCTTGGGGAAGGGGCAAACAACAAAAGGATTGTAAACATACAGAGTACAACTGACCTTGGGGAAATGATAAACAACAAAAAGGACTGTAAACATACAACTGACTTTGCGGAAGGGACAAACAACAAAAGGACTATAAACATACGACTGATCTTCAGGGTCATATGTTAAAGTAAGACCAGAAAAGTTAAAAAAAAAAAGGGAGTGAATAGATAAACATATTATAACATCAATTTTAAACAGCAAGATTAAAAAAGTGAAACAAAAATGGCTTGGTAGCTAGTGCTCTCTTACCTGTTGCTAACAGACATGGATGAGGATACGTAACAAATTTCCTTTGGAAAAAAAACTATATATTTCATGCATTACAGATATTCAAACTTACTGATGAAGGAAAAAAGGAAACGGACAGAGGATAAAAATAAGAATTTCATGACTCGATTCAAAATAAGAAGGGGGACGTCGCGTCGGAGACTGCGACAGGGTAAACAGGATGGGGGAGCGAGGGGTGAAGAAGACGATATTGACTTGATGGAGGGGACGATGGGTACAGATTAAATGAAAGGGAGGGGTGGAGGGGGAGGAGGAGGGGTGGAGTGAGTGGGTGTGTTTCTTGGGAGGGGAGGGGTGCGTGCTGAAAAGTGGATGAAGCTGCGGCGAATGGCAAGAAGGGCTTTCTAGGAAAAGCCCCCGACGTCGGTCAGGGGAGAGAGAGAGAGAGAGAGAGAGAGAGAGAGAGAGAGAGGGGCTCTTGAAAGAAGCGATCACAGTACAAATCGTCGTAGGAAAGTCTCGTTGTTTTCAACATATCATTCCTCATTAATTTTTAAAACTTATTTTATAATGAGGATAGAAAACATCCTGAGAGAGAGAGAGAGAGAGAGAGAGAGAGAGAGAGAGAGAGAGAGAGAGAGAGAGAGAGAGAGAGTAAGAAGGATTTCAAAACCTCACTATTCCAAAATTGAACTTTCATTGTATACAATGAAATACAGTGAAATGCAATGAAGTTAAAACCTGAACAGAGCAAACAGCAAAAAAACTCTTAATCATAAGTTTTGAAATGACTCCAAAAACGCAAAAAAAATATATCATAAAACTGATAATTGAAGTAAATCTCACCTTTATCATTTGCGTCAGGGAGATGATTAGAATTAAGTAATGACCTAACATGAGGATATGGACTCAGAGTATTATTATTATTATTATTATTATTATTATTATTATTATTATTATTATTATTATCATTACTTGATAACCCTAGTTGGAAAAACAAGATGCTATAAGCCCAAGGGCTCCAACGGGGAAATAGCTCAGTAAGGAAAGGAAATAAGGAAATGAATAAACTTTAAAAGAAGTAATTAACAATTGAAATAGCATACTTGAATAAAAAATTTAAATTTCATTAACTAATTTACTACATTGATCAACTTAATTAATACTCACATACCTTTGAGAGACTATTTTCATTATAAACAATGCCCAGATGATCTCTCTCTCTCTCTCTCTCTCTCTCTCTCTCTCTCTCTCTCTCTCTCTCTCTCTCTCTCTCTCTCTCTCAAACAAAGCTTTTCTTAATCATTCTTGAAAGTAGAAGCGTCAGTGAGCGTAAACTTTGAAAATGATCATCATCATCATCATCTCCTCCTACGCCTATTGACGCAAAGGGCCTCGGTTAGATTTCGCCAATGATACATCCTAAGAATCCACACTATCTCCACATTATCTAATCCATTTAGGCTTTGGTTTTTCCTAACATTTCCAGTCTTTACCATAATCATTACCATCCTCATTATTTTTATCATTACAATTATAATTATCATAATTATTAAATCCCTAACTGTAAGCCTAGTTGGAAAAGCAAAGCGCTACCCTGTTAAGAATTTGCAGTAAAAAAAGGGTAAAAATCCTGGAATAATTGTAGCCAGGCATTTATCGTCTTAAAACGGATATATTGACGTAAAGGAGTGTTAATATAGTTACCAATCCGTAAAAGATATTAACAAAGTAGGGTAAAAATTACGGTCGCATGTATTATACTGAAATGCGGGTGAGAATAGTATATTTTTACGGATAATTTCTGATTAAAATTAATTTTTTTTTCTTTTTTTTTTTAACAGTGTACAAGCCCAAGTGCCCAAGTTCTGAATAAAAAAACGGGATAAATTAAGACAAAATAAAACTGGGGTGTGAAGAACAAACTTTTTCATTTAAGACAAATAAAGTATCGTAAATATGATATCAGGCAAACGGTGAAATAAGACTAATGCCAGTCTGCTAAACAAAATAACAGTTGTACCAAGTTTGAATTTCTAAGTTCCATCGATTCATCTACATAGTTGAAAATAAAACTTCTGGAATACTGAGTAGTATTAACATCATTAAAGAAAACATAAACATAAAATTGTTAGAATTATATGCAAATATAGTATCACATGGTGGAAAATATAATCAAGGAAGACGTGATTCAGCGAATGATCAAAATTAGAAAAAAAAATGGCAACACATTAAGCTAATTGAACGACATTGCGTCCTAGATTAATATCAAGAACAGGGACAAGGAATTTAATTGGCCACAAAACTTTCTCCAGAAATCTAAGTGTAGTGTCAGATGCTGAAAACCAAACAGATAATGAAAACATGTTCTCAGATCTGACAGGTCTCGAAAAAAAACTTGAAAGACTTTCCCTAGTATGCACATTTTTTTGTGCAACTGAAGAGGTACTGGATATGGTTTTCAAAAGTGAGTTTACAATCAACAGTGACACTTTGAATTCTATATAAATCTTAAATAGATGAAACTGTTTTCTAACCGTTTTCTTTCTAGGGAAAATAAGGTGCGAGATTATTTAGTGAACTCCTGAGTAAAAAATAAAATAAAATACACTGCTTAAATTCTTCAGCTATACATTCCAACTCGGTAAATAAAAAGAAGTTTCACATATTGTTTGTTTTTATTCTATTTTAATTTCCTTTTTGATTCCCTTTACGTTTGTGTCACACGAATGAGATTTTCAACATCTTTCGGCAAATCAAACCTATACTTTACTTAGTTCAGCAAATCTCTTTTATTCATATAAATGTGCATTCAAAATAGAAAATTTCTGTTACGACGATACTTTCTAAGCAAGATCAGGAATATTTCAATTTCTGTCACCAGAAAAATTAGTCTAATGAATCTATTAAATGAATAAGACATCAGATTATTATTATTATTATTATTATTATTATTATTATTATTATTATTATTATTGCTATCTAAACTACAACCCAAATTGGAAAGCAAGATGCTATAAGTCCAAAGGCTCTAACAGATAGAAATATAGCCCAATGAGGAAATGAAATAAGGAAATAAACAAACGATCTGAAAAATAATGAACAATTAAAATAAAATATCTTATAAACAGTAACAGAGTGAGTTTACATTATCCCAATCCAACATAAAAGAGCAAAGTTTATCCCAAGGTTAAAACCAGTATTATATACAATCTAAGATTTAACTAAAAAAGGTTACAGCATACCTTAACCACCAGTTGCAAGCGGTTATAAGTCATGATGAGGTCCGACGACAGAGCGATTGAGTCAATAAGGAATGATGATTTTTTTTTTAATAAGGAATGATTTTTTCTTAATAAGGATGATGATTTTTTTTCAATAAGAAATGATGATTTTTTTTTTCAATAAGGAATGATGATTTTTTTTTAATAAGGAATGATGATTTTTTTTTAATAAGGAATGATGATTTATTTTTTAATAAAGAATGATGATTTTTTAAATAAGGAATGATGATTTTTTTTAATAAGGAATGATGATTTTTTTAAAATAAGGAGTGATGATTTTTTTTCTTTAAATAAGGAATGATGATTTTTTTTAATAAGGAATGATGATATTTTTTTTTAATAAGGAATGATTTTTTTTTTAAATAAGGACTGATTTTTTTTGGCTATACAATAGGAAAAGGCTTTTCCGTCTGAATATCGCGACGTTTCTCTGAATTTCCAGAGAGGATGAATCTTTTGCGATAAATCTATCGACGCTTTCCGCTCTGTACAGTAGAAAAAAAGACTGTAGTAGCTTTTGTGTTCGTTTTGTTTTTCATAGTTGACAAGAAAATACGTGGATACTATTCTTTCGAAACACGAACATTTCATATTTTGTCTGATATATTCAACACGAACGAAATATCATGGTTGAGCTTACATACAAGAATTATTGAAGTGATGTCACTTTGAAAGCAAGAAATTTGGAAAATGAAAATAATTAAGCGATTACACACAAAAACAAATGTTGAAATGTTCTCAGTTTGAAAACAAGAAATTTGAAAAAAATGAAATAATTAAGTGATCCTACAGTAATATAAATAAATAGCTTAAAATATACTTATCAACCGCCACAATCACACGTCCTCAACATGTTTTAATTGCAGTTTTGGTTTAAGAAATAAAATGAAAAAAAAAAAAAAAAAAAAAAAAAAAAAAAAAAAAAAAAAAAAAGATTAAGAACGACACTACATACCATTGACTTATGCACTAAAGTTGAACAGTTATTCGATGCTAAGCATCATTATATTTTTTTTTATTTTTGTAATGTGGAAAATTTATATTTCTACGCTTAGCCTACTCATTTCAGTGTTACTTTTTCGTTTATAATACTTTTTCTGACGAAATGTGTATCAAAATCTACTTTCTTTTACTTCTTTACTAAAAAACAGATATAGTAAGACTAAGACCGATTAAAAACTCTTTCTGCATTAGCTTAATGACAAATACCCTTTAGAAACTGACGGAAATCAGGTATATGACCTCTAAGTACCACTTAATTTAAGTTTATCATAATTACCCAACACAATGATAAACCTAAACCAAAAAGAAAAAAGCAAAAAGAAATAGGCCTTATACATTTCCTGCGATCTCTTTTTATCGATATTGTGTATTTACATATTTCACACTTCACCAATTTTTTTCAAAACATTAAAAACTTTTACTTCTCCTTTACAGTCAAAATTTTATACTTCACTTTCATAAAGGAGAGTTGGCTCAACACTTCACCATCTTCTTGGAATTCACTTTACAAACATTTCACCATCTTCTTGGAATTCACTTTACAAACACTTCACCATCTTCTTGGAATTCACTTTACAAACACTTCACCATCTTCTTGGAATTCACTTTACAAACACTTCAACATCTTCTTGGAATTCACTTTACAAACACTTCAACATCTTCTTGGAATTCACTTTACAAACACTTCAACATCTTGAAATTCACTTTACAAACACTTCAACATCTTCTTGGAATTCACTTTACAAACACTTCAACATCTTGAAATTCACTTTACAAACACTTCAACATCTTCTTGGAATTCACTTTACAAACACTTCATCATCTTCTTGGAATTCACTTTACAAACACTTCAACATCTTCTTGGAATTCACTTTACAAACACATCACCATCTTCTTGGAATTCACTTTACAAACACTTCATCATCTTCTTGGAATTCACTTTACAAACACTTCATCATCTTCTTGGAATTCACTTTACAAACACTCCCAATCTCTTGCACGAATTTTGCTCCCTTTCTTCTTTCACCTATTCGGTGACTCACCTTCTTCGATTATCTTTAAATCGTCTGTTATATGCATTCAGCAATATCAACATATTTTCTATCTATTTTTTTATAGAAATCAAGAATATTTCTAGTTCTCTAAAGAATTTCTGATAGATCCCACCAGCGATACAAGTAAATTTCCTTGTGAACTGACCAATCTTGTTGAATACCTCTTGAAGGATTTAAATTTCTACATAAATGTCAAAGATAATGGACGGCAGAAAGAACTTCATTAAAAGAGAATGAGTGTCAACTGTGTTAAAAACAAACAAGAAAGATATATATACATAGAGACAAGTTAAAATCAAAGGGAAATCTTTAAGAGGCTTCTTATATGTATTTCAATTTGTCCAGAGAGATGAATTAAAATGTGAAAAAAATGGACGTGCAAATATGACACGACCAATAACAACTATTCTTTGTATATTATACTTAGGTATATTTGCCAAAGGATTCAGTGATAAGGTCGTTGGGAAAAAACAATCCTTCGATCCTGCTGAGGCGATACAGTTGCATGTACAGCATGAGCCTTAAAGCTCTAAGTAAATTATTCAAATCTATTGAATTTCACACAACTGAAAACAGCATTTTTAACCAAATCTAACCGATGAGGAATGAAAGACACGCAGAATAAAAAGAAACTACTGTACAGTTTTAAATATGAGCATGTGATCTCTAATCTTGGGTAGTGCTATAGCCTCTGTACCATGGCCTTCTAACTGTCTTGGGTTAAAGTTCTCTTGCTTGAGGGTACACTTGGGCACACTATTATATCTAATTTCTCTTCTTGTTTTGTTAAAGTTTTTATAGTTTATATAGGAAATTCTTATTTTAATGCTGTTACTGTTCTTAAAATATTTTATTTTTCCTTGTTTCCTTTCCTCACTGGGCTATTTTCCCTGTTGAGGCGCCTTGGGTTATAGCACCCTGCTTTTCCAACTAGGGTTGTAGCTTAGCAAGTAAGTAAGTAAGTAAGTAAGTAAGTAAGTAAGTAAGTAATAGTAATAATAAATAATAATAATAATAATAATAATAATAATATTAATAATAATAACAATAAGCAATAATAATAATAATAATAATAATAACAATAATAATAATAATAATAATAATAATAATAATAATAATAACAATAAATAATAATAATAATAACAATAATAATAATAATAATAATAATAATAATAATAATAATAATAATAATAATGAAGGAAAACTACAAATTTCAGGGCACCAGAAATAGAAATAAACAACAATACAAAAAGAAGCATTAATAAGAATATTCAAGTAAAAAAATCGAGGTAAAGCAGTCTATAACAGAAAATAAAAATAGCCAAGCACTGACTTTCATTACAGAAAAGAAAAATTAAATTAGGCGATGTAAATCATAAAAGCAGATTTTTTTTTATTCTTTTAATGAATTCGTTAACGAGGGAAAAGTTTGCCCTTAATGAAGTAATTCATCTCTTTCCACTCATGGAAAATGACATACAAGCAAGAAGAGATTTTAATTCTATTTTATTATATATTATAGAGAGGTGAGTGAGGAAACCAGTCGTTCTTAATTCCAAGGTTAAAAGGATGAAACAATAAAGAGAATGAAAGTAAAAGGAATCTATTGTATATAACCATATAAAAAGTAGTTAGGACCCTTAAAAAAAAAAGCCACTACCGCTGAACCAATTAAAATAGAATACTAATCTCTGATATGTTAACCTCGACTTTTTAAATGAAGAAAATATGTTTTTGGGCCGCACAAGAGAAGGGATTGTGTCTACCCTATAATCTCTATAGTCAATTCGTTTTAGTGAGGCAGATTTGCACCGACTCGCTGGGGTGTCCTTTTAGCTCGGAAACGTTTCCCGATTGCTGATTGGTTGGGCAAGATAACTCTAACCAATCAGATAGCAGGAAACATTTCCGAGCTAAAAGGGCACCGCTGCGAGTCTGCAAATGCGCCTTGTTAAAAAAAAACTGAGTATAGTAGGCCTTGGTGTCTATCCTCCCCCGCCTAACAAAAATGGCTGGAATGGCAGTAATGTTGGCTAGCCAGCCTGACGTTAAGGAGAAAATGGAACTTACAAAGTAAATGAAGATTACTAACGCAATTACATATATCGTCCCTACCTGGAAAAAAAACTTTGAGCAACAATTTTTGGCCAATTGGCACAAACAAAAAGCGATTTAACAATAAGAAATATTATTATGATTATGATTATTATTATTATTATTATTATTATTATTAGTAGTAGTAGTAGTAGTAGTAGTAGTAGTAGTAGTAGTAGTAGTAGTATCATTATTACAAGCTAAGCTACAACCCTAGTTGGAAAAGCAGGATGCTATAAGCCCAAGGAACCCAACAGGGAAAAAATAGATGATTAAATATTCATAATATTCGTAGCCACTAAAGGCAAAAGATAATTTCATATGACATTGTTTACTTAAACACTCTGAATAAGGCCTATATATCTACCAGCTTAGAATACCCCCAGGAAAAGCTAGGGCTATTAACCTTTTAATGAACACCACATGAATCATCTCCTTACGGACAATTTGTTTTTTGCTAAATAGAAAGTTAAATCAAAACTCTTTTATAATATGAATTCCTAAGAAATCATTATGAGAATTTTGAGTTCAAAAGCCCTCAATTTGGTGCCTCTTCATTTTCATCCTTTCATACGGTCTGATTAGGATGGCCGAGATCTAAGGCAAAAGCGGACTTTAATACAAAACCACTTGCATTAATGCAAAGGTTTTTACCAGATAAATAGTGTCTGTTAAATTGAAAAGTCATACACTGTTATTTACGTGCTTTTTTCCATTGTTATATGGTGGTAAGCAAGGTTGCCTTCTTTTTGAAGGACTTGCTTTGGCTTTGGGGTAGACCTCAGTCCCGATCTGCTACCCTGCCTGACATCACTTTAGAACCCGGTAGCGTACGTTCATGTTCTGTACCAGTCACCAGTGTCCTTGCAGCGAGGAGTCTTGGTGCGGTTAGATAGACAGTTCGAGACGTGTAAGGTGTCTGCTATGTTCTTAGAAGGTGTTGGACTGACTTTGTGTGTGTATTAGTCTGTAACACCCATTTTTTTTTAAGCAAACCTATCCGTCGATTATAAAAATACTCCTGAGGTGTCTACACGGATAGCAAAGTGCCCGCCTCTCTGACTAGTCATACACAATTAAATAAATAAATTATGTGTTGAAAATTAGCTGTATTTGCACACATTTACAGCCCACGTCACCTTCATATAATGCGTAAATTTTTAAATTGCATGATCCATCGAGCTTTAATGCTCATGCTGTGCATGCAACTTTATCGCCTCAGCAGGATCGAAGGATTGTTATTGCCCAACGACCTTATCACTGAATCCTTTGGCAAATATACGTAAGTATAATACACAGGGAATGGTTGTTAGTGGTCATGACATATTTGCACGTCCATTTTTTTTACTTCCCCCAACGAAGTTGAATTAACTTATGTAAAAAGATAGAAATTATTAAATTTTGGAAGGTCAAGGTTACGGTCAAGCAAAATGTCCATTTCACGTAACCAGCTATAAGTTTGGACATGGTTGTCACAGAGACTTCAAACTTGGTTCATATTTAAGTGCATGAAAATCCACGCCAATTAATACATGTTAAGGTCAAAGGTCAAGGTCAAGGTCGAGCAAAAGGTAGAGAAATAATCTGCAGCAGCAGAGGTCTACGCCCCACTGAGTGCCCCTCTAGTTTTTACTATTTAATTAATCTCTCTAGACAAATTGAAATATAGATCACAAGCCTGTTAAAAATGTTCCTTTGAGTTTATCTTGTCTCTGTAGATGTATCTTTCCTGTTTGTTTTCAACACAGCTGTCACTCATTCTCTTTTGCTGAAGCTCTTTCTGTCATCCATTATCTTTGATATTTCTGTAAATTTTTTTTAAATCATTACAACAAATTAGGGTTCCAAATCAAATGTATATAATTATAAAGAAAAGATTACGCTACAAACTATTTAACAAGAGCTTGCCTTACACCCTCCAGTCTGGAGTCAACATTCTGGCCAATCGTTTTCCTTTTCTTTTCACACTCAACCCCAGTTAAATTTAGTAAATAGTAATTTGTCATTTAAAAAAATTAAACTATTCTAAGATAATGCTAATGTGAGTCCCTAAAAAAATCTACTGAGCTATGAATTGTGGAAACTTAAAATTGTTCCTAACAGAAAAAGAGCCACTAGCCTACTCATGAAGAATCATATTTTGATTAGCAAATGTTTGGTTACAAGGTTCCTCCTGGTTTGAAAAAGAAATACGTTTGGCAGTATAATGCAGGAAGAAGTGGTTGTTCTACTCAAGTTCCCATTAGTTAATAACCCCAATACAATTTCTTAAAATTCAAACTCAGGACTTGGTGTTTGAACCAATCTCACTACACGAGTCATCCAATAATCCTTAAAGGTAGAATATCGTCTTTCTAGCTATGGAACACAGACACTGTAGTTTTTGCCAAAGCAAAATTGGGGCCATCATTTGCTTGCCTAACATGCTTGTCTTTTTTAGCTAAGGAAACTAGAAACTGTAGCTTTTGATAACTTATGGAACAGAGACACTGTAGTTTTTGCCAAAACAACATTGGGGCCATCACTTGCTTGCCTAACATGCTTGTCTTTTTTAGCTAAGGAGACCAGACACTGTAGCTTTTGATAACTTGTGGAACACAGACACTGTAGTTTTTGCCAAATCAACATTGGAGCCACCGTTTAATTGCCCAACATGCTTGTCTTTTTTAGCTAATGAGACCAGAAACTGTAGCTTTTGATAACTTATGGAACACAGACACTGTAGTTTTTGCCATAACAACATTGGGGCCACCATTTGCTTGCCTAACATGCTTGTCTTTTTTAGCTATGGAGACCAGAAAGTGTAGCTTTTGATAACGTATGGAACAGAGACACTGTAGTTTTTGCCAAAACAACATTGGGGTCACCATTTGCTTGCCTAACATGCTTGTCATTTTTAGCTAAGGAGACCAGAAACTGTAGCTTTTGATAACTTGTGGAACACAGACACTGTAGTTTTTGCCATAACAACATTGGGGCCACCATTTGCTTGCCTAACATGCTTGTCTTTTTTAGCTAAGGAGACCAGAAACTGTAGCTTTTGATAACTTATGGAGCACAGACACTGTAGTTTTTGCCAAAACAACATTGGGGCCACCATTTGCTTGCCTAACATGCTTGTCATTCTTAGCTAAGGAGACCAGAAACTGTAGCTTTTGATAACTTGTGGAACACAGACACTGTAGTTTTTGCCATAACAACATTGGGGCCACCATTTGCTTGCCTAACATGCTTGTCTTTTTTAGCTAAGGAGACCAGAAACTGTAGCTTTTGATAACTTATGGAACACAGACACTGTAGGTTTTGCCAAATCAACATTGGCCCCTCGTTTTCTTGCCTAACATACTTATCTTTTTTTAGCTAAGTATACCAGAAACTGTAGCTTTTGATAACTTATGGAACACAGACACTGTAGTTTTTGCCATAACAACATTGGGCCCCCGTTTTCTTGCCTAATATGCTTATCTTTTTTAGCTAAGGAGACCAGAAACTGTAGCTTTTGATAACTTATGGAACACAGACACTGTAGTTTTTGCCATAACAACATTGGGGCCACCATTTGCTTGCCTAACATGCTTATCTTATTTAGCTAAGGAGACCAGAAACTGTAGCTTTTGATAACTTATGGAACACAGACACTGTAGGTTTTGCTAAAACAACATTGGGGCCACCGTTTGCTTGCCTAACATGCTTGTCTTTTTTAGCTAAGGAGAACAGAAACTTTAGTTTTTGATAACTTATGGAACACAGACACTGTAGGTTTTTCCAAAAAAACATTGGGGCCACCATTTGCTTGCCTAACATGCTTATCTTACTTAGCTAAGGAGACCAGAAACTGTAGTTTTTGATAACTTGGCAAGACATCACTGGGACCATCATCTGCTTGACTGACATGTTCCCAGTTGCGATTTTGGCCTTTGACTAAAATAAGCAGTTGAACTTCTACCTGATGGGAGAAAACCCCTAATTCATACTATTTGTCCAGAGATGATCTGGAGGTAGATGCAGCACAAACTTTTTCTATTCTATCCTTCAGCTGAAACTATGCGATTTGATAAAGTTTTGGCTTATATACTTTCATATGTTCCACCAATAGCTTCCACTCTAAAAATGAAATTAATT
This sequence comes from Palaemon carinicauda, assembly GCF_036898095.1. Lineage (NCBI taxonomy): Eukaryota > Metazoa > Arthropoda > Malacostraca > Decapoda > Palaemonidae > Palaemon > Palaemon carinicauda. The sequence continues at coordinate 38,025,708 of NC_090768.1, read as the reverse complement.
TACTTAAAAAACTATAAGTAATTACCTCATAAAACTCAAAATAATTCCAAAAGTAATATGAACAAGTACAAAGTTCTAGCGAAGCTCTTTCGTAATTGGCTTCCCAGTCATATCGATCAGACGTGTACCGGAAAACCCGAGCACCAGCACAAGCAAGGAAAAGTTTTATATGAAAAATGACGTTGGCAGGTATGCTCTTCAGTATTAGCTCACTAAGTCTAAAAATGTGTACCATTGGTAAGCATAGCCTTCAGTGCGCTTCACGCGGTGCGCTGTAGGTATCTCCCCTATATAATAAAAAGCAAGTGTCTGGCTATATATATATATATATATATATATATATATATATATATATATATATATATATATATATATATATAACACATATACATATACATATATATATATATATATATATATATATATATCCCTCTCCAGTCACGCTTAGCAGCATTGCCAGATTTACAACTACACGATCTATTCCTGTTCCTTGGCTAGGGAGGAGAGGGGGAGTACTCATACTCTGTTGAGAAGGGGGTCCCCAAGAAGAAAGGGGAAGGGGTGATAAGGCTTGAATATGTGTGTTTGTGTGTCTATCTAAATATTTAACCGTCATTTGTGACGGGTCGCATACACCAATTGAATTATCTTTGTAATGATCGCTCGGCCCTTAGCGGCTCCCAGTTTTTAGCCCTCTACACTCCGTACTGAAGGGCCTCCCTGGCGCCAGTGCCGGGTCCTCATATGGGCGAAAGTCATAAATCGAAATTATGCAAATTCTAAAAATGTGAGCATGATAAAAAAATGTATTTTATTATAAACAAATAACTTAAATAATTCATTATTAATATTTATGAAAATTGTCAAAGCAAATTATAATGTTCAAATTGGAATCGAGACTTATAGTTATAAAGAGATATTTCTCATATTTGTATACAAAACGAAATTAGGATTTACGTATAAAATTGGCCTACTGGTAATTTTGATATATCTTGAACCAGCACAAAATTCATAGTTATATTTGAAAAGTACCAACAGAAATTCAAAACTTCCCTTTATTTAATTATTCATCAAAATTATTTTTGAAATTATTTTCAAGAAATTTTATCAATACTTTTAGAAATAACAAGACATTATACAATATAGAAAAAAATAGAAATATAATCAAAATAAACAAAATATGGAACAAAATTTTATCAATATTTTAAAAAATAACAAGACATTCTACAATATACGAAGAAAAAGAATAATAGAAAAATAATCAAAACAAACAATATATGGAAAACAAGTACTATAAACAACCCAGCCATATACAGTATCCTACCTATGATACATTAAACACATTAATCTAAAAAAAGAGAAACATCACCGAACATTTTTCCTCCGTGAAATATAGCGAAGGAAAAGAAAAAAATAATCAGGAGTCGAAAGCAGGACGAGAGGACACGATAATGGCGTTTTGTAAGTGAATATAATTCACGGTGAATAATTATTTACAGGTTTAACGGTGAGGGGGGCAAAGGTATAGGGCGGCTGGCTGGAGGTAGCCGGTTTGTGGAGCGTGTAGGAGGAGGAGTGTGGGGGGGAGGGGGGAGGTTAAGGCCAGGGGCAACGCAGCCTGCAGCAGAGCCGCCTAAAGGGGAAAGGTGGCTAGCAGGAACAGCCACATTTGCTGGTGTAAAGGGCGTGAGGGATACACCTGCCAGTTTTTTTTTTATTTTAAATTTCACTCAAAAAAATGTCTCTATATACGTTCATTTGTTCAGAGAAATATAATTACTGATATATATAAATATAATTACTGATATATATGTGTTGATAAAATGAACATTGAAGATAAAGTGAAAGTACAGTAAAGTAAAGACGAACTTGTTTCCCTCTATTTCCCCCCAAAATGGTTCCATAACCGTTCATTTGTTCAGATAAATTTAAATACTGATATATACGTGTAGATAAAATGAACATTGAAGATAAAGTGAAAGTACAGTAAAGTAAAGACGAACTTGTTTCCCTCTATTTCCCTAAAAAATGGTTCCATAGCCGTTAATTTGTTCAGAGAAATCTAATGGCAGAAATATATGTTTGTAGCTATAATAAAGATTAAAGACAAAACGAAATATATCTCTATGGACGAATTTATTTCCATCACAACGAAACTCCAAACTAAATTACCCATAGAGAAGGCTCCATATACGTACATTTTTTATAGAAAAATCTAATGGTATAATGAAAGAAAGATATGTATAATAATGAAGATTGAAGAGAAAAAGAAAGTACAGGAAACTAAAATGTCTATAAACAAACTTATTTCTATCACCACGAGACTCAAAACTAAATTACCCATAGAAAAGGTTTCACATGCGTAAAATTTCTCAGAGAAATCTAATGACATAATGAAAGCAAGATATGTGTAGTTTTAATGAATATTGAAGACAAAAAGAAAGTACAGGAAACTAAAATGTCTATAAACAAACTTATTTCCATCACCACGAAACTCGAAACTAAATTACCCATAGAAAAGGTTCCATTTACGTAAAATTTCTCAGAGAAATCTAATGATGTAATGAAAGAAAGATATGCATAACGATAACGAAGATTGAAGAGAGGACGAAAGTACAGGAAACTCAAAATATCTCTATAGACCAACTTATTTCCATCAAGACGAAAATCGAAAAAGGTGTGGATGATTTTGGCTTTAAAGTAGGATTGACTGATTATGGGTTATCTGGTATCCTGAAGACACACAGGAACTGCATAAAGTCTATAATGCCTAATTAACACAATTAACATAGCAGGATAGTATTTAACACCAAGATTTATTCGTCGATCAATTCAAGTTAACACGAATATAATTTCTGATAAATTAAAAGCATAAGTTGATCATAAACTAATTGGAAACGAAAATTAATTCCTTATTTCATTAATTGGACAAAACAAGTTATAAATTCTTATCACATTTTCCTAACCTTATTTCGTTCATATTTCATAATAAGAAGAATTGGTTTTGAAAAGAGATTCCAGATACAAACAGAAAAAAAACAGTAAAAATACGATATTAATCTATTTTCCAAATAGTCTTCATATTAAGGGCTTGTGTTTTTTTGTTTATCAAATTCGACGGAAAATATAAACAAAACACTTTTTGAATAATACTGTTCTTTATAAAACATTCATAGCCGCAACAAGTATCCAGACATGTAAACACATACAATACACACCCACACATTTATATATATATACATACATATATATACATATATATTCATACACACATACACACACATATATATATATGAATTATATATATATATATATATATATATATATATATATATATATATATATATATATATAACACATTACACCAACACCAGTGTATTATACGTTATATGTATATATATACATACATACATATATATATATATATATATATATATATATATATATATATATATCACTACACCAACACTGGTGTATTGCACATTATACGTATGTATATATATACATATATATATATATATATATATATATATATATATATATATGTGTGTGTGTGTGTGTGTGTGTGTGTGTGTGTGTGTGTGGCTCAGATGTTTATCCAAGGAACTTCCATCTCGAGGAACAGAATTCAATCCTCACTCAGATACCATATCTTTGAGAGAGATTTGGATTAGCGAAGAGAGCAGGGGCACAGAGATTCAGTACTCTAGCTGGGACCGTGTTCGAACCCAGACTATCGCTCCCAGTTAAACTCAGCTATAAATGAGCACCTTGGTCTGGAGGGCACGGGGCTAGCAACCCCATCCCTAGAGACTCATTAGTGAATAATGGGTTTTACTGAGGATTGGTAATATGAAGGGGCCGGACCACAGAGTTAGACACCTTATCTTAAAAAGCACAACATCAACGATAATAACCACAAATGCAGTCACTCCTAGTTCACTGCAGGACAAACTCAGACATGTCCTGGGTCATGTCTGGGGTTTGGGCATTCTCCTCACAAAATTGGCCAGTGGGGATGGTGATGGTGGGAGACTTTAGTCTGATCGCTCAAAACAAACCAACCTAGTATGGGTGGCCCTGACTAGTACAGCTTTGCTGATTATGGTGATATACAAACTTTCACCACGTTAAGGTATCCCCACTCAGAAAGGGTAAAAATCAATACTTGGAAAGAAATGGTGTCACCTTTTCTGAGGGGGAGCAGTAGTAGCACAGACGAAGCCTACACATTCACATTCCCACCTGGGACATATTTATATATAAATAATAAGGACTGAACGTATGCAGTCACTTTTTTCTAACAAAATTCTTTTGGTTTTCAATAGCTTGAGTATTTTTAAGTTGTACTTCAATCAGTTTTCAATAAAATCTGATTAACATCCTATTAGGCCTTAAGGATTCTCTAGTTATTTAATTTTAAATAATTCTTTGAGGTTTAAAAATGTGATAAATTAATGAAGACTTGAAGAAAATAGTATCAAAACATATTTTTTTTTTTACCCCATAAAGAATGCCTAAGAAATGGTCGAGCAGAACCATTAAAAGGTTGAAAAATGCAGAGGCAAGGGATAGGTCATTGCACTACGTCCTAGAGACGGAACATAAATGGGATCAACGTCCAACAACCACCCCCCCCTCGCCCCTCCCCCCAACACCGTAACCCAACCTCCACTAGAGTGGGACGCAGGGGGAATCGGGTGAAAGGGTGTTTACGAAGATAGCAATGTCATGTGCACAATGTGGATCTATGAAGCTCCGAGCAAGATTTGTACTCGAGATCACTGCAATGGTAATAAGTTCATGATAAGTAATAAAATGTTCATTAGGTAGCTACTTCCCTCTTGTTAAGGGTAGAAGAGACTCTTTAGCTATGGTAAGCAGCTCTTCTAGGAGGACACTCCAAAATCAAACCATTGTTCTCTAGTCTTACATAGTGCCATAGCCTCTGTACCATGGTCTTCCACTGTCTTGGGTTAGAGTTCTCTTGCTTGAGGGTACACTTGGGCACACTATTCTATCTTATTTCTCTTCCTCTTGTTTAGTTACAGTTTTTATAATTTATATAGGAATTATTTATTTCAATGTTGTTACTGTCCTTAAAATATTCTATTTTTCCTTGTTTCCTTTCCTCACTGGGCTATTTTCCCTGTTGGAGCCCCAGGGCTTATAGCATTCTGCTTTTCCAACTAGGGTTGTAGCATAGCAATTAATAATAATAATAGTAATAAACGACACCTGTATAAGAAACGTCAGATATAAATTATGATATGGTTCACTTTGCCATGGTTATTATCCTTATTATCACTTGCTAAGCCTCAACCCTAGTTAGAAAAGCAGGATGCTATAAGCCCAGGGGCTCCAACAGGGAAAATAGCCCAGTGAGGAAAGGAAACAAGGACAAATAAAATATTTTAAGAACAGTAACAACATTAAAATAAATATTTCCTATATAAACTGTAAAAACATTACCAAAGTGAGAGGAAGAAAAATAAGATAGAATAGTGTGCCCGAGTGTATCCTCAAGCAAGAGAACTCTAACCCCAGACAGTGGAAGACCATGGTACAGAGACTATTGTTGTCCAAGATCTTTTATAATGAGTGATATCAATAAGGAGAGAGTTAATCCAAGTTAACTTTGTTTGAATAAGAAAAAGTGGTTACTCATATAATGAAATAACGTAAAATGGTTGGCCCTTTAAACTATATGACGACATGAAACCGATGAAATTCAGATTAGTTTATATAAGCATTAGCACACTGTAATAACATATCACTAAGAGAAAGATTCCGCAAGAAGATGAAACCAAATGAAGACTGGAAATATAACGTAATTGAAAAAGTGATAACAGATTGTGGTAGAATGAGGAAACAAGTGAATCAGAAAAAAATGGCAATTTTTACAGCAATCTTTTCTATGGAAATAAAATCTAGCTGCAGAAGGTGCTTGAAAGAGAGAAGAGAATAAATTTGCAAAAATTGGGAAATAAATTCAGGAGGGTTAAAATGAAAATAAAACATGCAAACTAGTGGCTAGGGTGAGACAGACTGTCTATTTTCATTGCATGGTTGTGTAAGTGTTGTTGATTAGAAAGCTTATAACATCCGGTAAGCTGACCACACTATTCTGATGGTTGATTAGAGGAAAGGAGGAACAAAAATCGTAGCAGTCTAAATACCTATGTGGTCACATTTGGTAGGAATGGTAATGACTCATGTCAGAGTTGGAATGGTAATGACACATGCCAGAGTTGGAATGGTAATGACTCATGTCAGAGTTGGAATGGTAATGACTCAAGTCAGAGTTGGAATGATAATGACTCAGGTCAGAGTTGGAATGGTAATGACACATGTCAGAGTTGGAATGGTAATGACATATGTCAGAAACAAATTGTAAAGGTTAAAAGGCGAGTGCCTAGTTTTGCTAGCTCGAGACTATTATTATTATTATTATTATTATTATTATTATTATTATTATTATTATTATTATTATCATTATTATTACTGCAAGCTAATCTACAACCCTAGTTGGAAAAGGAAGATGCTATAAGCTCAAGGGCTATAACAGCGATAAATAGCCGAGAGAGGAAAGGAAATAAGGAAATAAATATACTATATGAGAAGTAATGAACATTTAAAATAAAATATTTTCAGAACAGTAACAAGATTAAACACATCTTTCATATATAAACTATAAAAAAAGAGACTTATGTCAGCCTGTTCAAAATAAAAGTACTTGCTGTAAGTTTGAACTTTTGAAGTTCTACTAATTCAACTACCCAATGTAGAGTATTTAATGAGTAATAAAAACAAAGAAAATTGTCGAAAACATGAATTTTTCAATTTAGTAAAAAAATAATGAAAACATTACTTTTGGTTAATTTATCTGTATGGACCATCAGGAAGATGACGAGAAGACACTGGATGTAGCAGTAATATGGATTACAAGTAGGTGAGGAGATGGGGTGACAATCGACTGGAAACTGGAAGGGCAACGGCGAGAGTGTAACTGAATCGATTCTTTATGCATGGACCTGTCATGAAGTTATGGAGGGTTTTCAAAGCGACACCGTTATGTATTCTTCAGTTGGAAGATACACAAACAGTGACTATTATATTGTTTCCTTTAAACCCCCTTTTCTTTAAAAAAATAATCTTATCTTTTAAAGGTGATACAATGTATGTGTATATATATATATATATATATATATATATACATATATATATATATATATATATATACACATAGCAACAACAAAAATGCAGCAGTTTCTAGTCCACTGCAGGACAAAAGCCTCAGATATGTCTACTCATCTCTTGGGTCTGGCCAGTTTTCATCACCACGCTGGCTAGTGCGGATTGGTGATGGTAGGAGCCTTTTGTCTGATGGCTCACAGCAAACCAACCTAGTATGGATGTCCCTGACTAGTACAGCTTTGCTGATCATGGCGATACACAAACCCTTTCACCACGTTGAGGTATCGCCACCCCGAAATATATACTGTATATATATATATATATATATACACATATATATATGTATATATATATATATATATATATATGTATATATATATATATATATGTCATTTCTTCATTCCCGGGGAAGTTTCTTTTCCTGGTCTAGCACAATTCTTCATTTGCTAAAACCGAAGAGTGGAACGACCACTGAAAGAATTTGCAGATTTGAGGCAGCTGCCTCGCGAAATGAAAGGGCGAAACCTCGAATTGGCCGAAATATCTGGACCGTCCTAGACTGGTTCCACTAGAGAGGACAGAACAAAGGTGGTTAATAACGCAGAGCCACAAAATGTTAAAGGGCCTGGTCCCTAAACTCTTGGTCCCTATCACCTGGCAATGATTTCCCAGCGGTCAGCCACAGAGGAACCAAATGCAACAGAGAGAGAGAGAGAGAGAGAGAGAGAGAGAGATTAAGTCTAAACAAAACGAGAGAGAGAGAGAGAGAGAGAGAGAGAGAGAGATCAAGTCTAAACAAAACGAGAGAGAGAGAGAGAGAGAGAGAGAGAGAGAGATCAAGTCTAAACAAAACGAGAGAGAGAGAGAGAGGATCAAGTCTAAACAAAACGAGAGAGAGAGAGAGGATCAAGTCTAAACAAAACGAGAGAGAGAGAGAGAGAGAGAGAGAGAGAGAGAGAGGAACAAGTCTAAGCAAAATGAGAGAGAGAGGAACAAGTCTAAGCAAAATGAGAGAGAGAGGAACAAGTCTAAGCAAAATGAGAGAGAGAGAGAGAGAGAGAGAGAGAGAGAGAGAGAGAGAGTTTTTCAATCTACGAGTGTTAGGTGATCCTTCTTTTCCTTCTTCGTTCGAATCAATTATCTCATGAAACCTTAGTGGAAATTCATACACGGGGACTGAGTCGCAAGTTATTTACTCTAAAAAAATGAATTTCATGTACTAGACTAACTAGAGTGTCATTTACCCTAAAAATTCATTCTATGTACTAGTTTCATTTACTCTAAAAAAAATTAATTTTATGTACCGTAAGAAAAAAATAATTTCATGCAGTAGAGTTTCATTTATCCTGAAAATTTACAATTCTCGTCCTGGAGTTTCACTTACTCAAAAAAAAAAAAAAAAAAAAAAAAAAAAAAGTGCAAGTTTCATTTACCCTAATAAAATTTATTTCATGTACTAGATTTTCATTTACCATAAAAAAAATCATGTACTAATATTTCATTTAACTTAAAAAAAAATTATTTCATACACTAGTTTTATTTACCCTAAAAAATCATTTAATGTATTAGAGTTTCATTTACCCCAAGAAAAAAAGTTATTTTCATGTAACAGTTATCTACATCGATATCGGTTTCTAGTGTGAAAGCAACAAAATGATATGGAATCATTAGCAGGATACTTGTTCGGGCGAGTTACAAGCATAAATTCTCCCAGGAGAGAGAGAGAGAGAGAGAGAGAGAGAGAGAGAGAGAAATTGGTATTCATCCAAAGTTTTCTTTACATATATTTCAGACCAGTTGTATATGGCATATCTGTTTTGATGTTGTTACTGTTTTTAGAGTGATTTATTGTTAATTTGTTCTCATCATTTATCTATTTCCTTTTCTTACTGGGCTACTTTTCCCTTTTGGAGGCCTTGGGCTTATAGCATCTTGCTTTTCTAACTAGGTTGTAGCTTGGCTAGTAATAATAATAATAATAATAATAATAATAATAATAATAAAATATTAAAAGGGCACAACAATATAGTCTAAAAGAATATTGATCAATTATAATTAATGTTATTATAAAAAATGCTGTTTCGTATGATGACATCTGAATACAGTTTAACATGAAATTGAATAAACCATCAAAAACATGTAAATATTACAAGAATTTACGTGGCAATCTCAATTACATAAAGAGATCATTCCTCTAAATATATTTCCAACCAAAGAAAAAATAATAAATTAACAGTCACAATGTAAATACTGTGTATATATTTACATCAACCTAACTCTTTGTTGTAAAGTTCAAACGCTTGCTTGAGGGTACACTTGGGCCACATTATTCTACCTTATTTCTCTTCCTTTTGTTCTTTATAGTTTATAGAGGAAATATTTATTTTAATGTTTTTACTGTTCTTAAAATATTTTAATTTCCTTGTTTCTTTTCCTCACTGGGCTATTTTTCCTGCTGGAGCCCTTGGGCTTATTGCATCCTACGTTTCCAACTAGGGTTTTAGCTTAGCAAGTAATAATAATAACAACAATAATAATAATAATAATAATAATAATAATAATAATAATAATAATACCTGTTTTCCATGCGTTTGTAACATTCCTGCAATGAGTGACATCTAAAATGAGGAAATCAGGTCGAATTATATAAATTACTGACCTGTGAATTAATATAAGAAATAATACCGAGGGACAGTTAATATACAGTTAAAGAATGCCATTAAGACAAAACAAATAATACAAAGTTGTTTTATGAATTTTATGGTGTGTGGAAGCCAATGTATTACATGACTTTATGCTTTTTCTCTTAAGTAATTATAGTCTTAGAGTAATAAATTCCTTTAGATTCGACTGCACGCAATGAAACATTGTTACTTAATCTCACAAAATGTTTAAAGATCTTTCATGAATGGCAGAGGCAAGGGACAGTGACAATGCCCTAGAGAATGACAATATAGACAGATGATCGGTTCCCAAGGCCCTCTTAACCCAAGTTAGGACCAGGAAGGGCCAGGCATTGGTTCCTGATAATTCGGCAGATAGACATAACTACAATAAAACCCTACATCCTTAGCTGACGAGCATGGTGAGGTTTAAGATATTACAAGGAAACTTCGAGGTTGAGCCGGTCTCGAACCCCAGTCCAGCAGATCGCCACGCAGCGAAGTTTCCAACTTGCCTTATTGACTCACCCTTATATCAACCCCTATTTTGAAGGCAGGGTTACGCTAATTACTGACATCATCAGCACAATAATAATAATAAACTTCCTATATAATATACAGCAGTGTCTAGATATATATATATATTTTATATATATATATATATATATATGTATATCTATATACATATATATATATATATATATATTTATATATACTGTGTATATATATACATATATATGTATATCTATATATATAAATATATGCACATATATATGCATATATATACTGTATAATATATATATATATATATATATATATGTATATCTATATGTATATATATATATATATATTCATATATATACTGTGTATATACAGTATATATATACATATATATATATGTATATCTATATATATAAATATATGCACATATATATGCATATATATATATATATATATATACACACACACATTTTCTGTCACGCTGATTGACATTGCCAAACGCATAACTACTCGGTATCTCCCCTTCTCTTGGGTAGGGAGAGAGAGTAGTCATTCCGTGGTGAGGGGGGGGGATCCCGAGAAAACCACAATCTCCCACAAATTGGCAAAACTGTCGCGTTGTAGTTGGGAAAGGGGAAGGGATAGAAGGAGTGAATCTGCGTGAATGTGTTTGTGCATATCTAAATATTTAGCCTACATATTTGACGGGTTGTGTATACTAGTAACAATAATAATAGAATGTAAAAAAATCAGGTGAAAATTAAATAATTTTATTGAAGTTAATGGAGGCACAGCTGTATATTACTCATAATAATGTACTTAAACTATAACTACCAGGGCACCAGCCACCCGTTGAGATACTACCACTAGAGTTTTGGGGTCTTTTGACTGGCCAGATAGTACTACATTGGATCCTTCTCTCTGGTTACGGTTCATTATCGCTTTGATTATACATTCACACACCGAATAGTCTGGCCTATTCTTACATATTCTCCTCTGTCCTCATACACCTGACAACACTGAGATTACCAAATAATTCTTCTTACTGCACTGTAATTGTTAAGTGGCCACTTTCCTCATTTTAAGGGTAGAAGAGACTCTTTAGCTATGGTAAGCAGCTCTTCTAGGAGAAGGACACTCCAAATTCAAACCATTGTTCTCTAATCTTGGGTAGTGTCATAGCCTCTGTACCATGGTCTTCCACTGTCTTGGGTTAGAGTTCTCTTGCTTGAGGGTACACTCGGGCACACTGTTCTATCTTATATCTTATTTCTCTTCCTCTTGTTTTGTTTAAGTTTTTATAGTTTATAAAGTGATATATATTTTAATATTGTTGCTCTCCTTAAAATATTTCATTTTTGTTTGTTCCCTTTCCTTAATGAGCTATTTTCCCTGTTGGAGCCCCTGGGCTTATAGCATCCTGCTTTTCCAACTAGGGTTGTAGATTACCAAGTAATAATAATAATAATAATAATAATAATAATAAAAGATAGACATTGCTTAGTTATGTTCCCTTTTTCAGTCAATGCAATTGCAATATTTACATGTTCTTTTTTAATGCATAAAAACTTCTGCTTGAAATACAGCTGACCAGCTGACTTTGTGTATTGAAATTGTATCATAATCATTTTTACTGTTGTTGTTATCTAAAAGACAAGCAAAAAAAGTAATTTACCGAGTCTAATCAACAGAATTTACATATGCACAAAAACGAGAGAGAGAGAGAGAGAGAGAGAGAGAGAGAGAGAGAGAGAGTGGAACAAGTCTAAGCAAAAGGAGAGAGAGAGAGAGAGAGAGAGAGAGAGAGAGAGAGAGGGAAACAATAATAAACAAAATAAAACAATATCTGACATCAAATCACGAATATTAATCATAAACATCGCTCCACAAAAGTGGTTCAATGTTTGTTTTCTTTTAGATTAAAAAATCTTCATAAAATTAATGTGTGAAACAATAATGGTTATTTTATCAAAAGAGTAGATTGACTATGTTTCATCAGTGTAATTTTTCTCTACTAAACGTAAACAAAAACAAAAACAAAAAACCCACAAACAAACCAGCGAGTACAAACGGGTATTCACGTGTGTCATACAATGCTAAAGTCGGACAAATGTGAGATTACCTGACTTTTCAGTTCGGATGTCAACTAATTGAATACTATTTTAGCTGATAGTAATTTTGTTTACTCGGCAAGTCCACACTGTTACGAGAATACATGGTAGTGGTAGAGAAATAACTTACACACATAATATATTATCATTATTATTACTAGCTAAGCTATAACCCTAGAGGGAAAAGCAGGATGCTATAAGCCCAAGGGCTCCAACAGGGAAAATGGTCCAGTGAATACATGTATAGATACACATATATCTGTATATATACACATATATACTGTAAGCAGCTCTTCTAGGAGAAGGACACTCCAAAATCAAACCAGTGTTTTCTAGTCTTGGTTAGTGCCATAGCCTTTGTACCATGGCCTTCCACTGTCTTGGGTTAGAATTCTCTTGCTTGAGGGTACACTCGGGCACGCTAGTCTATCTAATTTCTCTCTTTCTTGTTTTGTTAAAGTTTTCTAGTTTATATAGGAAATATTTATTTTAATGTTGCTGCTATTCCTAAAATATTTTATCTTTCCTTTTTTCCTTTCCTCACTGAGTTATTTTCCCTGTTGGGGCCCCTGGGCTTATAGCATCCTGCTTTTCCAACTATGGTTGTAGCTTAGCAAGTAATAATAATAATAATAATAATAATAATAATATATATATATATATATATATATGTGTGTGTGTGTGTGTGTGTGTGTGTGTAGTTAATGTTAAAAATATGTGCAGCACAATTACTCTTCAAAAATTCTCTCTTTTTTTTTAAATAAAACTTTTCTTTCCTTTCATTATTACATCACTTGAGTATTTTTATTTCTTTTTATTCTTTTTACCTTCCAATATCCATAGCTCTCTTTATAAACGTATCATGGAAGTCTACATAAATTCTATTCCTTACACCTCCATTTCTTCTATCCTAACCTATTTGTCACGATTATCTCTGTATAAGTTTCTAATTCCTTCATATAAAAATAAGTTTACACTCCTATACCCCTACCCTTCCTCCTGTCTCTATAAGAGTACCGCGGAATTTCAAACATTTCTTATATAGTCCATCCACATCCTTATCTTTAATCATATCCCAAATGTCTTTACTTTCTTCTTATAGGTCACCCATTCCTTATCATCAAATTAACTTTTCCTAATTTCATTCAAAGTTATGTTTTCTAACCCTCCCACCCAACATTAGATTATTACCCAGACCTTAGAACTCTGTGGTCAACCTGCTAATTGATGTTTGTACTGTATCACTGGTATTATTGCATGTCTTATCTTTTTTGCTGATGTCATAAGTGTAAGATCACTGTACCCCTATTGTAACTCTGTATATGGCTTTTGATGAAATAAAGATTATTATTATTATTATTATTATTATTATTATTATTATTATTATTATTATTACTACTATTGTTGTTGTTGTTGTTATTATTATTTATCTTAACGTTCAATTCATCTAAATAATCACATGTTACTCCAACAAATCTGCCCCTAAACATTACAACCATGACCTTTCCCTGCCATCTATTGTTTGGTAACACAATCTATCAAATTCTATCAAATTTACAGTTGTCTTGAAAAAAACTTACTCAAGTTTGCAAGTAAAAGGAAAGGGGAGGCAATAATATACTGTAATTGGACCTAGAGGAAGCTCTTTAGTGAGCTAAGAGAAAAGTTTGATTTGAACTTATGATTTATGAAAGGTTGGTACGACAACCCCGGTACTGGAACCACTTGCTTATTCGGCACTTTATGAGGATGGTGAAGAGAGGCAAAGGGAATTAAGAAGGGCTGCACAGTAAGATGGAAATCTGGAAAGTAAATAAGACAAATCATAAACTTTAAAGGAGAAACTGAAGAACCCAGCCACTGAGGGAGGCAAGCCAGCCTCAACTTGGTGTCGGTCCCAAGCCCGGGTAAATGGGGAGGGTTGGCGGCAGGAAAGGCATCCGGCCATGAAAAATTAGCCAAAACCAATATGGCCATTGGATATTGAGAACATCGACCCCACATAAAAGTTGGAAAAGATGCAGACAAAGAAGAAGAAAGGAGAAACTGAAGAACCTTACAGTTATAATGTGAAGTAGCCATTATAGAGGTTGCATGGCAATCTGAAATATAAGAAGTGGAAGCAGATATAGTACAAGGATAAAAAGTGGGTGCAGCCAGAGGGTGATGGACACTGCAAACCATTTTAGTAACAGATACAGCTTACATCGTGATCTACACTGGCAGAACAAGCAATGTGGAGTATGTTGATGATGCAATATATGGATATTAATTTGCTGAGACTGATAAAAGTTTAGAGATGGAAGTAAA
>NC_090768.1:37998426-38005926 GCF_036898095.1 Palaemon carinicauda | reverse complement strand
TACATAACTCTATATATATATATATATATATATTTATATATATATATATATATATATATATATATATGTATATATATGCATATATATATATATATATATATATACATATATATATACATATTTATATATATATATATATATATATATGTATACACATATATATATATACATACATACATATACATATATACATATATATATGCATATATATATATATATATATATATATATATATATATATATATATACACACGTTTTGTAAGACAGAAGAGCAAGGTCTATATAAAGTAGAGCTTCTGTTTATTAACCTATAAAGGAGCCTTATCAGCTGCTCACCTATGTCTAATGGGATCTGGAGGTAGCTGCAATACAAGGCAAAATCGTTCTGTCCTATACCTAAGGTTTTGAAACCAGGGACACTTTATTGTTTCGTCCATCAGCATATTTATATATGAACATTTTGAAATCACTACCATTCGACAACTATTTTCACTCCAGACAGGAACCAAATGAGAACGACATGAAATGTTTATTATTATTATTATTATCATTATTATTATTATTATTATTATTATTATTATTATTATTATTATTGCTTACTAAGCTACAACCCTACTTGGAAAAGCAAGACGCTACAAGCCCAAGGGAAAGCAGCTCAGTGAGGAAAGGAAACAAGCAAACAAACAAGCTATGAGAGACGCAATGAGCAACCAAAACAACATATTTCAAGAACAGCAACAACACCAAAATAAATCTTTCATATATAAACTATGAAAAATTCAAAATAACAAGAGGAAGGAAAATATATAGAACAATGTGCCTGAGTGTACCCCCAAGCAAGAGAACTCTACCCCAAGACAGTGGAAGACCATAGTATGGCACTACCCAAGACTACAGAACAGGGGTTTGATTTTGGAGTATCCTTCTCCTAGAAGGGCTGCTTACCAAAAAAAAAAAAAAAAAAAAAAAAAAAATATAAAACCATTATGACCAAGTTTACATTAATATAAACTTACAGAAAATTAACAGTATATCTGATACGAGATTGAAATAAACTGCGATTATGTACAGTATCTCTCTCTCTCTCTCTCTCTCTCTCTCTCTCTCTCTCTCTCTCTATCTCTGGTGAATCTAACAGGGATGCAAGAAATCCCCAAACTCGTTACCCACTTCTCACACCCAGATAAAAACCTAATCATAAACATGTTCTCTACCTTCCAAGTTTATCTGCAACTGTAATACATCAAAAACAGAATTACTAAGCCAGTTTATAATCAATAATATCTCTGGCCTTCTCTATGAACAATAGTAGATATCAACAGAATAGCCTCCTTCTCAAATTACAATTTATTTAGAGAACGTCTAACAATGAAATACAGTCCTCCGCCTTCTGAAAATATGTATTAATTCAACTTAAGCAAGTAGGACAATCCAAATTACCACCTGAAAACGAAAAGCTTCTCTAAATTTGGTCAGATATTAATAGCCTAATTGAAATCAGGTATTTGTAAGTCGAAATCAGAAATTTGATCTTACCGCTGACAATAAGCTAACGTCTTAAAAGGTTTAAAGGCCGCTAAAAATGAGAGAGGCATGGGACAGTGACATTATCATATCAAGCAAGACAATGCCATAGAGACTGACCATATATACATATGATCAGCGCCCAAGCCCCTTCTCCACCCAAGCTAGGACCATGAGAGCGCCAGGCAATGGCTGCTGATGACTCAGCAGATAGACCTATAGGCTCCCCCAAACCTTCCATCCTTAGCTCACAAGGATGGTGAGGTTGCAGCAACCGACGAAACAAACGAGTCTGAGCGGGACTCGAACCCCAGTCTGGCGTTCACCAGCCAGGGACATTACCACATCGGGCACCACAACGAACGTGACCTGTCAGCTTCATTTGACTGAAAGGGACAGACGTCTTCAGGAAGGGCGAGATATAGGAAGGCATAAACAGCTAAAGATGGAGTATAACAATAGGAGTGAGAAGGGAACGGTAGACTGTTACCTCTCAATAGCTCCAGACAAATCAACAATACAAAGAGCCGTAATAATAGTTCCTTAACACCAAAAATGGAAAGTTCAGAATAGACGAATATATCGTTCACGTAAATCCACAGCTTCTGAATATGATCAGAGTGAAAAAAAAAGAACTCAACTGGGTTTGAACGTGAACTACCCAGTATCCAATAATAGCATTAAGCGATATTCTTTTTATCTCAAAAGTTCCTATATTAACTAGCATTATTAAAAAACAAACATCACTTCTTGGAATTCAAACCCTGAATGTTATTATCAACATCTGCCAGGGATAAATGCAGCGCTTCCGAATTAAGTTATTTTCAGAATTCAATTTAAGCTGACTCTTTATTACTGTCTAATCTTTATTATTATTATTATTATTATTATTATTATTATTATTATTATTATTATTATTATTACTTGATAAGCTAGTTGGAAAAGCACGAGGCAATAAGCCCAGGGGCCCAAACAGGAAAAATAGCCCAGTGAGGAAAGGAAACAAGGAAAAATAATATATTTTAAGAACTGTAACATTTAAATAAATATTTCCTACATAAACTATGAAAACTTCAACAAAACAAGAGGAAGGGAAATGAGATAGAATAGTGTCCCCGAGTGTACCCTCAAGCAAGAGAACTCTAATCCAAGACAGTGGAAGACCATGGTACAGAGGCTATGGCACTACCTAAGACTAGACAACAATGGTTTGATTTTGGAGTGTCCTTCTCCTAGAAGAGCTGCTTATCTTTAGGTGTAACATCTACCACGATAATTCAAACTTCGTATTTTCCCATTCATTTTAGTGTTTTCTTCAGACCTAGCTAGTATAAAAAAATGGCCAACCTTCCTTTTTATTAGCCTTTGAATATTTTAGGAATTTGACCTCAATTTTCAATAGAAACCAATTGGAAATGAAGTAGTGAGATCTACTAACGATACAATGCAAGCCAGTGATTAATAGATAAGATAATGTTTATAATTATTTTGCAAACAAATTTTCTAGTCTTAGCATCTATATCTAACCCCAGCCATTGTAATCCAATTTTGGCATCAAAGATAACGATAAAACAATGCACTCTATTTCTGGCATTGGCTCTGATCCATGGCAAAGGACAGCATTCAAAATGGAGTAACAATGTTATCTTCGTACTAACTGAGAATCAGTTAGAATTAGGATCATTGCATAAAAGTGCAACAACTATTGAATCCTGTGTTTTAGGGTTCATCGCAATGCTATGATACAGCATTAAAGATTGAGAGTAATGTGTCTGTGAGAAATTCAACTAAAGCTCATTCATCGCGTGAGTTGGTTACCCTTTATGTTGTGACAAACAAAAATTAATTATTCCCCGGATTTCAAAGCTTCCAAATCAACATGTCTATGATAAGACTGGATGATAATCGTCCCTCTAAACTTATACAGTCTGATATGAATACGTTGCCAATTTAAAACAAAAATAATGATGCAAAACCGTTCACAGTACCCCTTGCGAATTTCTCTGGCATTTCACTACTGCAGACAATTCAGACACTCAGGCGCTTTTAGGTTCCTGCCTCTCCTTAGCAACAAACTGCGAAGGAATTACAATGCTATAAACATCACAGGAATGTGAAAAGGTAGTCCTGAAAAATCTCAAGTGTGCGTAGTTAAGGGTTTAGTTGCTATTTAAGGAATAAAAACAGGTATATCTTGTTATCCTTACCTTGCTATACTTAGCATAATTTATACTCATTAAAGGAAGCCTCTCTCTCTCTCTCTCTCTCTCTCTCTCTCTCTCTCTCTCTCTCTCTCTCTCTCTCTCTCTCTCTCTTTCTGCACAGCTGTGATAGGTAGAGGCATCGTGAATGACATTGTTCCTTACATTAAAATCTTTCATCTTACTTACTAAATTTTTTTGTCTCTTGGATGATTGAACGTCAAATATGCAGCTGTTTTGTTGCAATGCGAATAACGTTCTTAGATGCTTGGGAAGAACTCTCAATGACCTCTGTTAAACAACAAAAACATTCCCTTTCTTTAAGAATCAGTTATGTAAGTATTCATTTATATCCAAACAGCTAAAAAAATGGAAGAGTAATCTGGCTACCTTATCACGCATGCGTCACTTTTCTATAAAAGATTGATTCAGCTTCATTAACTAAAAGCAAATCAGTGCTCTTACTTTTACCCAAACGAAACCCAGAAGAAAACTCAAATGGAGAGAGAGAGAGAGAGAGAGAGAGAGAGAGAGAGAGAGAGAGAGAGAGAGAGAGAGAGAGAGAGAGAGAGAGAGAATCTTATTGTCTAATATAAGGTTTGAAGGAGAATTTGTACTAGAATCATCAAGCTATACCAATCAATAGCGAATCTTAATATGTACTTATTTACTGATATATTTATGTATACATAGACATATATATATATATATATATATATATATATATATATATATATATATATATATATAGTCTTGGGTAGTGCCATAGTGTCTGTACCATGGTCTTCAACTGTCTTAGGGTTTAGTTCTCTTGCCTGAGGGTACATCCAGACACATTCTTCTATCTTATTTCCCTTATTGTTTTTTTTTTTTTTAGTTTTTATAGTTTGTATATGCACGATCTATTTTAATAATGTTACTATTCTTAAATAACTTATTTTAATTGTTCAATGCTTCTCTTGTAGTTTATTTATTTCTATTCCTCACTGGGCTATAATAACATATATAAATATGCATATATATATATATATATATATATATATATATATATATATGTGTGCGTGTGTGTGTGTGTGTGTGTATGTATGTATGTATGTATGTATGTATGTATGTATGTATGTATTTATGATCAAGATCTGTGGCACTGGATCAACATGAATTCAAATTACGTCCTGCATTATGATATCACCGAAATAAGTAAGCGCCAAAAGAAAAACCGATGATATACTGGCCACGAATTATACCAATAGCGAAATAGCATGATGCAAGAACTACTACGGAAAACTGCCAAAGAGGCTCCCCTAGGGTCAATTAGTCCCGATGTATGCATACGATGAAACAGTAATGCGTGCCTTGGGTATAACTGCCAGCAGGAGTACTTGCAACAAAAAGCCCAAGAGACATACCTGTTTTAAAATGCTCGGGAATTTTACCAATCGTAGTACGTGTAACTTTGACAAAAGTTTTCGGAGTACTATTGAATAATTGTCAAAGGAGTAACGAGGTTAAATTACCAGGAAGAACACCAATAGTAAAATGCCAGAGGTGTACCTACAGTAAAATGGCCAGGAGAAACGACTTGTTTAAAGTTTTAAAGGCAGCTCATGAAGGCTGAGGCAAGGTACAGTGACATTACCCTATCAAGCAAGACAGTCTGGTAGAGATTGACCATATATTATGATCAGAGCCAAAGCCCCCATCTCCGCCCAAGCTAGGATCAAGGCGGGCCAGGCAATGGCTGCTGATGACTCAGCAGATATACCTATAGGCTGCCCCAAACCCCTCCCTCATCCTAAGCTCACAAGGGATTCGAACCCCAGTCAGGCGATCACCAAGCAAGGACGTTACCAACAGGCCACCAAAACCATTGTAGCAGTACTACAGGTACAAGACATGTAGGATTACATTCGCATAATTCAAATGGCCAAGAAGTATGCCTTTGGAAAATGTAAAGCAGGATTACCTATGGTTAGGGCCAAAGGGGAGTTCCTACATTAAAAGGTTTAAGAGGGGAATCTTCAAAATAGCCAACAAATTCTTCAATAAAATACTCAGCGGAGTACTTATGGCAAAGTTCCCAAAAAAGTATATCTAGGGTAAATGCACAAGATGCTACAAGATGTACCTATGATGAAATATCCAAAACCCATAAGAAAATGGCCAGGAGGGGTGCTTAAAGTGTAATGGCCAAATGGAATACCAACAATATGTCCAGAAATGTACATATGGCATGATGTACAAAAATCCCTGGAGTACCAATGTTAAAATACCCAGGAGGTGTATCTACAGGAAAATATCTGTGTACTAGTGGCTAGATGAAGAGGTGTACCTTTGTTAAAATGGTCAGGAAACATTACTTCAGTGAAATCCCCAGCAGTACACCTAGTTTGAGTCCTATTGGTAAAGAGGAGTATATAAAGTAAAATACCCAAGTGTAAATATTATAAAAGGCCAAGAGAGAATATCAATAATAAAATGCCCAAGAGATGTAAACATTATTTGCACATCAAAACCACAAGAACCTCTGTCAAAAACATCTAGTTTTCTCATCTTGAAAAAATTGGTTATCGCGCTCTTCTTCTCATCTACATTACAAGCATACATTTAAAACTTAGAGACTGAAGTTTCTCTTGCTCTCCCTGTTTTTTTTTCTCCCCCCAACAACAACTACGGGCATGAGGCTATAAACCCCATGCACCAAGCCCTTTAGTGACTTTTCTAATACACAAAGTTGCCCAAAAACAAGTATTTTCTTTTCCTACCATCCCATAGGAGTTTTACATGTTTATTACAACTGACCTTTGAAAGGAAACTGATGTGTCATTTATGAAGAATTTCCTGCTCCTATAGTGTCCATAACTTAACACTCCCAGCCTTTAGAGTACAACAAATCTGCATTTCATATAGTTTGTGACTCCATAACATTCTCCTGCAACAGGGCTGCCTGTTAGGTAGTCGAGGTTTCTCCTTGCCATTTAACATTAGTTGGTTTGAACAAGATTATGAGTTCAAGTCTATGCCCAAGCTTTAACAGTGTGGAGGGTGGTTCCTTTCTTAATGGGGAAATGGCACCCTCTTAGGATCGACAAACAATATGGTTGACTATTGGCACCCCAATTCTCACTCGGTTACAAGTACAATAAACATGCACACCATCTCGACTTGTAGGCAAAATGAAGTGAAGGGTCCCACTGCCCTGGGAGTTAGTCCCTTGAAACAAAAACTACTGGCATTTCCCTTAGGATGAAGCAGGCACTGGGGACAGGCACTGAAGTAAGAGTCAGGATACTTATGTGTAACTTTATGGCAGCCCTGCGTAGCAGAGTCATCTATTATGTCGTAGAAGTTTCTCATTGCCATCTTACATTGGATGGCCCAAGCCCAAGCCCTCCTCGCAAATTAATAATTCTGCAAGGAAAGCACAATGTTCCTCATCCTCGTATCATCTTCTTAGGAAACTTACATACTGCCATAAGTAACTATGGACTACTATCAGATTAGATTGCTTCTTCCTAGGGCAACAGTGTAAAGTTACAAAGTACAAGAAGCCTTGCTTACTACCACTGCGGTAGCAGTCTCCAGTACACAAACTTGTCTATAGTATGTGGATGTGGTTGTCATCATGAGGAGAGGCTCATCTGCTCTTTAGATGACATTTCATCAATCAAGGGGTTCACAATTCTAGACTAGAAACGTCTCAGTCTTTGGATACAGTGCATTAAAATTACAAACCAAACATTTCATAGGAAAGCAATTACTATTGCAGCAGTGGCAG
>NC_090768.1:37983426-37990926 GCF_036898095.1 Palaemon carinicauda | reverse complement strand
CTTATGGAACTGGAAAGAGGTATAAGCACCAGCTGAGGGCCAAGAAAAGAAGCGTGACAGGTAACACCTTATGGAACTGGAAAGAGGTATAAGCACCAGCTGAGGGCCACGAAAAGAAGCGTGATAGCTAACACCTTATGGAACTGTCAAGAGGTGTAAGCACCAGCTGAGGGCCACGAAAAGAAGCGTGACAGGTAACACCTTATGGAACTGGAAAGAGGTATAAGCACCAGCTGAGGGCCAAGAAAAGAAGCGTGATAGCTAACACCTTATGGAACTGTCAAGAGGTGTAAGCACCAGCTGAGGGCCAAGAAAAGAAGCGTGATAGCTAACACCTTATGGAACTGGAAAGAGGTATAAGCACCAGCTGAGGGCCACGAAAAGAAGCGTGACAGGTAACACCTTATGGAACTGGAAAGAGGTATAAGCACCAGCTGAGGGCCACGAAAAGAAGCGTGACAGGTAACACCTTATGGAACTGGAAAGAGGTATAAGCACCAGCTGAGGGCCACGAAAAGAAGCGTGACAGGTAACACCTTATGGAGCTGGAAAGAGGTATAAGCACCAGCTGAGGGCCAAGAAAAGAAGCGTGACAGCTAACACCTTATGGAACTGTCAAGAGGTGTAAGCACCAGCTGAGGGCCAAGAAAAGAAGCGTGACAGCTAACACCTTATGGAACTGGAAAGAGGTATAAGCACCAGCTGAGGGCCACGAAAAGAAGCGTGATAGCTAACACCTTATGGAACTGTCAAGAGGTGTAAGCACCAGCTGAGGGCCAAGAAAAGAAGCGTGACAGGTAACACCTTATGGAGCTGGAAAGAGGTATAAGCACCAGCTGAGGGCCAAGAAAAGAAGCGTGACAGCTAACACCTTATGGAACTGTCAAGAGGTGTAAGCACCAGCTGAGGGCCAAGAAAAGAAGCGTGACAGCTAACACCTTATGGAACTGGAAAGAGGTATAAGCACCAGCTGAGGGCCAAGAAAAGAAGCGTGACAGCTAACACCTTATGGAACTGTCAAGAGGTGTAAGCACCAGCTGAGGGCCAAGAAAAGAAGCGTGACAGGTAACACCTTATGGAGCTGGAAAGAGGTATAAGCACCAGCTGAGGGCCAAGAAAAGAAGCGTGACAGCTAACACCTTATGGAACTGTCAAGAGGTGTAAGCACCAGCTGAGGGCCAAGAAAAGAAGCGTGACAGGTAACACCTTATGGAACTGGAAAGAGGTATAAGCACCAGCTGAGGGCCACGAAAAGAAGCGTGACAGGTAACACCTTATGGAACTGGAAAGAGGTATAAGCACCAGCTGAGGGCCAAGAAAAGAAGCGTGATAGCTAACACCTTATGGAACTGTCAAGAGGTGTAAGCACCAGCTGAGGGCCAAGAAAAGAAGCGTGATAGCTAACACCTTATGGAACTGGAAAGAGGTATAAGCACCAGCTGAGGGCCACGAAAAGAAGCGTGACAGGTAACACCTTATGGAACTGGAAAGAGGTATAAGCACCAGCTGAGGGCCACGAAAAGAAGCGTGACAGGTAACACCTTATGGAGCTGGAAAGAGGTATAAGCACCAGCTGAGGGCCAAGAAAAGAAGCGTGACAGCTAACACCTTATGGAACTGTCAAGAGGTGTAAGCACCAGCTGAGGGCCAAGAAAAGAAGCGTGACAGCTAACACCTTATGGAACTGTCAAGAGGTGTAAGCACCAGCTGAGGGCCACGAAAAGAAGCGTGACAGGTAACACCTTATGGAACTGGAAAGAGGTATAAGCACCAGCTGAGGGCCAAGAAAAGAAGCGTGACAGGTAACACCTTATGGAACTGGAAAGAGGTATAAGCACCAGCTGAGGGCCACGAAAAGAAGCGTGATAGCTAACACCTTATGGAACTGTCAAGAGGTGTAAGCACCAGCTGAGGGCCACGAAAAGAAGCGTGACAGGTAACACCTTATGGAACTGGAAAGAGGTATAAGCACCAGCTGAGGGCCAAGAAAAGAAGCGTGATAGCTAACACCTTATGGAACTGTCAAGAGGTGTAAGCACCAGCTGAGGGCCACGAAAAGAAGCGTGACAGGTAACACCTTATGGAACTGGAAAGAGGTATAAGCACCAGCTGAGGGCCACGAAAAGAAGCGTGACAGGTAACACCTTATGGAACTGGAAAGAGGTATAAGCACCAGCTGAGGGCCAAGAAAAGAAGCGTGACAGGTAACACCTTATGGAACTGGAAAGAGGTATAAGCACCAGCTGAGGGCCACGAAAAGAAGCGTGATAGCTAACACCTTATGGAACTGTCAAGAGGTGTAAGCACCAGCTGAGGGCCACGAAAAGAAGCGTGACAGGTAACACCTTATGGAACTGGAAAGAGGTATAAGCACCAGCTGAGGGCCACGAAAAGAAGCGTGATAGCTAACACCTTATGGAACTGTCAAGAGGTGTAAGCACCAGCTGAGGGCCACGAAAAGAAGCGTGACAGGTAACACCTTATGGAACTGGAAAGAGGTATAAGCACCAGCTGAGGGCCACGAAAAGAAGCGTGACAGGTAACACCTTATGGAACTGGAAAGAGGTATAAGCACCAGCTGAGGGCCAAGAAAAGAAGCGTGACAGGTAACACCTTATGGAACTGGAAAGAGGTATAAGCACCAGCTGAGGGCCACGAAAAGAAGCGTGACAGGTAACACCTTATGGAACTGGAAAGAGGTATAAGCACCAGCTGAGGGCCACGAAAAGAAGCGTGACAGGTAACACCTTATGGAACTGGAAAGAGGTATAAGCACCAGCTGAGGGCCAAGAAAAGAAGCGTGATAGATAACACCTTATGGAACTGTCAAGAGGTGTAAGCACCAGCTGAGGGCCAAGAAAAGAAGCGTGATAGCTAACACCTTATGGAGCTGGAAAGATGTGTAAGCACCAGCTGAGGGCCAAGAAAAGAAGCGTGATAGCTAACACCTTATGGAACTGTCAAGAGGTGTAAGCACCAGCTAAGGGCCAAGAAAAGAAGCGTGATAGCTAACACCTTATGGAACTGTCAAGAGGTGTAAGCACCAGCTGAGGGCCAAGAAAAGAAGCGTGATAGCTAACACCTTATGGAACTGTCAAGAGGTGTAAGCACCAGCTGAGGGCCACGAAAAGAAGCGTGACAGGTAACACCTTATGGAACTGGAAAGAGGTATAAGCACCAGCTGAGGGCCACGAAAAGAAGCGTGACAGCTAACACCTTATGGAACTGGAAAGAGGTATAAGCACCAGCTGAGGGCCAAGAAAAGAAGCGTGACAGCTAACACCTTATGGAACTGTCAAGAGGTGTAAGCACCAGCTGAGGGCCAAGAAAAGAAGCGTGATAGCTAACACCTTATGGAACTGTCAAGAGGTGTAAGCACCAGCTGAGGGCCAAGAAAAGAAGCGTGATAGCTAACACCTTATGGAACTGTCAAGAGGTGTAAGCACCAGCTGAGGGCCACGAAAAGAAGCGTGACAGGTAACACCTTATGGAACTGGAAAGAGGTATAAGCACCAGCTGAGGGCCACGAAAAGAAGCGTGACAGGTAACACCTTATGGAACTGGAAAGAGGTATAAGCACCAGCTGAGGGCCAAGAAAAGAAGCGTGACAGCTAACACCTTATGGAACTGTCAAGAGGTGTAAGCACCAGCTGAGGGCCAAGAAAAGAAGCGTGACAGCTAACACCTTATGGAACTGTCAAGAGGTGTAAGCACCAGCTGAGGGCCAAGAAAAGAAGCGTGATAGCTAACACCTTATGGAACTGTCAAGAGGTGTAAGCACCAGCTGAGGGCCAAGAAAAGAAGCGTGATAGCTAACACCTTATGGAACTGTCAAGAGGTGTAAGCACCAGCTGAGGGCCAAGAAAAGAAGCGTGATAGCTAACACCTTATGGAACTGTCAAGAGGTGTAAGCACCAGCTGAGGGCCACGAAAAGAAGCGTGACAGGTAACACCTTATGGAACTGGAAAGAGGTATAAGCACCAGCTGAGGGCCACGAAAAGAAGCGTGACAGGTAACACCTTATGGAACTGGAAAGAGGTATAAGCACCAGCTGAGGGCCACGAAAAGAAGCGTGATAGGTAACACCTTATGGAACTGGAAAGAGGTATAAGCACCAGCTGAGGGCCACGAAAAGAAGCGTGATAGCTAACACCTTATGGAACTGTCAAGAAGTGTAAGCACCAGCTGAGGGCCACGAAAAGAAGCGTGACAGGTAACACCTTATGGAACTGGAAAGAGGTATAAGCACCAGCTGAGGGCCACGAAAAGAAGCGTGATAGCTAACACCTTATGGAACTGTCAAGAGGTATAAGCACCAGCTGAGGGCCAAGAAAAGAAGCGTGACAGCTAACACCTTATGGAGCTGGAAAGAGGTATAAGCACCAGCTGAGGGCCAAGAAAAGAAGCGTGACAGCTAACACCTTATGGAACTGTCAAGAGGTGTAAGCACCAGCTGAGGGCCACGAAAAGAAGCGTGACAGGTAACACCTTATGGAACTGGAAAGAGGTGTAAGCACCAGCTGAGGGCCAAGAAAAGAAGCGTGATAGATAACACCTTATGGAACTGTCAAGAGGTGTAAGCACCAGCTGAGGGCCAAGAAAAGAAGCGTGATAGCTAACACCTTATGGAGCTGGAAAGAGGTGTAAGCACCAGCTGAGGGCCAAGAAAAGAAGCGTGATAGCTAACACCTTATGGAACTGTCAAGAGGTGTAAGCACCAGCTGAGGGCCAAGAAAAGAAGCGTGATAGCTAACACCTTATGGAACTGTCAAGAGGTGTAAGCACCAGCTGAGGGCCAAGAAAAGAAGCGTGATAGCTAACACCTTATGGAACTGTCAAGAGGTGTAAGCACCAGCTGAGGGCCACGAAAAGAAGCGTGACAGGTAACACCTTATGGAACTGGAAAGAGGTATAAGCACCAGCTGAGGGCCACGAAAAGAAGCGTGACAGCTAACACCTTATGGAACTGGAAAGAGGTATAAGCACCAGCTGAGGGCCAAGAAAAGAAGCGTGACAGCTAACACCTTATGGAACTGTCAAGAGGTGTAAGCACCAGCTGAGGGCCAAGAAAAGAAGCGTGATAGCTAACACCTTATGGAACTGTCAAGAGGTGTAAGCACCAGCTGAGGGCCAAGAAAAGAAGCGTGATAGCTAACACCTTATGGAACTGTCAAGAGGTGTAAGCACCAGCTGAGGGCCACGAAAAGAAGCGTGACAGGTAACACCTTATGGAACTGGAAAGAGGTATAAGCACCAGCTGAGGGCCACGAAAAGAAGCGTGACAGGTAACACCTTATGGAACTGGAAAGAGGTGTAAGCACCAGCTGAGGGCCAAGAAAAGAAGCGTGACAGCTAACACCTTATGGAACTGTCAAGAGGTGTAAGCACCAGCTGAGGGCCAAGAAAAGAAGCGTGATAGCTAACACCTTATGGAACTGTCAAGAGGTGTAAGCACCAGCTGAGGGCCAAGAAAAGAAGCGTGATAGCTAACACCTTATGGAACTGTCAAGAGGTATAAGCACCAGCTGAGGGCCAAGAAAAGAAGCGTGATAGCTAACACCTTATGGAACTGTCAAGAGGTGTAAGCACCAGCTGAGGGCCAAGAAAAGAAGCGTGATAGCTAACACCTTATGGAACTGTCAAGAGGTGTAAGCACCAGCTGAGGGCCACGAAAAGAAGCGTGACAGGTAACACCTTATGGAACTGGAAAGAGGTATAAGCACCAGCTGAGGGCCACGAAAAGAAGCGTGACAGGTAACACCTTATGGAACTGGAAAGAGGTATAAGCACCAGCTGAGGGCCACGAAAAGAAGCGTGACAGGTAACACCTTATGGAACTGGAAAGAGGTATAAGCACCAGCTGAGGGCCACGAAAAGAAGCGTGATAGCTAACACCTTATGGAACAGTCAAGAGGTGTAAGCACCAGCTGAGGGCCACGAAAAGAAGCGTGACAGGTAACACCTTATGGAACTGGAAAGAGGTATAAGCACCAGCTGAGGGCCACGAAAAGAAGCGTGATAGCTAACACCTTATGGAACTGGAAAGAGGTGTAAGCACCAGCTGAGGGCCACGAAAAGAAGCGTGACAGGTAACACCTTATGGAACTGGAAAGAGGTATAAGCACCAGCTGAGGGCCACGAAAAGAAGCGTGACAGGTAACACCTTATGGAACTGGAAAGAGGTATAAGCACCAGCTGAGGGCCAAGAAAAGAAGCGTGACAGGTAACACCTTATGGAACTGGAAAGAGGTATAAGCACCAGCTGTGGGCCACGAAAAGAAGCGTGACAGGTAACACCTTATGGAACTGGAAAGAGGTATAAGCACCAGCTGAGGGCCACGAAAAGAAGCGTGACAGGTAACACCTTATGGAACTGGAAAGAGGTATAAGCACCAGCTGAGGGCCACGAAAAGAAGCGTGACAGGTAACACCTTATGGAACTGGAAAGAGGTATACGCACCAGCTGAGGGCCAAGAAAAGAAGCGTGATAGATAACACCTTATGGAACTGTCAAGAGGTGTAAGCACCAGCTGAGGGCCAAGAAAAGAAGCGTGATAGCTAACACCTTATGGAGCTGGAAAGAGGTGTAAGCACCAGCTGAGGGCCAAGAAAAGAAGCGTGATAGCTAACACCTTATGGAACTGTCAAGAGGTGTAAGCACCAGCTGAGGGCCAAGAAAAGAAGCGTGATAGCTAACACCTTATGGAACTGTCAAGAGGTGTAAGCACCAGCTGAGGGCCAAGAAAAGAAGCGTGATAGCTAACACCTTATGGAACTGTCAAGAGGTGTAAGCACCAGCTGAGGGCCACGAAAAGAAGCGTGACAGGTAACACCTTATGGAACTGGAAAGAGGTATAAGCACCAGCTGAGGGCCACGAAAAGAAGCGTGACAGCTAACACCTTATGGAACTGGAAAGAGGTATAAGCACCAGCTGAGGGCCAAGAAAAGAAGCGTGACAGCTAACACCTTATGGAACTGTCAAGAGGTGTAAGCACCAGCTGAGGGCCAAGAAAAGAAGCGTGATAGCTAACACCTTATGGAACTGTCAAGAGGTGTAAGCACCAGCTGAGGGCCAAGAAAAGAAGCGTGATAGCTAACACCTTATGGAACTGTCAAGAGGTGTAAGCACCAGCTGAGGGCCACGAAAAGAAGCGTGACAGGTAACACCTTATGGAACTGGAAAGAGGTATAAGCACCAGCTGAGGGCCACGAAAAGAAGCGTGACAGGTAACACCTTATGGAACTGGAAAGAGGTATAAGCACCAGCTGAGGGCCAAGAAAAGAAGCGTGACAGCTAACACCTTATGGAACTGTCAAGAGGTGTAAGCACCAGCTGAGGGCCAAGAAAAGAAGCGTGATAGCTAACACCTTATGGAACTGTCAAGAGGTGTAAGCACCAGCTGAGGGCCAAGAAAAGAAGCGTGATTAGCTAACACCTTATGGAACTGTCAAGAGGTGTAAGCACCAGCTGAGGGCCAAGAAAAGAAGCGTGATAGCT
>NC_090768.1:37965926-37970926 GCF_036898095.1 Palaemon carinicauda | reverse complement strand
TGTTGATGTTAATCAAGGTCGAAGACATGTGAAGAATACGAGCATATTTCGTGTTGAAATTATAACATCTATAATAGGTCCCATCTTACTTTTCCTTTCCTCAATGGGTTATGTTTCCTTGTTGGCACCCTTGAGTTTATAGCATCCTGCGTTTCCAATTAGGGCTGTAGCTTAACTAACAAGTTTTATTACAATTAAATTCACAAACAAACACACAAACACAAATAGGGGCGAAAACATAACTCCTTCAAACTTCGTTGGCGGAGGTAATAATAATAATAATAATAATAATAATAATAATAATAATAATAATAATAATAAACACTTTTAAGAATTACATATAGCCAATGATAAGCAACAATGGTGATGAGAACCAAAACTTAAAAATATGAAACAATAAACAAACATGAAATTGCAATATTCAAAAATATAAAAATTATTTTTTTTTTTTTTTTTTTTTTTTAAACGAAATACATCCTGACCGATTCTACTACATCGCGGCCGCTAGACTAGCCGTATACAAATAGGCTCGCTTAAAGCAAACAAGAATAGCAACGAACGGAAATCGAATGACAGCGGGCAGCTTCAAACATCAACTCACCTGTCAATCACAACAAGAAGACAAAATTCGCCAGTAGGGTAAATTCGAAGAGGGTTTGGTGGAGGAGGAGGGGGGGGGGGGGCCCTCACGCAATCACTCCCTATCACTACGGTACCTTTAATTTGTACCGAAAATATTTGCAAGAACGCAAACACCATTTTCCCAACTGCCCAGCTTTAACCGGCAATGGAACAAATGCGATAACGGTTGGTGTCCGGTGGCAACAATATAAATAAACGACCAGGAAATACAATGTTTTTTTTTTTTTTTTTTTTTTTTTTTGGAAAAAAGGCCCATGCAAAAATCCTTATATGTATAAAAAATACAGTGGATAGGCAACAGTGAGAGAGAGAGAGAGAGAGAGAGAGAGAGAGAGAGAGAGAGAGAGAGAGAGAGATTCCAATTGGATGGGTAAAAAATAGCATGGTTTTGAAAATTCTAAAAATGTGGTGTACATTTTCAATATAGCGGAATACACGTTCCATAAATGTGTGTGTCGGCGAGAGAGAGAGAGAGAGAGAGAGAGAGAGAGAGAGAGAGAGAGAGAGAGAGAGAGAGGTGTCTTTATCATATAAAGAGAAACCAAATGATCGTACTGCAGAAAAATCCGTAATTTGAATATATAAATGAAACCTAATTTTATCAAAATTCTCCCTTATGAATTATTACTATTATTGTCATTATTATTATTATTATTATTATTATTATTAATTATTATCATCATCATCATCTAAGATACAGCCCTAGTTAGAAAAGCAAGAAGTTATAAGTCCAAGGGCTCCAACAGGGTAAAATAGACCCGAGAGGAAAGGAAATAAGGAAATAAATACACGATATGAGAAATAATTAAAAATTAATAAATTATTCTAAAGACAGCAACATCAAAATAGAATCATTATATCCCGGGAGTTCTGTCATCATGATTATCATCTCCCACGCCTATTGACGCAAATGGCCTCGGTAACATTTCGCCAATCGTCTCTCTCTTGAGCTTTTAAATCAACACTTCTCCATTCATCATCTACTTTGCACTTCATAGTCCGCAGCCATGTAGGCCTGGGTCTTTCAACTCTTCTCGTTCCTCAAGGAGCCCAGTTGAAAGTTTGGTGAAATAATCTCTCTTGTGTAGTTTTGTATATTATATAAATAAGAATAAGGCTTTGCATAAAGAAGGAATTATCTTCTCTTATTGGCTATACGAATTTCACCAAAAATAAGGAAATTTTAATTATGGCTCCGAAGGTTTCCTTCCGATCTCTGTATGTACGGAATGAATACATTAAATTCCATATCTACACCCAAATAATTTTGTGCTAAAACTGGAATGAATTGACCTACTGGGATCGAAGCAAATTGTTAATTTTCTTTTCTCTTTACAACTAATTAGGGAGCAGCTGAATTTGTTACAGTTAAAAATATTTGAACGAATTAATCCAAAACTTAGATACGAAGCAGCTAGAGAATTTATTATTTATGTCTCCAGAACCTGGTAAATTTTGATATTACTAATCTTTTCCTTGTGTACGAAATAAAAAGAAAATGTCTGGAAGGAATAGCAAAAAAAAAAAATGTTCCACGAAGACAATATATCTTTATATACTTGGAAAAGCTATATACTGTACAAATGAATTAAAGATGAGACATGAAAATCAAGTAAAACAGCTAATAACTTTTTGCGTAAGCAGACTGTTTTTAAAAGGTTTGAAATATAGATACGATTAGCTGATGTAGTTACTTAATAAATAGAAAAGCAAACATAAATTTGCATAAAGATTAAGAAAATTGCAAGCAATTTTATTTTTCTTCTCTTGAAATGTTAGGTCATGAAAAATTATTCAAAAGAAATACATTAGTTAGTAAATAAAAATCATAGAACAGAATAAATTTAAATGAACTTAATACCGCCGAGAAGATGAAACTACAAAATTTAGGATAAAACATTAAAATTCATTTGAAAATCAAAACTGAAAAAATTAAATAAAATACTTTTCTGCAATATAATATAACAAAAGTTAGATTCTTAGTAATAATAATCACCGGCAAAAAAAGATATTTACCCTAATGCTGCTAAATAATATAACCCAAAATCAACATGTCGCATGACAAGGAAATTGAAAACTTCTCACCCAATAGTTGAGACTGAACAGTCATAAGGAAAGTGGACATTACATAAGAGACAAGACTGACAAAAAAGAGATGGAAGGGATACTTATAGCCAATTCTTTTTAGTGAGGCAGATTTGCACTAACTCACGGGGGTGCCCTTTTAGCTCAGAAAAGTTTCCTGATCGCTGATTGGTTGGACAAGATAATTCTAACCAATCAGCGATCAAGAAACTTTTCCGAGCTAAAAGGGTACCGCTGTGAGTCGGTGCAAATGCGCCTCAATTAAAAAATATTGAGTTTTTATTCTATAGTACCTTGGTCACCTTACAATACACTATATTATCTTCGAGTGTTATTCTTTTCAAGAATCTCTAAATGCAGTGTCATTCGTTTAGGTCTAGAATTCACCAAGTTCAAGTTGTAGAATGGTCTTCCTATTCGCGTAGTTGAATCAGTAGAACTTCTAAAGTTCAAACTTGCAGCAAATGATTTTGTTGGTCAGGCTGACATAAGGCTCTTTTTTTTCTAATCTATTTTAGCAAATCTTGTAAAATATATCAGCTACTACCCACTATTATTATTATTATTATTATTATTATTAATATTATTATTATCATTATTATTATTATTACATGCTAAGTTACAACCCTAGTTAAAAAAGCGGGATGCTATAAGCCCAGGGGCTCCAACAGGAAGAATAGCTCAGTGAGGAAAGGAAAATAAGAAAAATGAAATATTTTAAGTAGAGCAACAAGATTAAAATAAATATCTCCTATATAAATAAACTATAAAAACTTTAACAAACCAAGAGGAATAGAAATTAGATAGAATAGTGTGCCCAAGTATGCCCTCAAGCAAGAGAACTCTAACCCAAAAGACAGTGGAAGACCACAGTAAAGAGGCTATGGCACTACCCAAGATTAGAGAACAATGGTTTGATTTTGGAGTGTCCTTCTCCTAAAAGAGCTGCTTGCTAAAGCTAAAGAGTCTCTTCTACCCTTACAAAGAGAAAAGTTGCCACTGAACAATTACAGTGAAGTAAGAAGACCCATTTCAATTGATTTATAAAGCTTAATTAATGCACGAAATCTGATTAAACGACCTATGACCCCCCAAAAAGACGACCCATTGTAATTCTCATTAGTCTCGTTCGTAAACCAGTGCTTCTAACATTAATAGATTCATTTGAGTTTAAATATATTAAAATCAAATAGAAAAACTATTAATGAATTCATTCCCTAAGTATCAAGTCCCTGAAATATAAAAGCACAAAATAACCGCCAAGCACATACAAATATTTCATTATTTTAGGATCTTTCTCCTTTGAAATGAATTAAATAACCGACTCCTAACGTAGTTTTCGTCTGCCCTTAAAAAACAAAACTCTTATGATACAAGTCTTATCTATACATTACTGCTTTTTGTTAAAAAGTAAGTCTTTAAGGAATTAAAAGTTTGTAAGAGAGTGTCAAAAATAAATGCACGAAGAGACAAAATTATATTCACGATCAAGAAACAGAAAAATACGACCTACAACGATTGCGTGCGCGCATGCGCCCAGAATGGATCGCTCTCCTCGACGCAGGAGATCGATAATGTAAGATAAAGCGTACTCGTGTCATGTAGAATAAACGCAAATGATCCAGTTAATCAGAACTGAATGAGTCCTTAACAAAAGAATAAGGTTACGTAATTACGAGTGATATCCATAAGAAGCAGCCTGGAGCTGTAAGCAGTCCAAGGGAAAGGGGAGGGGGGGGGGAAGGGAGGAAAGGGGGGGGGGGGGTTTCCCAAGTCTGACGATCCCATCATTCCTACTTGAAACTGGAATCGATCTGGCACACAAACACACGCTCGCTCGCTCGCTCACTAGCAACCTTCTCTCTCTCTCTCTCTCTCTCTCTCTCTCTCTCTCTCTCTCTCTCTCTCTCTCTCAGGATGTGCGCCTCGTTCATCAACATTTCGACATAGGTTGTGTATTCATTTTGTGTTTTACTTTTCTCGTAAAGTAGAAGAGCTAAACCGGTTTGATTATTGTTTACTTGAAGTACGTTTACCGTCACTTTCTATAAATAGAACATTTTGAATTCATCCGGGTCGATAAACATTATGTATACATATGTATGTGTACATACATAAGCACACACACATATATATATGTATACACACACACACACACACACACATATATATATATATATATATATATATATATATATATATATATGCATATGTACACAAATCATAGATGCAATACCTACTACATAGCCTGGTTCATCACCACGTCATTTAAA
>NC_090768.1:37953426-37963426 GCF_036898095.1 Palaemon carinicauda | reverse complement strand
CAAAATTAATACATAAGCTACGGGGTCAATGTTTTTCACGACACAGACAAAATTAATACATAACCTACGGGGTCAATGTTTTTCACGACAACAGACAAAATTAATACATAAGCTACGGGGTCAATGTTTTTCACGACACAGACAAAATTAATACATAAGCTACGGGGTCAATGTTTTTCACGACAACAGACAAAATTAATACATAAGCTACGGGGTCAATGTTTTTCACGACAACAGACAAAATTAATACATAAGCTACGGGGTCAATGTTTTTCACGACAACAGACAAAATTAATACATAAGCTATCGGGTAAATGTTTTTCGAACATAAAAACATACACATTGTAAAGAACATACAAATCTCATACATTAAAACTCTACATAAAAACATACAAGAGGTCCATACATAAATGTTCACGTAAATAGTAGGAATTGCACGTTTACAGCAAAAATATGATCACTTATCATTATTATTATTATTATTATTATTATTATTATTTGCTAAGCTACAACCCTAGTGGGGAAAAGCAGGATGCTATAAGCCCAGGAACCCCAAAAGGGAAAATAGCCCAGTGAGGAAAGGAAACAAGGAAAAATAAAATATTCTAAGAACAGTAACAATATTGAAATAAATATTTCCTATACAAACTATAACAAAATTTAACAAAACAAGAAGAGAAACTGAACTGAATAGTGTGCCCGAGTGTACCCTCAAGCAAGAGAACTCTAACCGAAGACAATGGAAGACCATGGGGAAGAGCCACACTTTAAAACGAATGCATGCAATAACAATAATAATTAGAAGAGAACTCAGTAGTGCACAGATCTCCGCCACGGCAGTTTATTTCCCAACCTTTTGGTCAACCTTGACCTTTGACCTTAAGATGTATTAATTGGGTTAAATTTTCATACTCTCAAATATGAACCAAGTTTGAAGTCTGTGACAACGATGACCAAACTTATGGGGGATCACGTGAATTGGACATTTTGCTTGACCGTGATCTTTACCTTGACCTTCCAAAATTTAATAATTTCCAAGTTATTACATAACAATTAATCCCTTCAGGTTTTATTACTCTACTATTAAAATTGTGGCCAGGAAGCTTTTTACAAACAAACACAAATCACAAACAAACAAACAAGGGGTAAAACATAACCTCCTTCCAACTTCGTTGGCGGAGGTAAACATCTGCCGATTTTAAGATATAAGAGAATTTTTTTTACATGTGTGCAAAATACTACCAAAGCCTTTCTTAAAGCGAAATAAGATTAAGAATAATTTTCTCAACTTCTAAAAGTATTCGAGAAAATATGTTTTTTTTTTCCTCCGTGTGAGGTAATGACGTAACATCAATTAAGGCAGAAACCGATGCAGTCCGATATCATTCAAGTCTTTGTTTGGAGCTTCTCTATTCACAGAAATTCTCAGACAATTCCCATTCTAAGAAGCGAAGTTTCCTATTTTTTCCTCCTTAACAAAGAGGAATAAAGAATCCACCTTGTTTCGAATTCTGTTGCTCACGTTGACTGACATTTGGAAAGTTGTTACTCAAGGCTTAAGTTTTTCTTAATACAACGAAGAAAATTAACAGATTCTTATGCTAAACTCACCCGGTCAATTTCAAATCATATCAGGCTTGGTAATTTATGATAATTACACATTTAATAATTACTCAAGCCTTATTTTAGCATTACTATCACTTTCATTGAAAGGGTTGTTCGCAAGGTAACTAATATTAATAGCAATAAACCCTTGGATCTACAAAATATGACATAAGAAAATTAGGAAAACTGCATCCAAACGAAGATGAAGACAACTGTATATGAAAAAAGAAAGAAAGGAAAAATCTGATGAAAATTAAGCAACCCAATTAAACTGTGAAATTAAATTGAAAAGAAAGACTAAGGCAATACAGTAATAAGAAAATAAGGAAAACTGCATCCAAACGAAGATGAAGACCAATGTAAATGAAAAAAAAGAAAGAAAAAATCTGATGAAAATTAAGCAACCTAATCAAACTGTGAAATTAAATTCAAAAGAAAAACTAAGGCAATACAGTAATTTGAAATGGTCCACCTAATGGACAATGGGACAACACCCCTGTTAAAAGAAGGACCCAGAAATGAAAATGACCCTTACTAACAGATATTCGCACAGAAGTAATTGCTGTTTCAAATGGGGCATTACTGATCAAGTAGGAAGGGCCGGGGGGGGGGGGGGGGGGAATTGGGACCTTAACCCTCACCCTAAAGGACTTCCTCCGTTTTCCTTTCAATACAATAGATCTCCCTGGTTCGCTGTTTCCACATACATCGATCTTAGGCATATATATATATATTTATATATATATATATATATATATATATATATGTGTGTGTGTATGTATATATATATAAATATATTATATATACATATATATATACTGTATATATATAAATATTTATATATATATATATATATATATATATATATACACATATATATATGTATATATATTATATATATACATATATGTATATAAATATATATATTATATATATGAATATATATATATATATATATATATACATATATATATACATATTTATATATATACATATATATATATATATATTAATTTATATATAAATATATGTGTATGGGTATTAAACATTAAATATATATATATATATATATATATATATATATATATATATAAACATATATAGATATATACAGTATATATATATATATATATATATATATATATATATATATATATACATATATACACACACAGTGAAGTCCATGTAAAATATATGAACATATAGCTAGATAGGTAGATAGATAGATATTTACAAATTTACATGTATAATCAAATCTAATAATACATTTCTAAACGCATGAAAGTCAATTCTTTTCTTATGTAAGAAATCATAAGCTTTTTTAATATCAGCAAATCTATTTTTATATCGCCGAAAATCGAAGATAATTGACCAGAGGAATTTCTATCCTCGTTCACGAGACGAAAAGGTAAAAAAGAAAAATACCTCACTCCACACTTGAATAACTACACTGAGATTATGTAAAAGACATTTGGCGTTGTTTACTCTCAATTCTCCATTGATTGTTGTTTTTTTATTTATTTTTTTTTTTGCTGTGTTGAACCTTGAATTGCAAGATAGTGAGGGTATTTTGCGTGCTCACGTTCAACAATAATAATAAAAACAACAGAAACAATAATAATAATAATAATAATAATAATAATAAGAAGAAGAAGAAGAAGAAGAAGAAGAAGAAGAAGAAATAATAATAATAATAATAATAATAATAATAATAATAATAATAATAAGAAGAAGAAGAAGAAGAAGAAGAAAAAGAAAGGAACATGATGATAATAATAATAATAATAATAATAATAATAATAATAATAACAGCAGAAATTACCCAAACTAACATAAATGCAAATAATGTTTGATTGTTTGTGAAACTTTTTTTACCACACATGCACAAACATACGTGGCACAAACACCATCATCAGGCATAAAAGCAAAGTCAGTCAGTGACTCCATCGCTCCTAAAATATCCAAAATCAATGGCAAAATGAAAGATGGGGGGGGGGGCACAGGTGCGCCCACAAACGCATAAACACTACTACTTCCGGATGGCCGGACACAACAAACAGGGCGCACATGAAAAGAAGGTCTGAGTCGAGCAAGGTTTTTTATCTGGCTCTTTGTCCCGTTGGTCTGTATTTACTAATTAATGAGAGAGAGAGAGAGAGAGAGAGAGAGAGAGAGAGAGAGAGAGAGAGAGAGAGAGAGAGAGAGAGAGAGAGCTTTCACGTAATCAGGACAATGGCCTAACGAAGGGGAAGTGGAGGCTGAGGATCTCCCTTACGATATCTCTATTTGTGTCTGTGTGATATCAGAACTACTGTAGAGGTGCAGTTGGACACAGAGTTACTGGAACTACTGTAGAGGTGCAGTTGGACACAGGAGTTCCTGGAACTACTGTACATGTGCAGTTGGACACAGGAGTTCCTGGATCTACTGTAGAGGTGCAGCTGGACACAGGAGTTCCTGGATCTACTGTAGAGGTGCAGTTGGACACAGGAGTTCCTGGATCTACTGTAGAGGTGCAGTTGGACACAGGAGTTCCTGGATCTACTGTAGAGGTGCAGTTGGACACAGGAGTTCCTGGAACTACTGTAGAGGTGCAGTTGGACAGGAATTCCTGGAGCTGCTGTAGAGGTACAGTTGGACACAGGAATTCCTGGAGCTGCTGTAGAGGTACAGTTGAACACAGGAGTTCCTGGAACTACTGTAGAGGTGCAGAGGGACACAGGAGTTCCTGGAACTACTGTAGAGGTACAGTTGGAAACAGGAGTTCCTGAAACTACTGTACAGGTGCAGTTGGACACATTACTTCCTGGAACTACTGTAGAGGTGCAGTTGGACACAGGAGTTCCTGGGTCTACTGTAGAGGTGCAGTTGGATACAGGAGTTCCTGGATCTACTGTAGAGGTACAGTTGTACACAGGAGTTCCTGGAACTACTGTACATGTGCAGTTGGACACAGGAGTTCCTGGAACTACTGTAGAGGTACAGTTGGAAACAGGAGTTCCTGAAACTACTGTACAGGTGCAGTTGGACACAGGAGTTCCTGGAACTACTGTAGAGGTACAGTTGGAAACAGGAGTTCCTGAAACTACTGTAGAGGTACAGTTGGAAACAGGAGTTCCTGAAACTACTGTAGAGGTACAGTTGGAAACAGGAGTTCCTGGAACTACTGTAGAGGTGCAGTTGGACACAGGAGTTCCTGGAACTACTGTAGAGGTGCAGTTGGACACAGGAGTTCCTGGAACTACTGTAGAGGTACAGTTGGAAACAGGAGTTCCTGGAACTACTGTAGAGGTGCAGTTGGACACAGGAGTTCCTGGAACTACTGTAGAGGTACAGTTGGAAACAGGAGTTCCTGAAACTACTGTACAGGTGCAGTTGGACACATTACTTCCTGGAACTACTGTAGAGGTGCAGTTGGACACAGGAGTTCCTGAAACTACTGTAGAGGTACAGTTGGAAACAGGAGTTCCTGAAACTACTGTAGAGGTACAGTTGGAAACAGGAGTTCCTGGAACTACTGTAGAGGTACAGTTGGAAACAGGAGTTCCTGGAACTACTGTAGAGGTGCAGTTGGACACAGGAGTTCCTGGAACTACTGTAGAGGTGCAGTTGGACACAGGAGTTCCTGGAACTACTGTAGAGGTACAGTTGGAAACAGGAGTTCCTGGAACTACTGTAGAGGTGCAGTTGGACACAGGAGTTCCTGGAACTACTGTAGAGGTACAGTTGGAAACAGGAGTTCCTGAAACTGCTGTACAGGTGCAGTTGGACACATTAC
This sequence comes from Palaemon carinicauda, assembly GCF_036898095.1. NCBI lineage: Eukaryota > Metazoa > Arthropoda > Malacostraca > Decapoda > Palaemonidae > Palaemon > Palaemon carinicauda. The sequence goes on along the minus strand of NC_090768.1, from coordinate 37,958,043 downwards.
TTCCTGGAACTACTGTAGAGGTACAGTTGGAAACAGGAGTTCCTGAAACTACTGTAGAGGTACAGTTGGACACAGGAGTTCCTGAAACTACTGTACAGGTGCAGTTGGACACATTACTTCCTGGAACTACTGTAGAGGTACAGTTGGAAACAGGAGTTCCTGAAACTACTGTACATGTGCAGTTGGACACAGGAGTTCCTGGAACTACTGTAGAGGTACAGTTGAAAACAGGAGTTCCTGGAACTACTGTACAGGTGCAGTTGGACACAGGAGTTCCTGGAACTACTGTAGAGGTTCAGTTGGCCACAGGAATTCCTGGATCTACTGTAGAGGTACAGTTGGAAACAGGAGTTTATGGAACTACTGTAGAGGTGCAGTTGGACACAGGACTTCCTGGAACTATTGTAGAGGTACAGTTGGACACTGGAGTTCCTGGAACTACTGTAGAGGTGCAGTTGGACACACAGTTGGACACTGGAGTTCCTGGAACTACTGTAGAGGTGCAGTTGGGCACAGGAATTCCTGGATCTACTGTAGAGGTGCAGTTGGACACTGGAATTCCTGGAACTACTGTAGAGGTGCAGTTGGCCACAGGACTTCCTGGAACTACTGTAGAGGTGCAGTTGGCCACAGGAGTTCCTGGAACTACTGTAGAGGTGCAGTTGGCCACAGGAGTTCCTGGAACTACTGTAGAGGTGCAGTTGGCCACAGGAGTTCCTGGAACTACGTCAGAGGTACAGTTGGACACAGGAGTTCCTGGATCTACTGTAGAGGTGCAGTTGGCCACAGGAGTTCCTGGAACTACTAGAGAGGTGCAGTTGGCCACAGGAGTTCCTGGAACTACTGTAGAGGTGCAGTTGGCCACAGGAGTTCCTGGAACTACTGTAGAGGTGCAGTTGGCCACAGGAGTTCCTGGAACTACTGTAGAGGTGCAGTTGGCCACAGGAGTTCCTGGAACTACTGTAGAGGTGCAGTTGGCCACAGGAGTTCCTGGAACTACTGTAGAGGTGCAGTTGGCCACAGGAGTTCCTGGAACTACGTCAGAGGTACAGTTGGAAACAGGAGTTCCTGGATCTACTGTAGAGGTACAGTTGGCCACAGGAGTTCCTGGAACTACTATAGAGGTGCAGTTGGCCACAGGAGTTCCTGGAACTACTGTAGAGGTGCAGTTGGCCACAGGAGTTCCTGGAACTACGTCAGAGGTACAGTTGGAAACAGGAGTTCCTGGATCTAGTGTAAAGGTACAGTTGGCCACAGGAGTTCCTGGAACTACGTCAGAGGTACAGTTGGAAACAGAAGGTCTGGAACTACTGTAGAGGTACAGTTGGACACAGGAGTTTCTAGAACTACGTCAGAGGTACAGTTGGACACAGGACTTCCTGGAACTACTGTAGAGGTACAGTTGGAAACAGAAGGTCTGGAACTACTGTAGAGGTACAGTTGGACACAGGAGTTCCTGGAACTACTGTAGAGGTACAGTTGGAAACAGAAGGTCTGGAACTACTGTAGAGGTACAGTTGGACACAGGAGTTCCTGGAACTACGTCAGAGGTACAGTTGGACACAGGAGTTCCTGGAACTACTGTAGAGGTACAGTTGGACACAGGAGTTCCTGGAACTACTGTAGAGGTATAGTTGGACACAGGAATTTCTAGAACTACGTCAGAGGTACAGTTGGAAACAGAAGATCTGGAACTACTGTAGAGGTACAGTTGGACACAGGAGTTTCTGGAACTACTGTAGAGGTATAGTTGGACACAGGAATTTCTAGAACTACGTCAGAGGTACAGTTGGAAACAGAAGATCTGGAACTACTGTAGAGGTACAGTTGGACACAGGAGTTTCTGGAACTACTGTAGAGGTATAGTTGGACACAGGAATTTCTAGAACTACGTCAGAGGTACAGTTGGAAACAGAAGATCTGGAACTACTGTAGAGGTACAGTTGGACACAGGAGTTTCTAGAACTACGTCAGAGGTACAGTTGGACACAGGAGTTCCTGGAACTACTGTAGATGTAAAGTTGGAAACAGAAGGTCTGGAACTACTGTTGAGGTACAGTTGGACACAGGAGTTCCTGGAACTACTGTAGAAGTACAGTTGGAAACAGAAGGTCTGGAACTACTGTAGAGGTACAGTTGGACACAGGAGTTCCTGGAACTACTGTAGAGGTACAGTTGGAAACAGAAGGTCTGGAACTACTGTAGAGGTACAGTTGGACACAGGAGTTCCTGGAACTACGTCAGAGGTACAGTTGGACACAGGAGTTCCTGGAACTACTGTAGAGGTACAGTTGGACACAGGAGTTTCTGGAACTACTGTAGAGGTATAGTTGGACACAGGAATTTCTAGAACTACGTCAGAGGTACAGTTGGAAACAGAAGATCTGGAACTACTGTAGAGGTACAGTTGGACACAGGAGTTTCTAGAACTACGTCAGAGGTACAGTTGGACACAGGACTTCCTGGAACTACTGTAGATGTAAAGTTGGAAACAGAAGGTCTGGAACTACTGTTGAGGTACAGTTGGACACAGGAGTTCCTGGAACTACTGTAGAAGTACAGTTGGAAACAGAAGGTCTGGAACTACTGTAGAAGTACAGTTGGAAACAGAAGGTCTGGAACTACTGTAGAGGTACAGTTGGACACAGGAGTTCCTGGAACTACGTCAGAGGTACAGTTGGACACAGGAGTTCTTGGAACTACTGTAGAGGTACAGTTGGACACAGGAGTTCCTGGAACTACTGTAGAGGTATAGTTGGACACAGGAGTTTCTAGAACTACGTCAGAGGTACAGTTGGAAACAGAAGGTCTGGAACTACTGTAGAGGTACAGTTGGACACAGGAGTTTCTAGAACTACGTCAGAGGTACAGTTGGACACAGGACTTCCTGGAACTACTGTAGAGGTACAGTTGGAAACAGAAGGTCTGGAACTACTGTAGAGGTACAGTTGGACACAGGAGTTCCTGGAACTACTGTAGAGGTACAGTTGGACACAGGAGTTTCTAGAACTACTGTAGAGGTATAGTTGGACACAGGAGTTTCTAGAACTACGTCAGAGGTACAGTTGGAAACAGAAGGTCTGGAACTACTGTAGAGGTATAGTTGGACACAGGAGTTTCTAGAACTACGTCAGAGGTACAGTTGGACACAGGAGTTCTTGGAACTACTGTAGATGTAAAGTTGGAAACAGAAGGTCTGGAACTACTGTAGAGGTACAGTTGGACACAGGAGTTCCTGGAACTACTGTACAGGTACAGTTGAAAACAAAGAGTTCCTTGAACTACTGTAGAGGTACAGTTGAACACAGTAGTTGCTGGAACAACCATAAAGGTACAGTTGGACAAAAGAGTTTCCGGAATTTCTGTAGAAGTACAGTTGGACGCAGCAGTTCATGGCACACCTCGCTCTGACGAAGTGCACTCTCTCACACCCTTAATGTGAAGAGATTGTCTTTGTGTAGCCTCACCGAGCTCTGAAGCCTCTACCCTTATCTGCTTGGTTACTCGCCGCGCAGAACGGTGTCACAGGATGCACTTCCTCAAAGCGTGGTGTGCCAAGAATTTCTGTGTCCAACTGTACTTAGAATACTTCCAAGGGAAAGTAATGGAAGATTTTCATGCAAACGTATTTCTTCTGTTATGATAACCTTCCAATGTCTGATAAAGAAGCATTGGATTTTTCGCTGACTATTTGTATTTGTATATTTTAGAATTCAAATAAATTATAAATATGATCGTAGCAAACCTCTTGAGAACCAACAATCGTATTTTCTCCTATGTTTGTTGTGTGACAATTTTGCTATGAAATTAATTACTTTGCATTATCTTATTCAAATCATCTCTCTCTCTCTCTCTCTCTCTCTCTCTCTCTCTCTCTCTCTCTCTCTCTCTCTCTCTATAAATATATATATATATATATATATATATATATATATATATATATATATATATATATATATAGTGAATTAGAAGGAACGATCCACGGTCTGTCAACCGGAAATAAACAAACAGATAAACACACAGGCACACACATACACAAAGAGAGAGAGAGAGAGAGAGAGAGAGAGAGAGAGAGAGAGAGAGAGAGAGAGAGAGAGAGAGAGAGAGGTAAGTGGCGCCTATGAATCATTCGTAAGGAATCTAACGTATGACGGGTCTCTTGCAGTAGGTCGAATGCTCCAGTTTAGTTTGTTTCTTCTTAAGTGCTTAATAGCTACGTCAAGGAGTCTCCTTGTGTCTTGCTAATACGGGAATACGGAAATGTCCAGATTTTGGAAAAAAAAATAAATTTATATGAAAAATATATATCATGATCTTATATGAAATATATGAAAAAGATATACCAAGACCTTAAAATATATGGAAAATATAACCCATTATCTTTAAATATATGGAAAATATATACCATGATCTTAAAATATATGGAAAACACATATCATGATCTTTAAATATGTGGAAAATATATACCATTATCTTTAAATAAATGGAAAATATATACCATGATCTTGAAATATATGGAAAATACATACCATGATCTTTAAATATATGGAAAATATATACCATGATCTTAAACTAGATGGAAATATATACCAATATCTTAAAATATATGGAAAATAT
>NC_090768.1:37943426-37948426 GCF_036898095.1 Palaemon carinicauda | reverse complement strand
ATAATGATGGGAATAACACTAAGGGACAGATAAAAGAGCAACATAGATACAAGAACAAACTAAAGTAGAGGATATTCTAACAACATGTAAGAAAAAGAAATGGATATGGGCAGGATATGTAATGAGAATGACAGATATATAATGAACATTCACAGAATGGGTCCCTATAGATTGAAAACGAAGTAAGGGAAGAAAGAGAAAACGATGAATTAACGAGCTAAGGAAATTTGCATGTTCAAACTGACACTGAAGATCCATAAACAGATGCGAGTGGAAGGACAGCTCTCTTTACCTCTTGGATACGACCTACATTCCAATATCTTTGGTTTCCATGACGAAACATTTTATATATTGAATTTTCCTGTCTTTGATGCAATCTCTAACAGGGTTAAGAATGCAACAGCGCAATAATGTATGTTAGTGATTTCTGTACGACTCTGCCAATTAATCTCTTTTTTTATCATCAATTCATTGCAGTATTTTTATCTTTTATATCGGGTTAGCAACCTTGCCGCTTCAGAAGGATCAAACGATTGCTAACGCTCGTCTTTATAGACTAACAATCATCAGGCTGATGCCTTAGCTATGCACTTCGAGGAAATAACTATAGAGATAAAGAATTAGCTCTTACAACGGACATTTAATTAGGAGAGCACTGTAGTCTCTACCAAATTTGATTTGTATTTTTCTTTTGTCCGCTTAATAAGCCCATAACTGTGCCATTTAGCTAAAGTATATAACTGTGCCATTTCTTTTCAGATTGGAGATCCTTTAGCTAAAGAATATCACTGTGCCAGTTTTTCTAGATTGGAGGTCCTTTAGCTAAAGTATATAACTGTGCCATTCTTTTAGATTGGACGTCGTTTAGCTAAAGTATATCCCTCTGCCAGTTTTTCTATATTGGGGGTCCTTTAGCTAAAGTATCGATCAAGGAGGACCTCTAGTTAAAAATAATGGCATTCTAGATATATTTTATTTCATGTTAAAACAATCTTTGGGCCCTAATATAAAGAAGCAAGCAAAAAAAAAAAAAAAATGCAAGATTCCCTAATAAATGATTTGTGATGTTCTTTTATTATCAAGTTTTTCCTTAGTAGTTATAAATTGCTTAAATGAATACATTTTGGTGACATGATTTACACGAAAACAAACCATGAATTTTTTCAATCCACTAATTACTTGATTATCTGGACGGTGTCAAAGTGAATTTCATCAAGTAAATTCATCAAGACAGACATAGGTCTGTGTCTAAAGGGGTTGTAATAGAACTACAGCTTTTGGTGTGAAATAAAAAAATCATTGGCGCTAACCCTGTGATGCCTCTACCCAGGTTCGAACTCTGTACAAGGCAACATATTGCCCTAACTAGGTGAGACCCGGTATACATAACAAAAAGGAGCAAAGGGAAAATATTTGAGGGAAAACGAAAGTAAGTAGAGAATTCGAAAGCTCATCACAGAATGAAATATCAGAGTATTGCTTATGCGACGGGAGAGGTGATAAATGAGAAAGATCGTGATATAGAAATAACAGCAAGGAGGAAAGGAGAAAAGTTAGTGGGAAAACGAAGACAAGTAGAGAATTCGAAAGCTCATCACAAAATGATATACCAGAGTATTGCTGATGTGACGGGAGATGTGATAATGAGAAAGATCGTGATATGGAAATAACCGAAAGGAGGAAAGGAGAAATATTAGAGGGAAAACGAAGGCAAGTAGAGAATTAGAAAGCTTATTACGGAATGATATACCAGAGTATTGCTGATGTAACGGGAGATGTGATAATGAGAAAGATCGTGATATGGAAATAACAGCAAGGAGGAAAGGAGAAATATTAGAGGGAAAACAAAGGCAAGTAGAGAATTAGAAAGCTTATTACAGAATGAAATATCAGTGTATTGATGATGTGACGGAGATGTGATAATGAGAAAGATCGTGATATAGAAATAACAGAAAGGAGGAGAGGAGAAATATTAGAGGGAAAACGAAGGCAAGTAGAGAATTAGAAAGCTTATTACAGAATGAAATATCAGTGTATTGATGATGTGACGGAGATGTGATAATGAGAAAGATCGTGATATAGAAATAACAGAAAGGAGGAGAGGAGAAATATTAGAGGGAAAACGAAGGCAAGTAGAGAATTCGAAAGCTCATCACAGAATGATATACCAGAGTATTGCTGATGTGACGGGAGATGTGATAATGAAAAAGATCGTGATATAGAAATAACAGAAAGGAGGAAAGGAGAAATATTAGAGGGAAAACGAAGGCAAGTAGAGAATTAGAAAGCTTATTACAGAGTGAAATATCAGTGTATTGATGATGTGACGGAGATGTGATAATGAGAAAGATCATGATATAGAAATAACAGAAAGGAGGAGAGGAGAAATATTAGAGGGAAAACGAAGGCAAGTAGAGAATTCGAAAGCTCATCACAGAATGATATACCAGAGTATTGCTGATGTGACGGGAGATGTGATAATGAAAAAGATCGTGATATAGAAATAACAGAAAGGAGGAAAGGAGAAATATTAGAGGGAAAACGAAGGCAAGTAGAGAATTAGAAAGCTTATTACAGAATGAAATATCAGTGTATTGATGATGTGACGGAGATGTGATAATGAGAAAGATCGTGATATAGAAATAACAGAAAGGAGGACAGGAGAAATATTAGAGGGAAAACGAAGGCAAGTAGAGAATTAGAAAGCTTATTACAGAATGAAATATCAGTGTATTGATGATGTGACGGAGATGTGATAATGAGAAAGATCGTGATATAGAAATAACAGAAAGGAGGAGAGGAGAAATATTAGAGGGAAAACGAAGGCAAGTAGAGAATTCGAAAGCTCATCACAGAATGATATACCAGAGTATTGCTGATGTGACGGGAGATGTGATAATGAGAAAGATCGTGATATGGAAATAACAGCAAGGAGGAAAGGAGAAAAGTTAGTGGGAAAACGAAGACAAGTAGAGAATTCGAAAGCTCATCACAGAATGATATACCAGAGTATTGCTGATGTGACGGGAGATGTGATAATGAGAAAGATCGTGATATGGAAATAACCGAAAGGAGGAAAGGAGAAATATTAAAGGGAAAACGAAGGCAAGTAGAGAATTAGAAAGCTTATTACGGAATGATATATCAGAGTATTGCTGATGTGACGGGAGATGTGATAATGAGAAAGATCGTGATATGGAAATAACAGCAAGGAGGAAAGGAGAAATATTAGAGGGAAAACAAAGGCAAGTAGAGAATTCGAAAGCTCATCACAGAATGATATACCAGAGTATTGCTGATGTGACGGGAGATGTGATAATGAGAAAGATCGTGATATGGAAATAACCGAAAGGAGGAAAGGAGAAATATTAGAGGGAAAACGAAGGCAAGTAGAGAATTCGAAAGCTCATCACAGAATGATATACCAGAGTATTGCTGATGTGACGGGAGATGTGATAATGAAAAAGATCGTGATATAGAAATAACAGAAAGGAGGAAAGGAGAAATATTAGAGGGAAAACGAAGGCAAGTAGAGAATTAGAAAGCTTATTACAGAATGAAATATCAGTGTATTGATGATGTGACGGAGATGTGATAATGAAAAAGATCGTGATATAGAAATAACAGAAAGGAGGAGAGGAGAAATATTAGAGGGAAAACGAAGGCAAGTAGAGAATTCGAAAGCTCATCACAGAATGATATACCAGAGTATTGCTGATGTGACGGGAGATGTGATAATGAAAAAGATCGTGATATAGAAATAACAGAAAGGAGGAAAGGAGAAATATTAGAGGGAAAACGAAGGCAAGTAGAGAATTAGAAAGCTTATTACAGAATGAAATATCAGTGTATTGATGATGTGACGGAGATGTGATAATGAGAAAGATCGTGATATAGAAATAACAGAAAGGAGGAGAGGAGAAATATTAAGAGGGAAAACGAAGGCAAGTAGAGAATTCGAAAGCTCATCACAGAATGATATACCAGAGTATTGCTGATGTGACGGGAGATGTGATAATGAGAAAGATCGTGATATGGAAATAACAGCAAGGAGGAAAGGAGAAATATTAGAGGGAAAACAAAGGCAAGTAGAGAATTAGAAAGCTTATTACAGAATGAAATATCAGTGTATTGATGATGTGACGGAGATGTGATAATGAGAAAGATCGTGATATAGAAATAACAGAAAGGAGGAGAGGAGAAATATTAGAGGGAAAACGAAGGCAAGTAGAGAATTCGAAAGCTCATCACAGAATGATATACCAGAGTATTGCTGATGTGACGGGAGATGTGATAATGAAAAAGATCGTGATATAGAAATAACAGAAAGGAGGAAAGGAGAAATATTAGAGGGAAAACGAAGGCAAGTAGAGAATTAGAAAGCTCATCACAGCATGATATATCAGAGTATTACTGATGTGACGGGAGATGTGATAATGAGAAAGATTGTGATATGGAAATAACCGAAAGGAGGAAAGGAGAAATATTAGAGGGAAAACGAAGGCAAGTAGAGAATTAGAAAGCTCATCACAGAATGATATATCAGAGTATTGCTGATGTGACGGGAGATGTGATAATGAGAAAGATTGTGATATGGAAATAACCGAAAGGAGGAAAGGAGAAATATTAGAGGGAAAACGAAGGCAAGTAGAGAATTAGAAAGCTCATCACAGAATGATATATCAGAGTATTGCTGATGTGACGGGAGATGTGATAATGAGAAAGATCGTGATATAGAAATAACAGAAAGGAGGAAAGGAGAAATATTAGAGGGAAAACGAAGGCAAATAGAGAATTAGAAAGCTTATTACAGAATGATATATCAGAGTATTGCTGATGTGACGGAGATGTGATAATGAGAAAGATCGTGATATAGAAATAACAGAAAGGAGGAAAGGAGAAATATTAGAGGGAAAACGAAGGCAAGTAGAGAATTAGAAAGCTCATCACAGAATGATATATCAGAGTATTGCTGATGTGACGGGAGATGTGATAATGAG
>NC_090768.1:37930926-37938426 GCF_036898095.1 Palaemon carinicauda | reverse complement strand
TATATATATATATATATATATATATATATATATATATATATATATATACAGTAGTGTCATCAGAAACTCCCTAGGTTGTGCAAACTATGCTCAAACATGGCCCTACTATTCTTGTGAGCTTAGGATGAGTCAGTTGGCAGCCAGCTTAAATCCCAGGCTCTCTTTCGCAAGTCATGTCTTGAGTAGTGCACTCTTGTCTGATCTTCACAAGCTGACTCTCGTCTTTATTTTTAAACAAAACCTTTGATTATACAAAATTCTCTACACCTTGATTTTGGATATCAATCTCTCACCCTGTCATTTAATTTGGACTTTATGCATGCTGCTTAAGATTTTTCATAATTTTGACCATCCTTTACATTCAGATCTTTCCAGAAACAGTACTGGATAAGCTGTTAATTCTAAGTCTTGTCGTAACTTTCATAAGGCTTAATAGTACACAGCTCTCTAGAGGCTTTTTTTTTTTAACTTACAAATGCTAGTGAGCCCAATCATAAAAAGGGAAAAAACCATGTTATAACTATAACACTTCAGCTCTCAAACAGTTTTTTAATTTGAGTCTTCTGAGTTGCAAGGGTACAGCTCTCCCGACATCAACTGAGGAGAACAAAAATTATCTCTTATTCGTAAGCCAGTCCTGAAAGCTGTTTGCCTCCAGGACACTATCATAAATGAATTTATCGTACACCAGTACTGGCATTTAAAATATATTTCTAATCATATATGAATGTTGTAATGGACTGTTAAATGAGAGACTGAAACTTCATCTTACAAGCAGGTTTGAACTTGTATTTCTAAATATACAAGCACTCAGGTTTACATAACCTGTTCAAGCACATATGACATTTATCATTTCAACATGACACTTCTTTTAATTATCTCTATGGCTTCTTATACTCAATTCTATAACTCTAAAAGAGAATAAGTAAATTTGTTGCTATTTTGTGCCTTTTATCCTCTCCTATTAACAGCTGTTTCAGCCAATAATTCGTGGATTTCAGTTTTATATTTGTTCTAAAATGAAACTTGAATTCAATATTAAAGTTATTCCAGTTAAAGGTTAAGGATTGAAGGTTTAAAGATACAAGGGTCAGTCATGAATGGCAGAGAAAAGGGACAAGGCAATACCCTAGAGACTGACAATATATACATATGATCAGCCACCAAGACCCTCTCCACCCAAGCTAGGACACGGGAGGGTAAGGCAATGGTTGTTGGTGATTCAGGTAGACGTATCATCTCCATCTGCCATTTCTAGTCCACTGAAAAACAGACCTCAGACATGTCCTTCCACTTGTGTCTGTTTATGGTCCACACCCGCAAACTTTCTTAGTTCATCAATCCATTGTCTTTTCTTACTTTCCCTGCTTCTTTTGCAATCTCTTGGGGCCCAGTCTGTTATTCTTAATCTCCGTCTATTATTTGTCATTCTCTTTATACGTCCAACCCAAGTCCATTCCTTTTTCATACACGTTGTTAGAATATCCTCTATTTTAGTTTGCTCTCGTATACATGATTGCTTTTTTCTGTCTCTTTGTGTTATTCCCATCATTATTCTTTCCATAGCTCTTTGACCTGAAGACCTATAGGCTCCCTCAAATTCCCCATCCTTAATTCACAAGGATAGTGCGGTTTCAGACACTACGAGAAACAATGGAGCTTGAATGAATCTCGAATTCCTGTTCAGTAGATCGACAAGCAGGAACTTTTATAGTATGTTACCGCAACGCTAAAACAGGGATTCAATAAAAAGTTGAAAGTGAAAAGGAATCACATTGATCCATACATATTGAATGGTCTTCTTCAGAACTTCACAGTACCACTTCATATCCATGGTCAGTCACTATGGTTTCTAATGAAATTTTTTCCTACTGGAGAGGAGAACATAGTGTGATTACACCTGGATATCTAATTTAGGCTGAAACCATGGAATTCAGGAACTATAGTCCTCCTCCAGGTGAATAATTTCAGTATCTGATCTATCTATCTAGGTGTCATGTCTTCGTCATGGGCTGTCAATTTCTTCCACCTGGTCCTGTTTCTAGCTCTCTGTATAATTTGTCCAGCTGTTACATTCCCATTTACAACTTTGCCTCTGATGAAGTTCATTAATGGGTGAAATTTTGTCTGTAAATTCAAAAAATCCACATGACAGAACCGAAGTTGTCTTGATGGTAATCATCGTGTATCCAACCCATTTTACATCGATAAACTTACAAATAAAACGAGTCCTCCATTTGTTGGATCCTTCAGGGAAGTGGTTTTCTTCGTTCCACCTGTAACTAACAGGCCGATATGGCTGGAGAAAATGGAAGAATTACTCACGTGCCCAGAGCATCAGAAATTATCTTGTTCCCTTTTGAACCGTTTGTGGATTATGAGGAGTGCTTTCCTTTGCAGTAGAAATTAGATTTCTACCCTTCATGAATATTACAAAAAAAATATTTGGCCCATAGGCAAGAAAATTTTCATGTACATAATCAGGACTATTATGGAATTGAGTTAGATTAGTCCTATCTTTTCTATTGTCTCCAAACACTACACAGTCACGATGTAGTTACATTCAAATGATAATATAATGCCTCCCAATTCTATTGCATTACAGTAATTTTGAGACCGTCTATCCAATAATTCTATGTTCGAGAGCTCTCATGGTTCCCATGAATATGTTACAGCCTTATTCTACTAAATGATATTTGAGAGACGTTATCATTGTTTCCATTATGAAGAGCTTTGAAGTTATCTAGAACCTGTCTTGTTTCATCTTCCAAATTGTTTTAGAGTTCCCTAGGGAATAATATCAGCCTTCTATACTTGGAGTTCAATAGTTTCATCATGGTTGCTACCTGTTCCACATAGGTAACAATAACCCAACCAGATATTGGTGTTTCTTTTATCAACAGATTGTTTTAATATGTGCAAAAATAAATCATGAAGGCCATCTTTCAAACATTTTGATATTGAACACCCTTGTCTCTTCACCAAAATCAGACAGTGTTATTCAAATTTCCCATTTCTTTGAGTGGCACTTTCACTGTTTCTAAAAGCAACACAAGTGAAATTACATTTACAATTACTTAGTACTAGTCTCAGCCTTTGCTTTTAGCCAATTTTTATCCTTTGAAATTATAGTTCTTTAAAATGCCAAAGTTTTGTCATGCTAGTGTACAAAATCGAATTAATCTTTAACCATTTCCACCAAAAGAATTCTGAACAGCTTCAGGATAGTTCATGTTCCAGACAATGGTCCTCATCTGTGAATCAGTTATGCCATGGAGACCAAGGAAACTTGATTGTTTAGGGATATCAACTATATAAGAGGAGGCCAAATCCTTCTAAAAACATGTATAGAAATTTAGACGCTTCATAAGCTACATTTCTCCAAGAACACTAGAAGGAATTGAAATGTCCACACCTTATCCTACATAGAAGAAATAGCACCAACCCAGTTATAGTCACAAGTGTAAGCCCAACCCATTAGGTGGGACTAAGACTTTTTCATATATACAGGAAACTTCCCTTCTTTTCTTGGTAGATAAACTGTATAGAATAGGTCAAATAGGAAGTATAGATACAGTTAGGGAACCTTTTTTTTATCTACAAACCCTCAGAATATTGACAAATTGAAAAACATATTCATTACATTAAAATATCATAAAAAATAACACTGCAAACAATAGATTATGCCTAAAACACACCAAAACACTGCAAAGGCTTAAGAATCCCTTGGAAGAAGGGATAAATAAAATTTAAAGCTCTTAGCCCATTTCTTTTCATACTATATACACATTACATGTGGTTTGGTCTAGAATACAAGCTCGATGCATATGCAGATGATGCTACTCTCCTTGCATCAATTTCATCTCCTGAATGTGGACTTGGGGTTTCTGAATTCCTTAATTGAGATCTAGCTAAAATTAGTGCAAGGTGCATATTAAAGAGCATGAAGTTGAACCCTGACAAAAATTTCAAGTAATATTGTAAGTAGATTGAAGACAGTGGCTCCTCAACATACGGATCTCAGCATTGATACCGTTTCTTTATTTCTGTATGACTTAAAATTTTAGGTATGATTCTTGATAGCAAATCTACTTATGAGAAACACATTCGGGCTGTTTCTTCTTCAATTGCACTAAATTGGTTTATTGAGAAAGTCTTTTAAGATGTTCGGTGATCAATCTATTCTGAAGAAGTGTTTTAATTCTTTCATTCTACCTAGTTTCGAGTATTTTTCTCCTGTCTGGTCTTCAGCTGTTGGATTTCATCTTAATTTATTGGACAGGAACTCACGGTCTACAAAATTTCTAATTCCTGATCTAGATAATATGTGGCACCGTCGTTCAGTTAGTTTTCTATACATGTTACATAATATTTTTCATAATTCTGACTATCCTTTGCATTCAGAGCTTCCCACAAAACACCAACCACTTCATAATACTAGTTATGCACTTAATTATAGCCATGTCTTTTCTATCATAAAGCTCAATACTACACAGTATTCTAGAAGTTTTGTTCCAGCTGTGACCAAGTAGTGGAATGATCTTCTTAATCAGATAGTTGAATCAGTGGAACTTCAGAAGTTCTAAATGGAAGCGAATATTTTCATGTTGAACAAGCTGACATAAGTTTCTTGAAAGATCTATCTTAATACTGTTACTGTTCATAAAATATTTTATTTCAACTGTTCATTATCCTCCTTATTTCCTTTCCTCACTGGGCTATTTTTCCCTGTTGGAACCCTTGGGCTAATAGCATCCTGCTTTTCCAACTAAGTTTGTAGCTTAGCTAATAATAATAATAATAATAATAATAATAATAATAAACGTTATGCAATCAAATGAAAAAAGGGAAGAAAGAGTGTAGGCGCCAAATTTGTTCTTAATCCTAAACGTAATGAAATATATTGTAGGTCGTAGGAAAATATCGAAATAACAGCTGCTATAAAGAAACATGGACAAAAAGTGAAGCAAAAAGGTAGGATTTAGAATTGGATTTATAAAGCAGGGGAAGCCACTCAATACGAAAGTGCCAATGGGGGAAAACATCATAGTTGCAGCATGGATTAAAACTTGAAAGGTTGGACAACAAGATGAAAGCAGGAGAGGAAGCACAGTGGATAAACTAGAGGGGCACTCAGTAGAGCGCAGACCTCTGGCGCGGCAGCTTATTTCTCAACCTTGACCTTGACCTTTGACCTTAACATATAATAATTGGCGTGGATTTTCATACACTCAAATATAAACTAAGTTTGAAGTCTGTGACAACGATGACCAAACTTATGGCTGATTATGTGAATTGGACATTTTGCTTGACCGTGTCCTTGACCTTCCAAAATCTAATCATTTCTAACTTTTTACATAACAGTTAATCCCTGTAATTGTGGTCAGGAAGCTGTCCGCATACACACACACAGAAACAGCGGTGAAAACATAACCTCCTCCCAAGTTCGTTGGCAGATATAATAAGAAGTAGGTGCAGCTAAGGCTGACGGGGCGCTGTAAAGAACCATGAGTAATAACATTTCGCAATGCTTATGGTGTGCCATATAAGCCCCACTTAAGGCTCTGTTACACTATAGGGACCATAAAGTATGGAAGCCAAGGAAAAGGCAAAGTTAGTCTGGTCAAAGAAGGGAAATCTAAAAGATCCAACTAGTAAGCCTTACACAATCATCATCATCATCATCATCTCCTCCCACGCCCATTGACGCAAAGGGCCTCAGAGGATTCATTGGCTAAATTCATCAAAGGATAGCCAGTTCCTTGTGATGAGCAGCGCCTCTCTAACTAAGGCAAGCGACCCCTGGCGGTCCATACTAATTCCTGTAAGATCAACCGCCAGGCATCAGAAGTAGAAGCCGAAAAGACATCTTGGCTTACACAATAAATACTCAGAATAACAATTAATCCTTCTCATTCATTTTAAACAGAAGGCGACAATTTGTGACTGAAATATGTGATAACCGATCTTACAATCTAAAGTCCCCATTGGTGGTAATTTTTTTTCTAAAAGTTTTAATCAACTTAATTCAGAAATAATCATGTAATGATATCAACTACACAAACAAAATACCATGTATATATGCTAATGCACATGCAGTGATGCGTTTGACAATATTTAGTAAAAGGTTCTGTATATCAAACCCTACATTGCTAAGGACTATGAAGCGTGAAGTAGGAGATGATGAATGGGGAAGAATTGATTTAAAAGCTCAAGATAAATACGACTGGCAAAATCTAACCGAGGCCCTTTGCGTCAATAGACGTGGGAGGAGATGATGATGATGATGATGATGAAGATGATATCAAACTCCTCCGCCTATGAAAAGAAGTTAGTGAAAATGGGTTTATTTAGCTTAAAGTTTCTCGATCAAGGTAGGAAAAGCTTTTAATAAAAGTGAGAGTGCTTGAAGTATGTGTCTTAAAGAAATGGGAACCAACCTTCTGGAAAAACAAAATGAGGGAGCCCTAGCTGAATAAATGACATGGAACTTGATGACAACGTTCATGTGAAGGCAAAGAAAAGGATCATACCTATACTCATTTTTTTAATGAGGCGCATTTGCACCGACTCGCAGCGGTGCCATTTTAGCTCGGAAAAGATTCCTGTTATCTGATTGGTTAGAATTACCTCGCCCAACCAATCAGCGAGCAGGAAACTTTTCCGAGTCGGTGCAAATCTGCCTCACTAAAAAGAATTGACTATAGAAAACAAACTAATATTAAATTGTCCAGTTCTTCAAGGATTCAATAACTCTATAGAGGTGATATCTCGACAAACTTACTATTTAAACAAAATATCATTTTTAATTCATTATGTTATATGGAAAATCGATTTTATAGGTTAAGTGGAAGTATTTTGAAGATCTATTTTAAATTTACAGAAACATTTGATGAATGAACTCGAACAAGATTACCCAATCTGGAATTCAATGGGTACAAAGACTAGATCTTTCATACACGTAACTTTGATACAGTTTAGTAAAATAAACTGAAATATCAAGTTATAATTATAACAGCTGATATCTATATTACATAATACGTTCTATTTTCTATCAAAAAGATAAGACAATCCTTATTTTCACCAATTATATCGTATACTTTTTTTAAATCTGTACATTCATTCCAGATTTGGGGTTTAAAGTTTGGCACAACTAAATTTGGTAGCCACTGATGTGCCGGTTATTCAATCAAGCTGATGTTGATATAGGATTCAATGAAAGTATCTAAATATAAATACACATTGAGAAATGAATATTTCAATAAACTCTAATCAATCTATTTGTCCTTGTTTTCAAGGTCCATTTTTAAGGAACTATAGTCCATTTCTTTCAGCGATGCATATTTGCACCGACTCGCGGCGGTGCCCTTTTAGCCCGGAAAAGTTTCCTGATCGCTGATTGGTTAGAATTATCTTGTCCAACCAATCAGCGATCCGGAAACTTTTCCGGGCTAAAAGGGCACCGCCGCGAGTTGGTGCAAATATGCATCGCTAAAAGAA
>NC_090768.1:37910926-37925926 GCF_036898095.1 Palaemon carinicauda | reverse complement strand
ATATATATATATATATATATATATATATATATATATATATATGTATATAAACATATATGCATATATATATATATATATATATATATATATATATATATATATATATATATATATATCTCAAATATTCGTTTGTTTACATATATAATCAATGGCAAATTCATAAGAATATATGAAGCATATAAGCTGAATATTACTTGATCCAAGGCATTCCAAAGACGATGTCTCCAGTATTATTCTGTGGCGATATTTTATCGCAAGATACCCATCGCTGACAGCATACCGGTTTATTACTATGTCATAAATCTTACACAATGAAATTGAAGAAATTTATTTTTTCTCAAAGATTATAAAGGAAAATTGATTCGATATTTCCGAGTTAGGATAAACAGATTCGGATTACTGAATTCTTTAGACAAGTTTGATCAGTTGACATAAAGTAGTGTTATGGTGTCATTTAGAGGAAAATGAAGTTATTGTTATATATTCTTGTTATGATGTGATAATGGGGGAATGCTGGGAAAAGAGTAACTGCGCAGTTTATCTTCTCTATCATATCCTCCTACGTAACAATTTGAATAATTCTATTAAAAATAATTTTCATATTAAAAACTTTCGTAATTTTAATATTTTTAATATTAATAAATTTCGTAAAATTAATATTTTTAATTTTAACTTTCGTAATTTTAATAATAATAATTTTGATAATTTTAATACGCTCTCTGAATCACTAGCTCCTTTCATAAGACAGACTTTACACTGTTTATAACGCTCCCAGAAGGCTAAAATCCCTAGCTATAATACCACATTGCAAGGCTCTACGGCGTTTTCAACGCTTCCAGGAGGATCAATTAACTAATTTTCTTATGATATTTTCTTATATGCCACACTCATACCTCAAACTATATCTTTATTTACCTTCTAATTCTACTATTCCACCGTTTCGTAAATTCTACACACAAATGCGTCTGTATCTTGCTTGAGGGTACACTCAGGCACACTATTCTGCCTTATTTCTCTTCCACCTATTTTGTTAAAGTTTTTATATTTTGTATATATAGAAAATATTAATTTTAATGTTATTTTTCTTAAAACATTTTATTTTTCCTGGTTCCTTTCCTCACTGGGCTATTTTCCCTGTTGGGGCCCCGGGCCTTATAACATCCTGCTTTTCCAACTGGGGTTGTAGCTTAGCAAGTAATAATAATAACAATATCTCGAAGAAGCACTTGTTTACGTAAGGAATTTTCAATATTTCTCATCAACTCCTTAGCTTACAACTTTCTTTTCCTTAATTATCTCTTTCATATATTGCCAAATATTCTCACTTATTTATCTTTAATACATGTAAACCTTCTGATACCTTCCTCTCTAAATAAAACTACCGTGTATGTTCTCTTTCACTCCAGCCAAATAACACATATACCTCTAGCTATGCTTCTTTTCCTCTTTATATCAATCAACTTACTATTCCATTGCATTCGTGAAGATATAATTCAACAAACTTTCCCGGATTATCTGAAGATGGTTTCAACCTATTAGAACCTAGATACAAATCTACTGTAGGCTCTAGAGCTTTATAAATATGCGACCCCAAGACTATACAATAGGCTCCCACTAGACATCTGAATAATTGAAGATATTATGGCTTTCAAGAGGAAACTGAAGACTATTCTGCGAGTGTTTTGGCAGCGATGATCAAACAGTAAGCGTACAATACGCATTGTGAAATGTTAAATGCTCCCGAATGAACATCATAAACCGATCGTACAGGTCCTGTAGAGAGTAGGGTTCCCCTGCTGTACAGGACCAGATTAGCAGCCCTTAAAGTAAAGTAAAAAGTAAAAGATTTATCAAAACTTATATGAAACCATCCTTAATTGACAT
The DNA here is from genome assembly GCF_036898095.1 of Palaemon carinicauda. NCBI lineage: Eukaryota > Metazoa > Arthropoda > Malacostraca > Decapoda > Palaemonidae > Palaemon > Palaemon carinicauda. The sequence continues at coordinate 37,924,042 of NC_090768.1, read as the reverse complement.
GGTTTTACACTTCACTTAGCCTACCATTCTAAATTTCTTTTATATTCAATGAAGACTTTTTTTATACATTATTAATATATATTTTATAATATTTTAAAGATCTTTATAACTTAACGCACCCTTAATAATGATTCCTATCCCTAAATCCTAAGCTAATTAGCAATAACTGCTAAAACGATATAAACATTTTACTTTCTGAACAAATAGCTTTTATTTCACTGTATAACAATCATTTTTTACATTCAAAAGCTGTATATTGTAAACTTAATTTGCATCTTATAATATACCATTACGCAAGATGTTTTCTAAGGATATTATTAAACAAAAATAAGAAAAAGAATTCACAAACTTATGAACATACACATTGAGAATAGAGAAATATAACTTGAATAGTGTGTAAGCTTTTCAAGGAAATACTTATCATATACCAACAGTGATTTTTTTTATTCTACATTCATAATACATAAATTTCTACTTAGATGAAAAAGAGTTTTGGTTTTGGATGGGGGAGGGGGGGGGGTTGAATTTTGGGGCTCACAGTTGAAAGGACGAACATAGCTAGCCTTGAAAACCTTGGGAACATTGCATGGGACCCATGCTACTAAGATATTTTCCTAATTTTTTTCATTCATAAAGAATATTTTCCCAGCTGTGTATACAGATGGCATTAAAGATATTATTAAACCAAAGTGAGAAAAAAGAAATCACAAACTTATCCACATACACAGAGAAATATAATTTGAATAGTGTATAAGACTTTCAATAAAATACCAATTATGAGTTTGATCATTATACACTTATATAAATTTTGACGTAGATGAAAAAGATTTCTGGTTTTGGAAGGGGGAGAGAGGGGTGAGAAATTTTGGGGCTCACACTTGAAAGGACGAACATAGCTAGCCTTAAAACCTTGGGAACATTGCATGGGACCCATGCTACTAAGATATTTTCATATTTTTTTTTTTTCATTCATAAAGAATATTTTCCCAGCTGTGTATACAATTGGAATTACGGATATTATTAAACAAAAATGAGAAGAAGAAATCACAAACTTATGCGCATACACATAAATATAATTTGAATAGTGTATAACTTTTAATAAAATACCAATTGTGAGTTTCTTCATTATACACTTATATAAATTCCGACTTAAATTTCTGATTTTGGAAGGGGGAGAGAGGGGCGAGATATTTTGGGCTCACACTTGAAAGGACGAACATAGCTAGCCTTAAAACCTTGGGAACACTGCATGGGACCCATGCTACTAAGATATTTTCCTAATTTTTTTTATTCATAAAGAATATTTTTCCAGCTGTGTATACACACGGTAGTAAGGAGAGGAGAAGCTCCAAATATGCTAAGAATGCAGTAATGTTCACATACTTTGACTTGCCATGAGCGTAAGTTCTGACATCATCCATCCCAGATGTATTCAGGACATGTTTGAAGCAGGCAATGCTTACCGATACATTTCTTGCTGGTTTAGTTTCTATTGAAAACTTAAGTTCAGCTTTTTTTTTTTTTTTTTACAGGATTTATTTTCCTCATATACGTAAAGAGATGCCCTTGCCATTTGAGAATCTAAAACTGAAATAGACTAAAGGTGATCTATTTAACAAAAAAAAAAAAAAAAAAAAGAAGTGGATCCATCTCACAGAAATATTATTTTGAAAATCAATGTTTCTATTATTGTTACGATAAAAATTTCTACTTTTGATGATGAATACAAATAAAAATTAAGGATAAAAGTCATTAAGGCATTACTGGTATTTGTTGAAATCACTGTAATGATAATTAAACCCGTATTAAGTTGGTGATGGAAAGGAGAAAATTAACTAACTGGTAAAACTCTATAAATGTATAAATAATTTACAATTTTTTTTTACTCTACGAAAATTTTTTTGCTTTAGGCTTAACAAAAAGAGTTTAAGGCAAATCCTCTGCACAATAAATTCCACAAGGCATTGCAATGAAGGAAAGATAAGAAAATAAGTTGGATAAAAGAAAAAAAAACCGAGTGTTGAGAGGCACCGAGAGAATGGGAGACAGGAATTCGTGTGGGGAACTCAGACCAACCAACGCAAGAAACTTCTTCCCCCCACCTCTCTCTCTCTCTCTCTCTCTCTCTCTCTCTCTCTCACATACATTCATACATACATACATTCATATATATATATATATATATATACATATATATATATATATATATATATAATATAAATATATATAACAGCATAAACACTAGTGCCAAAATATACGTATGTAAATATATATATATATATATATATGTATACCTATATATATATATATATATATATAATGAGTGTATGAAGAATTGGTTTACTTTTAATCTTTTTACCCCATACTTGAGAGAGAGAGAGAGAGAGAGAGAGAGAGAGAGAGAGAGAGAGAGAGAGAGAGAGAGAGAGAGAGAGCATAAAATATCAGAATATCATGAGCATATCGTCCCCATATTAACACTTACTAACACTTGTCTGTCTTCATCAACTAACAAAAGCCCAATTATGGTTATAATTTACCCGAAATTTACAGGTACCTGTCCTCATCATTTGCATGTAATAAACCCCACAGATACATACCCTAAATTAAAAACTTAAATCGAAGTAAATTATACATTTTTCTTATTACATATGAGTAACTAAAGTACATATGTGGCTCCACACGGACTCAAAACCCGAGCTTGACCTTTTAAATAAGTCGAGTATTACCAGACGTAGGACGTCTAAATGATAAGCTAAAACGTTTGCATAAACATTTCCACGGAGATGCTGTAAACTAAAACGTTTTCATAAACATTTCCACGGAGATGCTGTAAACTAAAACGTTTGCATAAACATTTCCACGGAGATGTTGTAAACTAAAACGTTGGCATAAACATTTCCACGAAGATGCTGTAAACTAAAACGTTAGCATAACCATTTCCACGTAGATGTAAACTAAAACGTTTGCATAAACATTGCCAAGGAGATGCTGTAAACAAAAACGTTTTCATAAACATTGCCAAGGAGATGCTGTAAACTAAAACGTTTGCATAAATATTGCCAAGGAGATGCTGTAAACAAAAACGTTTTCATAAACATTGCCAAGGAGATGCTGTAAACAAAAACGTTTGCATAAACATTGCCAAGGAGATGCTGTAAACAAAAACGTTTTCATAAACATTGCCAAGGAGATGCTGTAAACTAAAACGTTTGCATAAACATTGCCAAGGTGATGCTGTGACCATAGTCTCTATCTTGACACAACTTCAGGATGAAAAGCAAAACTTTATATATTTTTTATAAAGGATTATTGGACTTTAAACCATCTAACTCGGTCTAACTGTTGCTATGTAACTCCACGCGAAGGATATTCAAGACGTAGAGGATTATAAGTCTAGATTCTCTGTCGCTATACAAAATATAAAGACTAATTTATCACACGGATTCAGAGTGCCATTTGAGGAGGAGGAGGAGGAAGAGGAGGAGGAGGAGGAGGAGGAGGAAGAACAGCAGCAGGAGCAGCAGCAGCAGTTCGAGGCCCTGGAGACATTCTCGCTCAAGAACACTTTCACTTTTGCTCAGGCTGCGCGATTCTCCACGACTCTGGGCCGCCTGACATTCCTCCCTATTTGCTTCAATATCACTCATTACTTTTATCTCTCTCTCTCTCTCTCTCTCTCTCTCTCTCTCTCACTGTATATATATATATATATATATCTATATATATATCTAATATATATATAAATATATATACACACACACACACACACATATATATATATATATATATAAAATGTGTGTGCAAAATATGAATTTAGTCATTTTATTCCTTTTAATAATGATAATCTCTCTCTCTCTCTCTCTCTCTCTCTCTCTCTATATATATATATATATATGTATATATATACATATATATATATATATATATATATGTATATATATATATATATATATGTATATATACATATGTGTATGTGTGTGTAAAATATAAATTTAGTAATCTTAATCCTTTTAATAATAATAATCTCTCTCTCTCTCTCTCTCTTTCTCTCTCTCTCTCTCTCTCTCTCTCTCTCTCGCATGTATATATACTGTATATGTGTATATATATGCATATAAATATATACAGTATGTGTGTGTGTCTGTGTAAAATATAAATTTCGTAATTTTAATCCTTTTCAATAATCTCTCTCTCTCTCTCTCTCTCTCTCTCTCTCTCACTGTGTTCACTTTCAAGCCTAGTATTTTTCATCGAATCTTTTTGTTCTTTTGGTCCATTTTTTGCTTTGTGGCATTTTTCACTTCGATGCAGTTTTTCGATTTCGGCTATTTTTCCTCTATTCTATAATGCTTTACTCTTCCTTTCTCCACTATCATCCGTCTCTTTCATATAATTCCTCTCCATTACCACTTTCAAGATGAACTTGCAAAAATAATGCCACATCAAAGTATAAAAAATATTGGGTATTTTCAATAATTCAGTTAGTCACATAAATTCACCTATACATTCTCACTTTTTTATTCAAAATGAAATATCTTATATATTTACGTGAGAGAGAGAGAGAGAGAGAGAGAGAGAGAGAGAGGGGGTCATCTCATTATGATGAGAATACTATGAATCATATTACAGGACCCATATATATATATATATACACATATATATTATATACGTATATATAATCTCCTATGCCTATTGACGAAAGGAGCCTCATATATATATATATATATATATGTATATATGTATATATGTGTATATATATATACATATATATATATATATATATAATATATATAACCTGATCAACTTACAAATCAGGAAAATTTATTTACCTAAACTGAAAGGAAAATGAATTAACGATAATAAAAGAAAATGCCCATTTTCCATTTCTTCATCAAGACAAGTTTTATAAGTCGCACAAAATTCTGACGTTGAAAAACAAAGTCTACTTTTACCTTCCATCTTTGGAAAGCAAACCCATGACTCGACAGCACCTTCTGATTCTGGGAAATTTGTTCAGTTATTGATAAATCTTGTCTAGTTCCGATTTGTAGTTTTCATGACACCTTATAACAACGTTTCATAAAAAGAATAACCTAAACAAGTTTACATGCGTGTCCTGTGTGGTAAAGTTTTCCTGAATCCCTTGTAGGGTTATGTTTTCCCTCTAGCCCTTTGTGAAACTTTGTTTTCTGAAGTCATGCCTGATAAAAGTTACTAAAGTTTTCGTGAAGCCTGTCATGATATTTTCCCTGAAACCCGTCCTTAAATTATTCCCTGAAACCTTAGTTGATGTTGTCTGGAAAAAGTTTCCTTATAGCCTAGCCTGAAAATTTTCCTTAAGCCTTGTCCAGAATGTTTCCCTGAAGTCATGCCCAAAACGCTTCCCTGAAGCCTTAGACTAGAATGTTTCCATTAAGCCTTGCCAAAAATGCTTTCCTGAAACTTTAGACTAGAAAGTTTTCCTGAAGCCTTAGATTAGAAAGTTTCCCTGAAGCCTTAGACTAGAAAGTTTCCCTGAAGCCTTAGACTAGAATGTTTCCCTGAAGCCTTAGACTAGAAAGTTTCCCTGAAGCCTTAGACTAGAATGTTTCCCTGAAGCCTTAGACTAGAAAGTTTCCCTGAAGCCTTAGACTAGAAAGTTTCCCTGAAGCCTTAGACTAGAAAGTTTCCCTGAAGCCCTGGACTAGAATGTTTCCCTGAAGCCTTAGACTAGAAAGTTTCCCTGAAGCCTTAGACTAGAAAGTTTCCCTGAAGCCTTAGACTAGAATGTTTCCCTGAAGCCTTGCCCAAAATGCTTTCCTGAAACTTTAGACTAGAAAGTTTTCCTGAAGCCTTAGACTAGAAAGTTTTTCTGAAGCCTTAGACTAGAAAGTTTCCCTGAAGCCTTAGACTAGAATGTTTCCCTGGAGCCTTAGACTAGAAAGTTTCCCTGAAGCCTTAGACTAGAAAGTTTCCCTGAAGCCTTGCCCAAAATGCTTTCCTGAAACTTTAGACTAGAAAGTTTTCTTGAAGCCTTAGACTAGAAAGTTTCCCTGAAGCCTTAGACTAGAAAGTTTCCCTGAAGCCTTAGACTAGAATGTTTCCCTGAAGCCTTGCCCAAAATGCTTTCCTGAAACTTTAGACTAGAAAGTTTTCCTGAAGCCTTAGACTAGAAAGTTTCCCTGAAGCCTTAGACTAGAATGTTTCCCTGAAGCCTTAGACTAGAAAGTTTCCCTGAAGCCTTAGACTAGAATGTTTCCCTGAAGCCTTGCCCAAAATGCTTTCCTGAAACTTTAGACTAGAAAGTTTCCCTGAAGCCTTAGACTAGAATGTTTCCCTGAAACCTTAGACTAGAAAGTTTCCCTGAAGCTTTAGACTAGAAAGTTTCCCTGAAACCTTAGACTAGAATGTTTCCCTGAAACCTTAGACTAGAAAGTTTCCCTGAAGCCTTAGACTAGAATGTTTCCCTGAAACCTTAGACTAGAATGTTTCCCTGAAACCTTAGACTAGAAAGTTTCCCTGAAGCCTTAGACTAGAAAGTTTCCCTGAAGCCTTAGACTAGAATGTTTCCCTGAAACCTTAGACTAGAAAGTTTCCCTGAAGCCTTAGCCCAGAAATTTTCCATGGAGCCTAGTTCAGACAGTTTCCCTTAAGCCTTACCCAAATTTTTTTTCCTGAAACCTTGTCCAGAAAGTGTCCCTGAAGCCTTGCCTAGAAAGTTTCCCGGATGCCTTGTTCAGAAAGTTTCCATGAAGCCTTAGTCCTGAATGTTTCCCTTAAGTCGTGTCTTGCAAAGTATCTGTTTTACTAGGCAATGTTTCTCTGAACTATAGACTATAGTATTCTTGAAGTTTCCAAGTTCTTTATTGATCAATATTTTATGACGATTTCGTAATATTTGTAGAATCTTAACGCTTTCTCTCTGATACATGCTTAGCAAATGCAAAACATATCTCAAAATATATTGAAAAAGTTACTCTTAATATTTACATGTACATATATATATATATATATATACATACATACACACATTATATATATATATATATATATATACACGTATAAATACATAAGGTATACATTTTATCATTAAGTTGTATACAGATACGAAAAACCATAAACAAATGCCAGTCAAGAAAACAAATACATATAAAACTCACTATTTAAAAAAAAAATGAGATAATTGACTTGGCAAATTTTGCACATATTCTTGTTCAATTCAAAAGCTGGACTTTCAATCAACTTGACATTTCCATGTAACAGGGTTTATCTCTCAATATTAATTGCAGCTAGTGTACTTTCGAACAATTTCCAATTAAAGAATACTATAGGTTCCTTAATATTCAGCAAATATCTTTTTGATATGTAACCTCATAGAGAATTGAGCCTTAAATGTATATATCAGGATGTTGGTGTTTCCAGTGAAAATACAAAACTTTAGTTTACTACCAAACTTCTTTTATCAATATATGTCAATGGCCTCTTTTTCTAACACTCTTCCAATGATGTACAGATTATGATACAAACATTCTGTTGAGATAATTTAATTGATTTTAAGAGGAAGTTTGTCATTTTGGTGCCAATCTCAAATCTATTTTCACTGTTCTTTATTTCATTATGATATTCATTTTCTTATAATTGATTGTACATCAGTAACAAAACTCTCCATAATATGAACAGCATAAGCATATGTGAAAGAGAAATAAAATACATATATGAAAAATATGATATGACACAAAATGTGTTGTAAATTCCTCGAGTGTTCTGTAATTACAGAAGAATGTTTTCGCTTTTTTAATTTATATGGGATGTCACTCTGAAGATATATATATCTAAAAATAAGATAAAAACCATTCATAAAGCGACTTCGATCTTTTAGTCAATACCTTAATGAGGGAATTTGCATCTTTTTACTATCTAGGGCCATAGAGGTCACTTTACGACGTCTCTGCTAGAGATAGTCCATCCACTAACCACCAGCGCTGACTTTATTATTGACAAGCCAATCAACATCTCACTTTGAAAAGCTTACGCAATTACTACATATTTCAATAATAAATATATCAAGATTATGAAATTATTTATTACATTTCAGACTCCAGATCAGCTTGCAAAAATTTTCACCTTAACTATTACTAAGGTATTGCATACACTATCTTGTGTCTTGGAATATAATTCAAGCATGTTGATATAAAATTTTGCGTTTTGCTAGCAAATGTACCGTTAGCACATTTACTGCCAATGGACATCAATTCTTTGCCTGTGTTGTTGGCTACTACTGCTACCCATGCATGATTTGTACATTATACAATTTCAATTTATGAAAGTGTAAGATGTTCTCTACTTCTCAACTTCCCCAACTCTCCCTTAAATTTTTTAACTTGGTGTTTGTGCCGACCAGGATATTGGTGCTTAGATTACATCTTGTACTATTATTATTATCATCTTGTACTATTATTATTATTATTATTATTATTATTATTATTATTATTATTATTATCATTATTATTATTATTATTACCTGCTAAGCTACAATCCTAATTGGAAAAGCAGGATGCTATAAGCCCAGGGGCACCAACAGGGACAACAGCCCAGTGAGGAAAGGATAAATGGAAAATAAAATATTTTAAGAAGAGTAACATTAAAAAAAATATCTCCTATATAAACTATAAAAACAGGAGGATGAGAAATAAGATAGAATAGTGTGCTCGAGTGTACGCTCAAGCAAGAGAACTCTAACCCAAGACAGTGGAAGACCATGGTACAGAGACTATGGCACTACTCAAGACTAGAGAACAATGGTTTAATTTTGGAGTGTCCTTCTCCCAGAAGAGCTGCTTACCATAGCTAAAGTCTCTCTTCTACCCTTACCAAGAGGAAAGTGGCCACTGAACAATTACAGTGCAGTAACCCCTTGAGTGAAGAAAAATTATTTGGTAATCTGTGTTGTCAGGTGTATGAGGACAGAGGAGAACATGTAAAGAATAGGCCAGACTCTTCACTGTGTGTGTGTGTGTGTAGGCAAAGGAAAAATTAACCGTAACCAGAGAGAAGGCCAGTCAAAAAACCCCATAACTCTCTGGCGGTAGTATCTCAATGGGTGGGTGGTGCCCTGACCAACCTACTACCTTGCAAGGAAAGTTTGGTATGTTCTTAGTTTTTCCCCTTTCAAACCTACAGTACCTATCCATAGTGAAGTTAGTCCTTCTAAATTAGATATTTTCTCATCTTTCAACGATCTTAAGATGCATGAGTCTCTTACTATAGCTATGTTGGGTAAGTAATAACGATTACAAGAAGATTGCTGCAGGACCATTGTTAAAAGGTGGTTATATACCAGCATTTTGTGGCTGTACAAGACTCATCATCATCATCATATCCTCCTACGCCTATTGACGCAAAGGGCCTCGATTAGATTTCGTCAGCCGTCTCTATCTTGCCCTTTTAATCTAATACTTCTCCATTCATCATCTCCTACTTCACGCTTCATAGTCCTCAGCCAAATAGTTACTAGTTCATACTGGTAAAATTTGGACATCGGCAAGAAATAAACAGGTTTCATACTGGGCTGATAGTATAAACATAGGCTTCTCTAATATGTCTATTACACAAGAGAATAATCTATAAACAAATTGGTTTTAGAACCGTAATTACCGGGTTAAACTACAGGGTTTTGGAACCTCCATTTCCCACCCTGTTGTCACTCTCTCCCTCTGGGCAATCACACAATTACATAATTACTGAGAAAAGTGTTACTTTTCATATATGTTATTTTCATATTTCATGAATTTGGGCCAGATGGCCCGACACTGGGGTCTGGAAGGCCATTCAGATATTTTTAGAGGGAAATATTTCTGGTTGAATGTGAGATTTGAATACATTCTCGAACGCTTCATTGTCGATTTCATTTTATCATAAAATAAAAATCACAAATGAAAATCAAGAGCAATTTCTTGTCAACACAAAATTCTTAGCTAAAGATCTATTGCATATCACAAATTAAAATTAATAACGTTTACATATCCATATAGCTGTCTGATCTACTATTTAAAAAATTACATAGACCTGAGAATCCTATATGATTCACAATGTAAAACATTACATAGGCCTGAGAATCCCAGATGATCCACTATGTAAAACATTACATAGGCCTGAGAATCCCAAATGATCCATTATGTAAAACATTACATGGGCCTGAAAATCCTATCTGATCCACTATGTAAAACATTACATAGGCCTGAGAATCCCAAATGATCCATTATGTAAAACATTACATAGGCCTGAGAATCCCAAATGATCCATTATGTAAAACATTACATAGGCCTGAGAATCCCAAATGATCCATTATGTAAAACATTACATAGGCCTGAGAATCCCAGATGATCCACTATGTAAAACATTACATAGGCCTGAGAATCCCAAATGATCCATTTTGTAAAACATTACATAGGCCTGAAAATCCTATCTGATCCACTATGTAAAACATTACATAGGCCTGAGAATCCCAAATGATCCATTATGTAAAACATTACATAGGCCTGAGAATCCCAAATGATCCATTATGTAAAACATTACATAGGCCTGAAAATCCTAACTGATCCATTATGTAAAACATTACATGGGCTTCAGGAGTAGATTCAACTTAGCCATGAGTTGTATTTCAAATGATCATGGAATCTAAAACCTGTTTTTTTACCTCCAATTGTAACACCCTGATATGACTTAGTCATAGGTAACAACGAAATCTTACTTTCTAAAGCAGCCTATGGAATGAAGAAACTCTCACACCAGCCTACCTTTTCACTTATCTACCTCCGCCAAGGAAGTTAGAAGGAGGTTATGTTTTACTCCCTGTTTGTTTGTGTGTGTGTGTGTTTGTGTATGGTTGTTTGTGAACAGCTTCCTTGCCACAATTTTAGCCGTCGAGTAATGAAATTTGCAGGGATTAACTGTTATGTAAAAAGCTGGAAATGATTAAATTTTGGAAGGTCAAGGTCACGGTCAAGCAAAATGTCCAATTCACGTAATCAGCCACAAGTTTCGACATTGTTGTTACAGAGACTTCAAATATAGTTCATATTGAAATGCATAAAAATCCACACCAATTAATATATGTTAAGGTTAAAGGTCAAGGTCGGGAAAAAGGTCGAGAAATAAACTAGCCAAATCCACCAAGATATTTGAATGTATCAAAAAGACAACATATTTAAATTGAGTTTGACATATTATTTATATTTGTTCACAGCTAAGCATATTTTTTCTGTAGTGTCCAATGACCAGCATAACATTTATAAATTTTTCTTGTAAGATCAGCATATTCTATATATATATATATATATATATATATATATATATATATATATATATATATATATATATATATATGTATGTATATATATATATATATATATATATATATATATATATATATATATACACACACAGTATATGTCCAAAGAACAAAAATCTTTCAGATGTATCTGAGGCGAAAACTATCATAACAATGCAGCCAAACACTAATTAATTAATAATAATAATAATAATAATAATAATAATAATAATAATAATAATGTTTATTTGACAAAGAAATATTTACATATAAGAAATTAACAATAAAGACTCATTCCAAGCCCGTGTGGAGCAGAGCTCTTCGGGCAATAATCTAACTAAAATAATATCATTAAATTAGAACAAAATATAAAAAATAAAAACCCTTATATATTCTCCGGATGTTCCTGACAATTTCTTCAAAAAAGCTCCATTTATTTCTCGTGGTTGGCACCTCATCTTAAGGCAAAATTATTTTAAATAATACTTGTCATAAATTTTTAGCCAAAATTCTTTTTCGTCTAATAAACTAAAAACAGTACCGAAAACACTGATTTTCACTTAAAACATCATTTTCCAGCAAAATTTGTACCTTAGTTAGATAGGCACCGCGCATCACAAGGAACTGGCTATCCTTTGATGAATTTAGCCAATGAATCCTCTACGAGGCCCTTTGAGTCAATAGGAGTAGATGATGATGATGATAATGATGATGATAAGGATGATGATGATAAAGATGATGATGATAAAAACTAACATCTATCCAAGTTATCAGGTTTAAATCTCATTCTAGGAAAAAGGTTTAAACAATAAGGAGGAAAATAAATCATATGTAAAACTAAAATAACAAATTAGATTGTAAAATTCTTATAATTGGATGTTGGAAAATCCAACCTTCTTAGGAACAAGGAACTGTAAGATACAGTTCACACAGTTTAATCTAATTGACCCATAGCATTTGTCATTAGAATATTGATTTTGTAAACGTAATGGCCCTTCATTTTCTGCAATTGAAGGATTATAAAGGAGAATGGCTTGCTTTTACCTTACGAAGATCAAGAGAGAAGTAAATTTTGTAAACACTTCATGCATTGTCAAAATAATAATAATAATAATAATAATAATAATAATAATAATAATAATAATAATAATAATAATAATAATAATAATAATAATAATAATAACGATTCTCGAAACGGAGCTTAATAACAGAAACTAGCAATCATATGAAATTTCACTTTGAGTTGCTTACATTTAAAAAATTACCGTAAAAACGGTAAAAATCATGGAATAGATGTTGACAGGTATTTACTGTTTTAAAAAACGGATATATTGACGTATTACGGTCACCAACCCGTAAAAGATAATAACAAAGTAGGGTAAAAATTACGGGTGCCTGTATTTTACTGAAAAACGTGAAGTATATTATCACGGAGAATTTGGGATTAAAATTACGGTTTTTTTAACATTGTATAAACAAAAGGTCGTAACGAAAAGCAAATTCCTGTAAATTACTTCTTTTATAAAAACAAACGTTCGCTCAGAAATGGAAAAATAATAATAATAATAATAATAATAATAATAATAATAATAATAATGTTTATTGGACAAAAAATATTTACATACAAAGATTTACAAAAAGAAAAAAAAAAAAGACTCGGTCCAAGCCCATGTGGAGTAAAGCTCTTCGGGCAATGATACAACTAAAACAATATCATCAATTAAGTAAACATTATACAAAAGCAAGTAATTACAATGCATACATCTAGGAACAGTCCAGTTAGGAAAAAGAAATTATGACACTGT
>NC_090768.1:37888426-37905926 GCF_036898095.1 Palaemon carinicauda | reverse complement strand
CACTATCTTTGTGTAGTTTTAGGATTGCTGTACTTCCCTTATATATATATACACACACACATATATATATATATATATATATATATATATATATATATATATATATATATATCATCATCATCAGTATTGATTTAAAAGCTCAAGATAGAGACGATTGGCGAAATCAATTCTTCTAACATTAGGTTCATCTATTCCTTGTCTTTGAAGCGCTTTCATTATTGCTGAAGTTTTGACAGTATCAAAAGCTTTCTCATAGTCTATAAATTGCATACATAGTGATTTGTCATACTCTGTTGATTTTTCCATTAGTTGGTTGATATCATGGCTATAGTCAGTTGTAGAATATCCACTTCTAGAACTAGTCTGATCTTTTGGTTGATTAAAGTCTAGCTGTCTGTCTTTCTATATATATATATCCTCATCATCGGTATTGATTTAAAAGCTAGAGACTGGCGAAATCTAACTAGGGCCCTTTGAGTCAGTACGCGTGGGAGATGATGATGATGATATACATAGATAAGAATTGATACATTGATAATTTTCAGTGTGACGCAAAACGTCTTAACGAAGATATGGATGTCAATGAAAAAAAAAAAAAATGCTTCTTACCATCACAGCCTTACAAGAAGAAGCTGCAAACAGAAAACCTCAATTAATTATCGGTCTATATGAAGTTATATAAGAATTCCTCTAACGCCACCTGGCACTACGAGAAGTTCTTACGCACAGCCCTGTAATGAAGGGGTACATCACACCATGATTAAGATTACCGATAATGTAATCAATACCACATACCTACAGACAAAGGAAGGCGAAGAAAAAATGTATCTAAAGTAAACTGTACGACATTATTAAAAGTTTCTTCAACTGGGCTACAGAGGTAATATGTGACTTAGGATAATAATAAAGGCAAGAGGAAAATATTCATCTTGACATTGACACCAAAACATGACTGAAATATGATTAACAGATATCAACAATAGGTTGAAATCAAAACCAATACAGAATTTAAGTTATTAAAAACTCTCACCATTGGAATTCTGTAACATTTCTAAATGTAGGAAATAATCTTACCTAATTATTTAACAGATGATTTAATTAACATCTTATATCTAACTTTGCCAACAATTTATCAATATTTTTTGTTTCGAATAGCTGGTGTCGTAGAGTACGCAGAGACTATCAAATACGTTAATATTTACAACTCTTTCCCTGCGGGAGTTTAAGCATCGTGACAAGATTAAACACTAGACTATAACTTATACGGGGGGACTATTGCATAAGAGAAAACTTGTATACTCCATTTTTAAATGTCTAGTCATTCTCATTGATAAAAAGAAGGGAGCTAGGAGAGGGGGGTAAAAGAGAGGGGGAGTTGGGGGAGGAAGAACATTAAGAGGGGGGTGCAGAATGAGGGGGGGAATTGCGCACCGGTTTAGCTTGGCGCTTACGGTAAACTATTCTATTCGAGAAATGTGATCATCGTATCTTTAAAGGATAACTAAAGTATTTATAATACTATTAATCATTCAAATACGCTCTTAAGTACAATATTTATTAATATTTACTATAACTTTAAGGATTTGTTCTGAACAAACCCTCGTTTGTTCACGTTCCGTGTGTATGATGGAAGGGAAGGGGGGTTATGAGGATGGTGGGTGGTTGGGGAGAGGAGAAGCAAAGGCCTCGGAGAACCCCCCTAACCATTGGGGGAGAATTAAACCCCCCTACTTGTGTAACGGCTGCCTCCAACCCCCCTTCCACCCAGACCCCTCCCGTATAGTAGTAGCCTCCCCTAACCAACCCCCTTCACTCAGATTTTCCACCCTCAACGTTGCCCCACAATCTCGCCATCACCTCTCTCTCTCTCTCTCTCTCTCTCTCTCTCTCTCTCTCTCTCTCTCTCTCTCTCTCCTCTATATATATATTTGCTTAGTTTCTATGTTTGTGAAGGCTCCTAAAAGTATTAGTATGTACTTATGATCTTTAAGGAATATGGGAATATAGAGGATATACTATAATTATTCTTTCTTTCTCTCACCATCCCTCTATCTCTCACCCTCTCTCTTTCTCTCTCAAAACAGTGACCCTCATTTGAGCCCCTCCTTTCTACCCTCCCCTTCAAAATACTCACGGGGTCTCTCTCTCTCTCTCTCTCTCATATCCCCTCCCCATTCTGTCATTAGCTCCTCCACCCTTCTCCCTAAGTTATTTCGTCTTTTTTTTCTAATCCCCCTCCATCTCTCCCTCTCCCTCTCCCTCTCGCTGGCTCTCTGTCTCTAAGTTTTTTTCTGTCAAACTTTTCAATTAATACGAGTAGCGTTGCCTACCTATATACCTATATACCATCCTCTTTTCCCCTTTCTCCTTTCCCTCCATTATTGGTTCTTCCCTTCCACTTCTTTCGTTCATTCTTTGATCGCGCATTTTCCTTTTCTTTATTCGGTGTCCCGTATTTCATCTTTTTTTTTTTATTCTGGCATCGATTCCGACGCACTCTTTCTCTTCCTTTTCTGTTCTACTTTCTTCTTTTGTAATTTAATAATCCTTCGCTAACTATTCTACATTGGCCTAATTTTCAGGACGGCTAAGCGTTGCCAGAGAGAGAGAGAGAGAGAGAGAGAGAGAGAGAGAGAGAGAGAGAGTGAGAGCTTGATTGTGAATTGTTCCTATATTTTTATAGCTGTTACAGTAGTATATTAAACGGAGTAATAATTGAGATAAATAAGATTATTTTAGTTTCCGAATACACTTATCTCACTTATCCCATATACTGAACTATGTGTATTTTTATATAATCACGAAAACAAATTACAAAAGGGGTAAAATAATAATGTTAAATTTGAAAATATTTACTTTTAATCTAATAGACATTGTAATTAACTTATATGAATATTGGAACTTCACTACATAGCCTACTTCTGAAAGTTACTGCTTCTGACACCTTTGTAAGTTTATCTAAATGAAACTTCTTATTCACTCGCTCCATCTGACAACAATTTCTCATCAGGAAAACTTTGCAAAGGACAGCAATAGAATTCGATTTCTTTAACACGTTCCTGCCTGGTGATCGCCAGACTGGTTCGAGTCCAGTTCAAACTCGTTAGTTCCTTTCCCTTCCTCACAGGGCTAATTTTCCCTGTTGAAAATCCTTAGGCTTATAGCATCCTGCTTTTCCAACTAGGGCTGTAGCTTAGCTTATAATAATAATAATAATAATAATAATAATAATGTCTGCAATCCCACCATCCTTGCGAGCTAAGGATACAGGGTTTGGGGGAACATATAGGTCTACCTGCCGAGTGAGTCATCACTAGCCATTGCCTGGCCTTTCCTGGTCCTAACATGAGTGAAATGGGGCCTAAAACGCTGCTGATTATATGTATAAATGGTCCGTCTCTAGGGCATTGTCCTGATTGCTAGGGCAATATCACTGTCCCTTGCCTCTGCCATTCATGAGTGACCTTTAAACCTTTAAATGGCAGTAACTGAAGTAGATTTCGTTACCACGGACATTGCTAACAAAGACAGCAAAAACTTTGTTAAAGGACAACCAGATAATTCAATTTCCTTAACACGGACATTGCTAACAAAGACACCAAAAACTGTAAAGAAAAGTTCAATTTCCTTAACACGGACATTGCTAACAATGACAGCAAAAACTTTGTAAAGAAAAGTTCAATTTCCTTAACACGGACATTGCTAACAAAGACAGCAAAAACTTTGTAAGGAAAAGTTGCAGAATTTGATTTCTCAGCACAATACTAACAAAGACAGAAAAAAACTTTGTAAAGGACAGTTACAGAATTTGATTTCTTTAACACAATGCTAACGTATATAGCAAAAAAAAAAATACTTTGCAAAGAACAGTTACAGACTTTGATTTCTTAAACAAGAACAATGCCAACAAAGCAAAAACTTTGCAAAGGACAATTACATAATTCGATTTCTTTATCACAGACACTGCTAACAAAGACAGCTAAAACTTTGCAAAGGACAGTTAGAGCATTCGATTTTTTTAATAAGGACAATGCTACCACAGACAGCAAAAACTTTGCAAAGGAGAACAACAGAATTCAATTTCATTTAACACGGACAATGCTAACAAAGACAAAAACTTTGCAAAGGACAGGTACAGAATTCGGTTTCATTCAACACGAACAATGCCAACAAAAAAAGCAAAAACTTTGCAAAGGACAATTACAGAATTCGATTTCTTTATCACAAACACTGCTAACAAAGACAGCTAAAACTTTGCAAAGGACAGATAGAGCATTCGATTTCTTTAACTGTGACATCGCTAACAAAAAGTAAAAACTTTACAAAAGATAGTTATAAAATTTGATTTCTTTAACACGAACAATGCCAACAAAGCAAAAACTTTGCAAAGGACAGCTACAGAATACGATTTCTTTAACACGGGCATTGCTAACAAACAGTAAAAACTGTGTAAAGAATAATTACAGAATTTGATATCTTTAACACGAGCAATGACAACAAAGCAAACACTTTGCAAGGGACAGTTACAGAATTCGATTTCTTCATCACAGACATTGCTAACAAAGACGGCCTGGATGCTTCTTCACCAGCAGCAGCGCGGCAACATTTAAAAGAGATCGATTTGTTGGAGGTTAGGTGTAGGGACTCCTGGATTATTCAAGACACTCGGAAATAAACTAAGCAAGGCGGCCACCGCAGGAGCAGCAGCACACTTACTACACTAACGAACAGTTGGTTCCCGATACTGATGCAGTGGACGGACTTGATTTTCATAAACCAAAACGACAGGCATGGAAAACTTTAACTAAAGTCAAGCATGGATTACTATAATCAAAGAAAGACATTTATAACTTGAGCCAAAGACAGGCATGCATAACTTAAGCCATAGACAGGCATAGATAACGTAAACCAAAGAAAGGCAAGGATTATTTAAATCAAAGACAGGCATGTATAACTTAAGATAAAGATAGGCATGGATAACCTAAACCAAAGACATGCATGGATTACTTGAACCAAACACAGACATGAATAACTTGAGCTAAAGATAGGCATGGATGACTTAAACCAAAGCCAGACATGGATTACTTGAACCAAACTCAGACATGTATAACTTGAGCTAAAGATAGGTAATGGATGACTTAAACCAAAGACATGCATGGATTACTTAAATCAAAGAGAGGCATGCATAACTTAAAATAAAGATAGGCATGGATAACCTAAACCAAAGACAGGCATGGATTACTTGAACCAAACACAGACATGTATTACTTGAGCTAAAGATAGGCAATGTATGACTTAAACCAAAGACAGGCATGGATTACTTAAATCAAAGAGAGGCATGCATAACTTAAAATAAAGATAGGCATGGATAACCTAAACCAAAGACAGGCATGGATTACTTGAACCAAACACAGACATGTATTACTTGAGCTAAAGATAGGCATGGATGACTTAAACCAAAGCCAGACATTGATTACTTGAATCAAAGACAGATGTATAACTTGAGCTAAAAATAGGCATGGATAACTTGAACCAAAGAAAGGCATGGATTACTTAAATCAAAGAGAGGCATGCATAACTTAAGCCATAGACAGGCATGGATAACTTAAACCAAAGACAGGCATGGATTACTTAAATCAAAGAGAGGCATGGATTACTTAAATCAAAGAGAGGCAAGCATAACTTAAGCCATAGACAGGAATGGATTACTTAAATCAAAGAGAGGCATGGATAACTTAAGCCATAGACAGGCATGGATAACTTAAACCAAAGACTGGCATGGATTACTTAAATCAAAGACAGGCATGTATAACTTAAGCCAAAGACAGGCAAGGATTACTTAAATCAAAGAGAGGCATGGATTACTTAAATCAAAGAGAGGCAAGCATAACTTAAGCCATAGACAGGAATGGATTACTTAAATCAAAGAGAGGCATGGATAACTTAAGCCATAGACAGGCATGGATAACTTAAACCAAAGACTGGCATGGATTACTTAAATCAAAGACAGGCATGTATAACTTAAACCAAAGACAGGCATGGATTACTTAAATCAAAGAGAGGCATGGATTACTTAAATCAAAGAGAGGCAAGCATAACTTAAGCCATAGACAGGAATGGATTACTTAAATCAAAGAGAGGCATGGATAACTTAAGCCATAGACGGGCATGGATAACTTAAACCAAAGACTGGCATGGATTACTTAAATCAAAGACAGGCATGTATAACTTAAGCCAAAGACAGGCATAGATAACTTAAACCAAAGAAAGGCAAGGATTACTTAAATCAAAGAGAGGTATGTATAACTTAAGCTAAAGATAGGCATGGATAACTTAAATCAAAGACAGGCATGGGTTACCTAAATCAAAGAGAGGCATGCATAACTTGAGTCATAGACAGGCATGGGTAACTTAAACCATAGACAGGCATGGGTTACTTAAACCAAAGAGAGGCATGCATAACTTAAATCATAGACAGGCATGGGTTACTTAAACCAAAGACAGGCATGTATAACTTAAGGTAAAGATAGGCATGCATAACTTAAACCATAGACAGGCATGGGTAACTTAAACAAAAGAGAGGCATGCATAACTTAAGCCATAGATAAGCATGGATAACTTAAACCATAGACAGGCATGGGTTACTCAAACCAAAGAGAGGCATGCATAACTTAAGCCATAGATAAGCATGGATAACTTAAACCATAGACAGGCATGGGTTACTCAAACCAAAGAGAGGCATGCATAACTTAAGCCTTAGATAAGCATGGATAACTTAAACCATAGACAGGCATGGGTTACTTAAACCAAAGGGAGGCATGGATTATTTAAATCAAAGAGAGGCCTGCATAACTTAAGCCATAGACTTAGGCCATAGATAAGCATGGATAACTTAAACCATAGACAGGAATGGGTTACTCAAACCAAAGAGAGGCATGCATAACTTAAGCCTTAGATAAGCATGGATAACTTAAACCATAGACAGGCATGGGTTACTCAAACCAAAGAGAGGCATGCATAACTTAAGCCTAAGATAAGCATGGATAACTTAAACCATAGACAGGCATGGGTTACTCAAACCAAAGAGAGGCATGCATAACTTAAGCCTAAGATAAGCATGGATAACTTAAACCATAGACAGGCATGGGTTACTCAAACCAAAGAGAGGCATGCATAACTTAAGCCATAGATACGCATGGATAACTTAAACCATAGACAGGCATGGGTTACTCAAACCAAAGAGAGGCATGCATAACTTAAGCCTAAGATAAGCATGGATAACTTAAACCATAGACAGGCATGGGTTACTCAAACCAAAGAGAGGCATGCATAACTTAAGCCATAGATAAGTATGGATAACTTAAACCATAGACAGGCATGGGTTACTCAAACCAAAGAGAGGCATGCATAACTTAAGCCATAGATAAGCATGGATAACTTAAACCATAGACAGGCATGGATAACTTAAATCAAAGAGAGGCCTGGATTACTTAAATCAAAGAGAGGCCTGCATAACTTAAACCATAGACAGGCATGGATAACTTAAACCAAATACAGGCCTGGATAACTTAAATCAAAGAGAGGCCTGGATTACTTAAATCAAAGAGAGGCATGCATAACTTAAGCCGTTGACAGGCATGGATAACTTAAACCAAAGACAGGCATGGATTACTTAAATCAAAGAGAGGCATGGATTACTGGATTACTTAATATCAAAGAGAGGCATGTATAACTCAAGCTAAAAATAAGGATGGATAACTTAAACCAAAGACAGCCATGGATTACTTAAATCAAAGAGAGGCTTGCATAACTTGAGCTATAGACAGGCATGGATAACTTAAACCAAAGACAGGCAAGGATTACTTAAATCAAAGAGAGGCATGCATAACTTAAGCCATAGACAGGCATGGATTACTTAAATCAAAGAGAGGCATGCATAACTTAAGCCATAGACAGGTATGGATAACTTAAACCAAAGACAGGCATGGATTATTTAAGCCATAGACAGGCATGGATAACTTAAACCAAAGACAGGCATGGATTACTTAAATCAAAGAGAGGCATGCATAACTTAAGCCATAGACAGGTATGGATAACTTAAACCAAAGACAGGCATGGATTATTTAAGCCATAGACAGGCATGGATAACTTAAACCAAAGACAGGCATGGATTACTTAAATCAAAGAGAGGCATGCATAACTTAAGCCATAGACAGGTATGGATAACTTAAACCAAAGACAGGCATGGATTATTTAAACCATAGACAGGCATGGATAACTTAAACCAAAGACAGGCATGGATTACTTAAATCAAAGAGAGGCATGCATAAGCTAAGCTAAAGAGAGGGATGGATAACTTAAACCAAAGACAGACATGGATTACTTAAATCAAAGACAGGCATGCATAACTTAATGCATAGAAAGACATGGATAACTTAAACCAGTCATGGATTAAACCAAAAAGACGTGAATGGCTATCTTAACTAAAAAGGACAGGTATAACTTTCATAAAAAAAGCCATAGCTTTCTTGAACCAAAATGACAGGTCCAGCTTTCATAAATCAAAATGATAGGCATGACTTCCATAAACAAAAAAGAAGGGCATAGCTTTCTTGAACCAAAATGACAGGCATGGCTATCATGAATCAAAAAGACCGGCATGACTTTCATAAACAAAAAAGAAAGGCATAGCTTTCTTGAACCAAAGGACAGGCATAACTTCAAAAAGACAGGCATGACTTTCATAAATAAAAAAAGAAAGGCATGGCTTTCTTGACCCAAGACGATAGGCATATCTTTCATAAATAAAAAGAGACAGGCATGGCTTTCTTAATGCAACGAAAGAATCAGACAATAAACCACAAAAGAGAACTAGAAAATATAACAGTTAAAAAAATAGAATACAAATAAACTATGAAACGAGACTTATGTCAACCTGCTCAATAAAAAGCATTAGTATTAATCTTCAACAGATTTAATGTTATGGTAAAGGAGATCATTTTAAAAGTTGCTCGAAAGATGGACCAATATCTTCTATAGTCAATTTTATTTAGTGAGGCACATTCGCACGGACTCGGAGGGGTGCCATTTTAGCTTGGAAAAGTTTCCTGATAGCTGATTGGTCGGAAGTAAAACCAGGGAAATTGACATTTTGGTCTTCCCATCTATAAGCATCAAAGACATAGAAAAGCTTCTGAATTTCGAATGACCAAAGAGCTCAACTGGTTAGTTCAGCTTTAAGAAAACAGGAATGAGATATGTTGAATATCTCAATGCTCTGTTTACTGTCAAACATATCCAAAAAGGGATAGTAACTCAGTCGGTTTAAGCAAAAGAGGTGTTAAGTCTACACTTAAAGTGTATAAGTTTAAGGGTAACTTACAATTCAAGTTTCTTTACTTGAATAGGGACCCTCTCTATGGAAGTCTTTGGATAATCTCTTTTTGTTGCTCGTTACACTGCAATATCAACATTATTACACCAGCCTCCAGCAAACAGACTTACAGTTTGAGTTTATTAATTTTTCTTTTACACCTATTTCAACCTTTGTTTCATATTGCTTAGAAGCTGTTGTTCTCCTCAATATCTCTTTTTTTATAGCTCTGCTTACTATCACTCTACCATTTTCTATAATTTTCTTGCCAGTTGATTATGCCTCGCTTGACACTTTGTTTACCAAGTAAATGCCAGCTTCTTTTTAATTAGTTTTATTAGTGGACATGACTTTGAAAGCATTTTCCAAATTGAGGTGTCAGGCAACTTCTCTCTCTCTATCACCACAATGACAACCGTTTCAGTCTCATGAAATGAAAGCAAAGAAGAATTTAATCCTTTCCTTATTGACATTTTGGTAATATAGAAGAGATCGTATTATTGAGATCATAACTCACTTTCGGGAATTGCTTTAATTATATCTAATTATCTGATCCTTTCAGTCTTCGTGGTACAGTTGGCTTCATTAATTCAGGTATACTCTACCAGAAGCTAAGGAGTCGTATGTCACTGTTTCGTAAACAGGTGACCAAAAGTATCTTTTATTAGTTTTACGAAGTGCTACATAGAAATATATCATTATTTGCCAAACAGCACGTCTTAAAATTAATAAAAAAAAATAATTTTGCTCGCGTGTTTGAAGGCCCAACAAATTTGTTTTACAGGTGTACAGTTTTC
Source organism: Palaemon carinicauda (assembly GCF_036898095.1). Taxonomy (NCBI): domain Eukaryota; kingdom Metazoa; phylum Arthropoda; class Malacostraca; order Decapoda; family Palaemonidae; genus Palaemon; species Palaemon carinicauda. Next base: position 37,895,756 of record NC_090768.1, on the reverse strand, counting down.
TTTGGCTAAATACAGCATTACTTTCTACAATTTACAGCCGTCAGATGTCTCCTTAGCTTCGCGTGATGTGCACCAGAATTTATGAAACCAACTGTACATTGCATCATCAGATTCTGTTTAGAAAAGTTTTTAATCAATTAGTTTTACTTTGGCGCTCTCACCTTCACCCCAACTAAATGCCTTTATTACCTCCGCCAACGAAGTTGGGAGGAGGTTATGTTTTCTCCCATGTTTGACCATTAGTCTGTTTGTTTATGTGTGAACAACTTCTTGGCCACAACTTTACTCACACAATAGTGAAACTTCCAGGGATTAATTGTTATATTGAGACGTGGAAGTGGTTAAATTTTTCGAAGTCCTAGGTCAAAGGTCAAGGTCAAGGTCGACCAGAATTAACCCTAACCTTAACCCCCAATTTCGCGCATGGTTCTCACACAAACTTCTAAGACACCTACGGTCTAAATTAATTCTGGGAAAGGCAAGCTGATTTCGAGAAATAAGCTGCCGTGGCGGAGGTCTGCTCTTCTCCTAGTGCTTTTCTAGTTCTTGCTTTAGCCGAGGAAAATAAAAAAGTAAATCTAGCATCATATTTTTACTGTTTCTATTTTTGTCAACAAAACCTGCACTATAGTCAATTCTTTTTAGCGAGTCAGGTTTGCACCGACTCGCAGGGGTGCCCTTTTAGCTCGGAAAAGTTTCCTGATCGTTGATTGGTTGGACAAGATAACTCTAGCCAATCAGAGAGCAGGAAACGTTTCCGAGCTAAAAGGGCACCGCTGCGAGTCAGTGCAGATGCGCCTCAATAAAAAAAATGAGTATAAATTCGAGTACTGCTCGTCTTTCCTGTGAAGTTCTGATACAAAATAGTACCCAACCCTATTTGCTATTACCATCGTTACTCTTCGCACAATTATAAGAATAGGCAGACCTTCCTGTCTGATACCCTTAATCATACAGATAGGCGATAGAAGTTAAATCAATGTTTAAACATATTGTAGAGAATAATCGACGATGACAGACTGAGAAGCCACTGACCTGGTAGTGCTTTCCAAGCTTCACCACCCAAATTAGTATATGTAAAATAAAAATAAAAATATCCATGTAAATATACGATAATGTATATACGTTATAAATTGTAACATTGTAAATGTGTATTTCATAAAGAAAAAAAAATTCTCTCATTCATTTCTCGGACGATACACGAATACTTATTTCAAGAAATTAGGTCTCTCAGCTCATATGCCTCCGTTATCGTTTGGAGATGAGTCTGATATGGGCTATTTCTTTTTAATTATCTTTAAACTTTAAAGTGAATATGAGCACCATTAAAGGCTCACCCATATATCACACGATAAACAAATCCTTAGCAACAGTAAACATCAGGATGAAACTAAAAATCTAATTCTGTAAGTAATGAATAATAAATGATTGATTGATTGATTGATTGAATGTTTTCTGGCATCCTGACATCTAAGGTCATTGACGCCGGAATAATAAATGAGTTAAACAAAATAAATATTCGGGAAATAGAAAAGAAATATTTCTAATATAGCAAATAAAAAAATAAATAGCAAATAAATATAGTAAAACGAAATGTCCTTTTTTTACTTACCATTTCACCCGAGAATTGGATTTCATTGATGAGTGGCTGAAAGAGAAAAAATTATATTATTAATTTTGGAATAAACTTTAAATAAAAATTCCAAAAATTTCTAAGGACTTTAAAGGCATCGTTTAACAGCTGCTGATATTCATATTCTTATTAGGAACATATTAGATATATAAAAATCAAATACTGTTGGAGCCCTTGGGCTTATAGCATCCTGCTTTTCCAACTAAGGTTGAAGCTTATCTGGTAGTAGTAGTAATAATAATAATAATAATAATAATAATAATAATAATAAAACTTACATTTCTCATACAAATTTCATAACCTGTCCATCTGCAAAATTATGTATTATTTATCTAATGAAAGCTCTGAAATATATTATGGATATCTAAGGCCAATGTCAAACGCAACGGACACACACACACACACACACACACACACACACATATATATATATATATATATATATATATATATATATATATATATCTGTGTGTGTATGTATGTATATATATATATATATATATATGTGTGTGTGTATGTGTGTATAAATATACATATATATATATAAATATATATATATATATATATATATATATATATACACACACACACACACACATATATATATATATATATATATATATATATATATATATATATATATATATATATATACACTTATTTCTAAATGCCTAAGAGAGAGAGAGAGAGAGAGAGAGAGAGAGCGAGAGAGAGAGAGAGAGAGAGAGAGAGAGAGAGAGAGAGAGAGAGAGAGAGAGAGAGAGAGAGAGAGGATTACCTTGAATTTCAAGAATTTAAGTTTTTTCCAAAATAGGATAAAATATATATATTCAAAGGCTTATCTATTCCTCTTCGCTTACGTCACCAAAGGTCAGTAATAGCAAGTTGAATCATTCAGTATTAGTCACATGAATTACCAAAAAGTATTTATTCCCTTATCTCATTAGGGTTTGAACACAGGCGGTATTATTTCTTATAGATTATTAATGAATTAATAATCTGCGTTTAGGTATAACATTGTTTTTACTATTTTTGGATTGCGGTGACTTGAGCGGTAACGTCCCTTATTGGTGATCGCCAGACTGGGGTTCGAGTCCAGCGCAAACTTGTTAGTTCCTTATGAAGCTGCAACCCCACCAACCCTGTGACCTAAGGATGGGGGGTTTGGGGGATCCTAAACGTCTATCTGCTGAGTCATCAGCAGCCAATGCTTAGCCCTCCTTGGGCCTAGCTTGTGTGGAGAGGGACTTGGGCGCTGATTATATATATATATATATATATATATATATATATATATATATATATATATATATATATATGGTCAGTCTCTAGGGCATTGAGCGCCTTCTAAACCTTAATACCATTAATATTGCTGTCTCAGATATGTTGATTATAGACAACATTTTATTTTCTGCAAGGCACCAGTTAGGTGATAACTGAGAGGCCAGTTGAATGCAACTAAACTTTCTTAAACAATCATAGAGTTTATATACAGCGACTTCCTAAGAAGAACGTCACAAAAATACCAACATGATAAGGATTGTACTAGCATGATAACATAGATTGGTCTATTAACAGTGTAGGGAGGAGCGAGTTTTAAGATAAAAAATCAAAACCGTTATGGTGTATATGCATGTATAAAATACGTGCGGTACAATTCATTTTGATAAATAAGGTTACGACATTGGAATCTAATTAACTATCACCTTTCGTCAATCTAAAATATGGTTAACTTCTTTCTGATAATTTGCAAAATATCTATGTCATTTTTACAGTTTTAGAAACGTGAGATCCTAAACATTGCAATCAAAGCGTCCTTTAGATCAATTACAGATTTAGTAGATTTGAGAACAAAGCCCTCAGAAGGATATTGGGAGTTAAATGGCAGGACATGATTAGAAATGAAACTATAAGGGAGATTACTCGAATGCCACATGAGGATGAGATCATAATGACGGGTAGATGGAGATGGTTTGGGCATGCTCTACGCAGTCCCCAAGAGAGATTAGTTCACCAAACTTTTAACTGGGCTCCACAAGGCACTAGAAGAGTTGGAAGACCCAGACCTACATGGCTGAGGACTATGAAGCGTGAAGTAGATGATGAATGGAGAAGTATTGAATTAAAAGCTTTTGATAGAGACGACTGGCGAAATCTAACCGATGCCCTATGCGTCAATTGACGTAGAAGGAGATAATGATGATTCTAACTAAGGGATTTTTTCCCTTAAAGAAATAATGAGAAAAAAGGGAAGATTAGTAGGAATCAGCAAAGAAAACTGACGCTTCTGTTTCATGATTCCGTAAAATGTGAAACAAGAGACGAAGTTAATGAAGAAAATCTTAATATCACATTTCACATGTAAAAGGGGAAAATATATTCCTTTCCTATTATAATGTGGAAGCTGGAAACCAACCTATATGTCTTCAAGTGACTCCAAGCATCATATGTTGTATTTATGTCATCAATTAAAGCAAGATACGACAAAGTCATGGTTGGATAGAGAGAGAGAGAGAGAGAGAGAGAGAGAGAGAGAGAGAGAGAGAGAGAGAGAGAGAGAGAGAGAGAGAGAGAGTATCAGCAAGTACTTCAAAACTTGCCGGAAATAGATTTAAGACTTCTCCGAAAAGGATGAGTCTTTAAAACATTTAAATGATATCATTACATTATTAGGGAAGATAAAAGTTAAAGTCTTTAAAACATTTAAATGATATTATTACATTATTAGGGAAGATAAAAGGATAAGTCGTTAAAACATTTAAATGATATTATTACATTATTAGGGAAGGTAAAAGGATAAGTCTTTAAAACATTTAAATGATATTGTTGAATTATTAGGGAAGATAAAAAGGATAAGTTTTTAAAACATTTAAATGATATTATTAAATTATTATGGAAGATAAAAGGATAAGTCTTTGGAAAATGTAAATGATATTATTAAATTATTAGGGAAGATAAAAGCAGCTACAATCCCAAGAGAAGAAGAATAATCCAGATATGTTGACTAAAGCTTTGATTCATCCAGTAAAGTTTATTGGACTTATAACTTCTCATTCCTCGTCTCAACTCGAAGAATAAGTAGTACAGTGACTAATTACAGATAAACTGGCGTTGCAAATATATAAGGTCACTGACGCTCTCACGATAAAATGGTGAATGTGACCTTAAGTTTCTCGGCGAGTTGTAAAATGTACAGAAGCATAATTCCATTTGTCTATAAGTGAAAATATTCCTTTAAAATAAAATTAGAAATATATCATATATGGAATATAGAATGCAAAAAGAAAAAAAAATATGCAGTGATCAAGACCAATACAATGAAAAAAAAAAAAGTTACAGATTAAAACCAAGAATGAATTGCTATTCATCTAATCTATATGTGAACATATTTCAAAATTTTTACTCCATTGCCTCAGTAGTTACTTGACTTTTGGCCGACATTGATAGACCGTTAAATGTTCTTTGCAATGATTCTTTAGGCCAGTAAGTTGAGAGCTAAAGTTTATGCATTGTTCACCTTTTGCAGGAATGAACATAAATTTGATCGTCTTTCTTTGTGTGTGTGTATATATATATATATATATATATATATATATATATATATATATATATATATATATATATATATATATATAATTTACACACACACACACACACACATATATATATATATATATATATATATATATATTTACACACACACACACATATATACATATATATACACACAACAAATTCAACTATTTTTAGTTCACAGCAGGACAAAGGCCTCAGAGATGTCGTTAGTCATATCTGGATTTTGGCCATTTTCTTAACCACACTGGCCACTGCGGATTGGTGGTGGTGGGAGATTTTTATCTGGTCGCTCACAGCAACCCAACCTAATATGGTTGGCCCCGACTAGTAGAGCTTTGCTGATCCTGGCGAGGTAAGGGTAGAAGAGACTTTAGCTCTGGTAAGGAGCTCTTCTAGGAGAAGAACACTCCAAAATCAAACGATTGTTCTCTAGTCTTGGGTAGTGCCATAGACTCTGTACCATGGTCTTCCATTGTCTTGGTTTAGAATTCTCTTGCTTGAGGGTACAATGGGGCACAATTTTCGATCTAATTTTTCTTCCTCTTGTTTTGTTAAAGTTTTTATAGTTTATATGGGAAATATTTATCTAGATGCTGTTACTGTTCTTAAAATATTTTATTTTTCCTTGTTTCCTTTCTTCACTGGGCTGTTTTCCCTGTTGGGGCCCCTGGGCTTATAGCATCCTGCTTTTCCAACTAGGGTTGTAGCTTGGCAAGTAATAATAATAATAATAATAATAATAATAATAATAATAACAACAACAACAATAATAATAATAATAATAATAATAATAATTATAATAATAATACACAAACCTTTTTCACGATAAGGTATCCCCACTCAGATAACATTTGTAAAATTATATTAAATTCTATTAATCCTAGTCAAAATATTTTCAGGTATTTCAAGTCGTATTGATTTTCAGTGTATTTCTAGAGAAGTAAAACATTAAACAACCTTAATTATTACATGCGTAAATTATCTACTCCACTTCATCCATCATCAATGACTATCTAATGAATTTAAGTGAAAATTACTGTTAATATGACGTCATATCACAGGTATTATTTAAGAAATTTAATATAAAAAGTATCAGAGAAGTAATGAGGAACAATACAGATTTCCATTAAGTGAATGATAGCACAGATGTGCGTAAATCTTATAATTCTACATGAATTATGTGTATTCAACACGAAATATAAACTAAACACTTTTTTAGATTATTAGTCTTATTTACAAGTAGGATATTCTAGACCTATATTTAAATTATATTAGGCCTTAGAAGGATTAAACTGCCAAGCCAAAAGTCGTTTAGATATTCTATAAAAACTTCAGCAACTACCCTCCAATTTTACCATTTTAAAACACTTGGCAATAATTTCTGGTCATATCAAGCATCTTTACTGAAGATCCATCTTTAAATGTAATTTATATATCGAAAATCTCATTTTCGGTGGAGATAAACAAAAGAAAATGATCAGGCAGCGAGTTAATGATCGAGTATAAAAATTGAGATCACTCAACGGTAAATAGCAGCTAAATTAGAATTGATTGAGCAAATACACGATCAGAAATGCATTCATTTGGAGTTGCAAGATGGATTAGTAATACTATAAATTAATGATATACAAAAAAGGTCTTAAATGCAATGCCATTAATGAAAATGATAAAATTCTTAGCTTGTATAAAAGCACCAAAGGCTGGTTGTGATTTATAGTTTTTTTTTTTTTTTAATTTATAAAAAAGTAAATTTACTTGCTAATAAAAACCTGTCTTTATCTTTAACAAAAGGTTCAGAAATGAGTTAAAAATATACAACGTTAAGGTAATATATAGTCTATACAATAATCAGAATACAATACTACAATTACATTATATTTAATGAACAAACAAACCCAGTTTAAAGGTTCAAAGGAAGCTCGTGAATGGCAGAGGCAAGGGACAATGCCCTAGAGACTGACCATATATACATATGATCAGCTCCCAAGCTCCCTCTCCAACCAAGCTAGGACCAAGGAGGGCCAGGCAATAGCTGCTGATGACTCAGCAGATAGACCTATAAGCTCCCCCAAACCCAAATTAGCTCACAAGGATGGCGAAGTTGCAGCGACAAAGGAACTA